>NW_022900915.1:46446794-46588023 GCF_012274545.1 Fukomys damarensis
AAAAAAAACGCTTAACTTTACAGATCTATTTTAACCTACAAGTCACATTTTGTCTTGTGTGCGATACCATTCTGTCGCTGCTTTCAACGTGTATAATCTTTGCGCAGTCCTACTGTGGAAGTGAAAGATCGCACTGGCTCTCCGATCTGGTTATGGGGCTAAAAATAGTTATACCAATACAGCCCCATGATAGTGGTGTATGTTTGTTAAACTATAGCAAAATATGTGAGTCTGGGTTCTGTATATAGACAATAGGTTCCTTTAGGTCACAATCAGGAACTGCAAGCCCAAGATCACACAGTCCCCTGAGCTCAGCTGCTGTGGGGGAGGCGATGGCAGTGACCTCACCGTGAGAGGGCGTTAGGTGGAACCTCAGGCCACACGGAAGCAGACAGAGTAGAGGTCAGGCTCCGTCGGAACAGCGCCCTCTGGTGGGGCCTACCTGGGGCTCACAGTTAGGAGCAGCTCCCAAAGTCCTCACCATGAGCCACTAAGGCCTTAGGTCTCAGGTCCCGCAGCTCCAAGACACCACTCTGAGCTGCCGTCCATCACGTGACTGCGGGATAAACGACACCTGAGACTTAACGATCTTCGTGATCCTCTTACACTTCCATTTGTGGAAAATGTGTCCTCCAAGAAATTTAGTGTGTTACAATAGAGGTTGGTATCCTAGGTGCCGGGGATTTAGCTCAGTGGTTCCGTTGCCTGCCTCGCAAGTGCAAGGTCCTGAGTTCGATCCCAGGTACCAAAATAAAAAGGTGATGTCCTATTATTTTTACAGTAGCTCAGAAAAAAGTTTTTCTTGCAATTCAGATGTCATATTAGATTTTACCCTTTACATAATGACATTTAATCCAATTTAATGTTGATTTCCTTAAAAGTTGTGTTTTTATATCAATGGTGTAAATTATTTCTCAATGCATGTAAAGTGGCTAAAAACATAAATTTTACACTTTTATCCCTAATTTCTAATATAAATTTCAGTTTAAAGTTATTTGTATTTTTGAGTTCTCCATTTTTTTCTTATTTTGTGGAAACATTGCCTTTTAATAAGCTAAATATCACACCCAAAATCTTGGCAAAAGAAGTACAACTATTTTACTTTTAAAATCATATTTTCTGGTTTTGTATTTTCTTGCAATTAATTTTCATATTCAGCTGTTTACTACAAGAAAGTATTTTAACATAATATCTTCCACCATTTATTTAAAGTACTGTTTTAAATACCTTTTCTTCTTCCATTAATGCTTATGATGTTGGTAAGCTAGTTTCAATCTACTCATTTAGAGAAAATTTTAAAATTTGGAGGACTAATCTGTGTACTTTAGTTTTTATCCTGTCAGTCATTTAATTTCTCTCTCTCTTTTTTTTTTTTTTTTTGTACTAGGGATTAAACTCGGGTCTGGCAAGGCAGGCCACCGAACCGCTGAGCTAAATCCCCAGCCCAAGTCATTTAATTTCTAACATCTCATATTCATCCTTCTGTAGCTTGAGGCTCTATAATTTTTAAACTACCAATAATAAGCATAATTATTAATTATATTTCATATAAAATCAAAAAGTTATAAAGTACTACTCTGCAGACATTTTAAACAGGCTGAACATACACAATCCATGTCCAGCTCCCACTCTGAGAAAGAGGGAGAGTGAATAACAATGAAGAAAACAATAATACCATAACTGGAGGAACTACCTTATGTGGTAAATCATTGGGTTCTTATATTTCATAGAATAAAAGCGAGGGGCTGGGGTTGTCTTCACAATCTGCGACACTTCTGGTGAACAATAAAAATTGCATTAAATTTAAAGAAAGCCTCGCCTGGCTCCAACTGATCAAAGCATTGAACCCCTCGGCTGGATTCCCAAAGCTGATGGACCAGGGGTAGCTGAAGAGTTTGGGGTGGTGACAACTGGATTGGCCGTGGACTGCACAGCATCAGGTGGAGCCCGCATATGGGTATGTCTTGGTGGCCATGGGAATGTGGCCTTGAGTCAATCTGTGGCCCCTCCCTCCTTCTTCTGTGGCCCTGATTCCCAGGGAACCATGAAATAAATTTCCCAAATCAATGAGATAAATTAAACCATCCCTGCTATAAATTGAGGATGTCAAATATTTGCCTCAGTGATGAAAAAGATACCTGGGACAAAATTTGGTAAAAGAGGAATGGGGCCTTGACCACCTGATTCTCAAGCCTTTCCCATTGGTTTGCTGGAGGAGTTCAGGAAGGGTGGCAGATACCAGCAAGAGACTGCAGAATGCTGTAAGCAGAGTGCTGTGGATACTTCTAGTTCACAATCAGAAGAACAGGATGCTTTTAGGAATGCAGACTGTAAAACAGGTTCAGGAGATTTAATTGGAGAATAAGGACTCCAGGAGTATACGAATTTGTGAACATGTGAGCTCTGCTTGGCAGACCATGCACCTGTTCTCTGCCCATGTCCTGACACTATGCTGGAGATTGGGACTAGGAGAGTGGACTAATCAGTCTGCTGGAGGAAATTTCAAGGCAGCCCTACATTCAGGCTGGGGCATGGGTTCTAATCTTGCTTTTATCCAATTTAAAGGCAGACTGAAGACAGAAAAGAAAACTTGAAAAACTTAAATTTTGACCTAGAAAAATCCATCTGCAAAGTTGGAGCCAATAGAAATATGACGACTAAAGAGGTTAGTGTTATTGAAAAGAAACCAATTATTTGTAATGGGACAAAATGAAAGTTTCCCTGAGGGTGTCTTAGGGATCAGGAGGTCCCTACTCATTCAAAGCTCAAGTGTGCAAGTTTGCAGCACTTGCACTCGAGAAGACAGACCCTCAAAGCCCCATTTGAGAAGGGCACCCCAGGACATCGGTTCCCTGTATTTGTCACACTGTGCTCAGCAATCCAGGCACTGAGAGGACACTGTGCCCACAGAACACCGGGGCTTGGGAAGGTTTCTGCTGACTGCACACCACGCCTGTGTGTGCGTCTTGTGTGTGACCCGCATGGGGATCCCACACGGGGCCCTCAGTACCCGAGTCACATGCTGCAGCATTAAGATGCACCTCCCAATCTCAGTTTCAATTATTTGTATTTTAGTCAAATGGAAAAGAGAAGAATATATAATACACTGGAGGAGAGTTTTATATTAAACTGTATTTAATAGTTTTTGTTTGTAATAAAGACTACAAGAATGAAAAATGGCATTCTTGATTTTGATATATTAAAACAATTATAAATAGTTTTCTGAATATCAGCAGAAAAGTACAAAGTGTAATAGAAAACTTTATTTTATGTACTAGACCAACAAACCAGGAAATAACCAGGAACATTTCTATGTAGAGACACAAATAAGTTTAACAGAAAAAAATACACAAAAGTATGCAACAGCTTTGTTTGTTTGTTTCTGTGGTACTTGTGACTGAAACCTGAGTCTTAGCCATGCCACATGTGGGACCCCTATCCCGGGAGACCCAACCCCAGATCTTTGTGTCTTATTTCGAGTCAAGGTCTTACTTAGCCACCAGGCTGGCCTTGAACTCACAATCCACCTGCATGTGCTTCCCAGGAAGCTGAATTTTATGCATATGGCATTATGAATGGCAAAAAAATACACAATACATGTAAGGGATATGAAACTTATTTGAGAATACATGAAAAGGAAGAACGCTATGCAGGGAGCCTTGAGACATTAAAAGTGTCAATCCTATTCAAGTGAAAGTGGGCATCTGTTGCTCTGATGAGAAAAGACGGGACAGGAGGAGGGGAGAGGCCCAGAAGTCTACCAGCTGGGCCTCCCACCCCTGTGACCGCAGCTCCTCTCCAGCTTCTGTCCTCAAGCTCATCATGTAAGAAACCCCGGTGAGCCAGAGGTAGTAACAGCCTGCGGCCGTGTTTGTACACGTTGTGTATGTGAAATTGTGTACCACTGTGCCAGTGACAAAGAAACCCCTCTTTCGTCTCCCTGGTGTTGTTATGTTAGTGAAAGAGAAGAGAAAGTTTTAGGGAGTTGGTACTATGCAAAAGGAGACTTAATTACCAGAAGAAGGAATTATTCCAAGGAAGGAAGCTAATTCTGTGTCTCCTCCTAGGAGAAGAGATGAGAGAGAATGCGAAGTTTTATAATTAAAGACAGGGGAATGGATTCCCTGAGGGTTAAAATTTCAATTTTTTTCTCTTTCTATTAATTTACCAATGAAAATAAAGATGGCAAGTCTGTTAGGAGCTAGGTTTTTATGATGGAAATATAAATGCATGGAAGATATACATTTCGCCTTTCCAGGAAGGCGATCTCACTGGAAACAGACCGTTTTCAGCCCAGTGTTGCATGGTGAGATAAACCCCTGGTTAGCCTGGCTCGGGAAAGTGTGCAAGCCAATGCCAGTGTTTGTGCTGAACACGGTAGTGACTGCATTTCTTAGGTAATGTTTTGCTAAGAATTTTGTAAGCATCCTTTAATTTTATCTGTACAGTATTGTATTGAGGAAGGTGGTTTTGTGGGTTTTTATGGTCTTGAGGTTGAAGAGATTATGAACTGCCACCACCCATCAATAAGAAATATTACAAAATATATTACTATTATTGTCACTGTTATGTATTATTAATGTCCTAACATTCCAGATGTGAGGAAGAAGCTGGTGGTGGAAGGGAATCAGCAGAGTAGAGGCAGATACTGCCAAGGACAGAACCAAATTATCCTTCAAAAGGCAGATCAGGGCCACAGCCTCATCTCTGTGAATAATCCCAGCTGAGCTCATCTTAATGGTTGCTCTAAAACCTGCACATATATTTTAAATTGTTCTTCAATTTCAAACAAACCAAACATTACAGTAAATTTGCTAGATATGATATTCTGCTGCCAGTGGTTTTGAAAGGCAGGAGGACTCTTGCTGCTCGTGGCCCTATGGCTCTGCTCTGTAGATCCTCGTTATGCTGGGGCTACCCCTCCTCCAGGGGGAGCGGGTCCCTTTCCACAGCAAAGTCGGGAGGGTGCCCTCCATGACCGGCGGTGTTCCCACCTTTGCCCCCTGAGGCTCCTTGCTGCCTCTGCTTGCAGGAGTAGGGACACACCCCATCGTCAGTGCTCTTTCAGGATGAGTTTTGTCATTAGAAATAGGAGCTCTCAACTTCAGTTTGCTGTCAGGAGATAGTTTTTCTTCACTCCTTAGTTCTTCCTGACTCAAAATGGAAAAATCCGTCTGGCCAGCGCAATCGATTACTCCAAGGGGAGCAACGGAAGATCGTTCACAGAATGGGGTCTTCCTTCAATCAGTTGTGACCACCGAGTGCTTCTCCTCCTTTATCTCACTCAGGCACGGTTCAGCTCATGGCTATGATTTTCAGTTTCTGGGTTATTGTTGCTTCGGGTGTGCACACTGTATCTCCGTGTCCTGGAATCTGACAGCTCTCCTTAGAGAGAAGGTATGGTTAAGCCCTAAAGGGACAGGAGAAAACCAACTTGAGGTTAAAACATGGAAATGACATTAAACATTCTAAACAAATGAACCATGTGGTCTTCCAAGTGATGGAGTTTATATTCAAGGAAAATAATTGGATGAAATAAAAACAAAAGATGACAAGTAAAACAGACAGGAAAGAGAAAACTGGCAAAATCTAAAATAATGTGTCAAATGTCACATCTCATTGTGCACGTCTGTGTTATATTAGTAGCTTTCTCTAAACATTTAAATAAAATGAGATGTCAGGAGGTCGAGTCTACTCTAAAAAGTCTGCTTATTATATCTCAAACCTCTCACAGGCCCTTAGTCAAAATATTCTGCTTTGTCTGGTAACAAATATCCTTGAAAAGTTTTAAGTGCAGAAAATATTTCCACAAAGGTTCCTTTTTCAGTGAGTATATGTACAAATACTTCTTGAGATCCTAATTTTATACGAAGCATATTTTAGGTTTATCTCCGTCCTAGATACCTGACAATAGGCTCCCATATTTGATCTCACTTCTCAATGCCTAAAAATAAAGCAGACTTTGGAGGAAGGATAAAAGAAATTAACAAAGAATGACAACGATGAAATGTAATTTTTAAAACTTGTGTCTTGCAACACAATGCACAATAGCCAACGTCTGAAACGAGCCTGGGAGTCTTTTGATTAGTGAAAGGAGACAGGCGGTGGTGTACATAAACGCAATGGAGTACTATTTAGTCACGAAGAATGGTGACATTTGTCATTTGTGGGAAAATGGATGTGCAGAACATCACGTTGAGCAAAACAGGCCAGATTCAGAAAGACAAGTATGGCGCGGTTTCCCTAACACATGCGATCTAAAAAACACGCCATGGAAGCAGAGGAGACAAGAGCGAGGGGAGCGGGGGGTTGGTGCTGTAGTGGAGGGTGGGTTTGACCAGATCATGTCATCCACCCAGAAGCAAGAGGAAGAGGTGCACAGGCAGGTGGGAAGGGAGGCAGCGCTCGCACTCGCGGCCCGGAGAAGCGCTCAGTTCCCACACGGACCAGAGCCTCCCAGGGCTCAGGCACGGGCAGCTCGGTTCCGGGGGCTGTGAAACGAGGAGGGGGCTGCACATTTCAGACCCAGGAGACCCTGCTGAGGACTGCTCACCGCCTCGCCTCGGGGCTGAAGAAGCACGTTTTCCCACAGAGCCTCTCCCTGCGGTACTTCAAATCAGCCTAAAGCACCGTGGGCGGCCACTAGTGCTGGACACAGGGAGGCCCGGGACCTCTTTCCCCAGCCCGGGGGCGCCGGGCCTCGCAAGGACTCCAACTTCTCAACTGAGAGGGTGCAGACTTCTGCTGTTTTAAGCCACCCCCTACTGCGTACTTTCAAGAAAACTGCAGCTTCAAACTAACAATCAAGGTCACTCAGGGTCACAGCGCCTTTTCTTCTATGACTTTTCTTCCAAACTTCTACGCCTTAAATTCGTGAGAGTATTAAACATGCAAGAACCTTGTAAATTGGACCTTTTCTTCTTTGCAGAATCTGTACATTTAAATATCCTAGAATTTCAACCTCCAGGAAATGGCATTAATCGCATGCCCTGTCTCCAGATCTAAGATGCTCCAGCCATTTTCCTGGAAACCTGGACAGACAGAAGGGACACACACCCCATGGCCCTTGGCTGAGGACGCCCCCGCCCCACAAGCCCCTACCCCAGGCCACAGTTCATCTCAACCTCTTCCCCACCCTCCTTTCTGGGTGTGCATTTACTTGGTGATGGCCTAATAAATCTGCCTATGGCTTTCACCGACTCTCCCGAAAGCTCTTCTTCCATGCGGCTACCCAGTGAGGGGCCACAAGCTGAGGCCCCCGTCTCTGAGACCTTATGTCACATACGTCTCAGTAACGGACGAGAAATGCCTTGTTTCTTCGGGAGGAACGCCTTTTAGCTCAGAGTGTTAGTGAACAAGCATCCGCACGATCTTCACACTGAAGGTACAGGGTAACTTCCAGCCTCTCCTGCTGAGTCACTACTAGACGCTACCCGCGGTCCTAAATTGTTAGAGGAAAAGGCCGCCCGAAGGATCCACTGGGTGCTTCGGACGGGACGGGAAAAACCTAAGAGAATTTTCGAACAAAGTTGTCAAGGGAGCAGTGAAGTGATTAAGAAAATATGATAAAAATAAGTGCATTTTCATAACTAATTATGTAACCAAGAAAATACAGCAGGTTATATAACTGTTGTATTTGTTAACTGTTCCTGTTTGTAAAGCACATTGCTCCGTGGAATTTAAATGCTGCACAGTAGGAATGTCTGGGTGACTTGGCAGAATTATTCAACATTTTGTTAGTTTTCCCACTGGGACAGAAGCACCCTGAGGTGGGCAGAGCACTTTGCCAACTTAGAAGGAGCACAGGTGTGTGCTGACTCGGCCAGGGAGCCTCCTGGGACAACACTGCAGAGGGACTTCGGGAAAGGCATGGGGGGAATCTGTGATCCCCTTAAATCTTGTTTGGTTAAATCAATGTATAGCAGTTCACAGGATAGAGGTTGCTCATGTTCATTATTGTTCATTTTTAATAGTTGAGGTGAGTTATCAAATAGAATTAGACTGAGGGGAACGACCTGTGGAAATGACAGACGCATAGGTGTCCCTCTTCCTGTGGGCCACAAACCTCAGCCTCTTCATGCGAGTGAACAGCACCAGCACCCCTGTGAGGCAGAGCAGCTCCTCCACTCCCCAAAAGGCCCCCACAATGCCCCTTTCTGAAATGCCCTGGTCCTTAATCTAAATTCAGAATTACAGATCCAGGCAACTTCTGGAAAGATGGATAGATGATAAGATAGATGGGAGAGAGAGAGAGAGAGAGAGAGAGAGAGCGCGAGCCTCCTTAGCCCTGGGCACTCTGTCAGCCAGCAGCCCCTCTGCAGCGCCATCTTCTAGTGAGGACGTCAGTCATTGCAGGGTAGCGGTCAGCCCTCATGCCAATGTGAACTCACCTAATTAAACACACATTTGTGACTCTGTTTTCAAATGAACACACATGCTGAAGTTCTCAGGAGGTTATGGTTTCAGCACATCTTTTGGGGGGAAGATAACAATGCGAATGTCTCTAATGGGCTGCTGAGAAAAGGGTCCAGGTTTTAGATTTACATCGCTGCAGAATTAAATAAATTAATATTAGTTTTTCTCATTGAACCATTTACTCTGTAGAACATTGAATGTTAAGTAAAGCCCAATACTCTAAGCTGTAAAATACTAAACACACATAAAGACTTTGTCATCACTAGCAATAAAAGCATATTCTTTCCTGTGACACAGGCACCAATTTAACTTTAATTTCTATTATTGTGGCAACCAAATGTTGATGAAAATTGCACTTGTCAATTAACATATAAATAAAGGTCATGGGTGCTCTTTGCCTGGGGGACATGTGGTAATTGCAAAACTTCTATCTACAAAATAATTTTATATATTGTCAGTCTAAGTTTGCACCTGAGAAAATGGATGCTCAGAGGTAGTATTTAGAACAAGGTCCAAAATTTCTTGAGTGAGAAACTTGAGTGCAATAAGTTTCACTTTGAACTTGGGCTCATTAAGCTTTGAGTCTCTTAATTCTGGTTTTCTTGTATTGATCACTGACCTACAGAAATTTCTAGAATCACTGGGTAAAAGTTTAACAAATAAATAAAGTGATTTCACCTTTCATGGTAAAGTATATGTTTCCAATGGCCTGGGAGAATCAGACCTTCAACTCTGACTTCATCCTGCTGGGAATCTTTGATCACAGCCCCGTCTACTCCTTCCTCTTCACCCTGATCCTGGCCATCTTCACAGTGGCCTGCATGGGGAACACAGTCATGGTCCTGCTCATCCTCCAGGATGCCCAGCTGCACACGCCCATGTACTTCCTCCTCAGCCAGCTCTCCCTCATGCAGGTCTGCAACACTGTGCTCAAGATGGCCTCCAACTTCCTGTCTGGCAGCCAGGCCATTTCAATGGCTGGTTGTGCCACACAAATATTTTTCTATTCATTGCTGCTTGGAGCTGAATGTTTCCTGCTGGCTGTCATGGTTTATGACCGCTACATTGCCGTTTGCCACCCTCTGAGATACACTGATTTCATTAGTCCCAAAATTTTGGGACTTATGGCTGCTTCCTCCTGGATCCTGGGCTCTAGTGATGGCATCATTGATGTTGTAGCTACATTTTCCTTCTGTTATCGTGGGTCCCGGGGAAATAGCCCACTTTTTCTGTGACTTCCCTTCCTTGCTAATTCTCTCATGCAATGACACATCCACATTTGGAGAGATTCTTTTTATTCGATTGGTTTGTCCATAGCAATCGTCACTGCTTCCTACACTCGTGTTCTTCTGGCTGTCACCTGCATGGGATCTGGCGAGGGTCACAGCAAAGATTTCGTCACCTGCTCCTCCACCTGATGGTGGTGGGCATGTACTACAGAACAGGGATGTTCATGTACTTCGGGCCCACGTCTGAGCGGTCGCCCACCAGGGACAAGATGGTGCCTGCCTTCTATACCATCCTCACGCCCATGCTGAATCCCCTCATCTACAGCCTGCGCAACAGGGAAGTCAGCAGAGCCTTCAGGAAGGTGTTGAGGAGGAGCAAGCCTTGAGAATGTGTTGTCTAATTATTCTTTGTGTTGCCTGCACTACAGTTTTAATGCTCCTCTTTTTAATATTCAGTCCTAAACACAATACTCGCTGTACATATGTTTTTATAATAACAAACTTTTGGCAAGTATATAATATGTTCATATTATTTTAGGTTTGGTATGACATCCATGTGGGGCTGTCTTTATAACATAGAGAATGTGAGAGTGCTGTGCTGTGTGCAATGTGGCGTGGGGAGGCGGGGCTGTGTCCTGAGGATACCTGGCAGCAGTCGTGAACTTCAGTAGAGACTCAGCCAACTCTGAGTGGCTGGACAGGAGCGATGGTGTCCTTCTCATCTGCTTTTCTTTTTCTTCTTTTTTTTTTTTTTTTTGTACTGGGAATCGAACTGGGGACCTTGCTCTTGCAAGGCGGGCAGGGGAACCACTGAGCCAAATCCCGACTGTTGTTATCTGCTTTTCTGTCTTGCCAGAAGGACTGCTTGACAGAATGATGCCCTGAAGTTTTTCAGACTGAGAAAACAAATGTGAATAAGGTGAAAGTGATTCTTTAATAGCAAAGAGCATTATCCCATGTAATAGAAAAAGCAAGTTTCTCTTTAAAAACACATGATTCTCATTTGTTCACCAGAGCTTTGTGGTCTACTTAGAAGTCTGATAGTGTTCACTTCCAGATTTTTTCCAAGTAAATTTTATGTATTTGAATTATTTTGGGGTTCCATATGAATTTTCGAATTGTTCTCTATTTTGGTGGATTCTAGCAGAATTTAATCGAAGCATCTTGTACATGGGTGCAGCACTGTTTTCAGTCCTCTTTCACAATGAGAGAGATCCAATTGTCTGGGTTCTGGTGAAGGAACAGCCGTGGCAGCGCCATTGTCTCTCCTAGGCTAAGTGTAATCCTTGAGAATTCTGCCTGGTGATCTCACTGGAAGGGAGAAAGCTGCCCAGAGCTCAGACTCCAGAGCTCAAGGCTCCATAAGCAAGGTTGAAGCTGCAGAGAGAACTAGGAGTGGCGGCTGTCAATAGAAACTTGGTCCTGTAAGAAACCTTTCATGTGTGCATCTGGACATCTCATCGGTCTGCTGACATATTTTTGTATCATCATCGTACTGTTCTAATGCAGTTTGGTAGATTACAGAAAGAATTTTTCTTCTTATATAATTTATGCAAAAGATAAAATTTGTCCCAACTTTCTGTGAACAAGCTGGGCAGTGAGTTGTCCTTATCTATATAACATAGTGTCTTTTACATAGACACTGGAAAGGAAGTTTGAGGATCAGAAATTCTATAAGATGCTGTCTGTACTGAAATTACTCAGACTGTTGGTGGAAAAATTCTCCTAAAACCAGTTTTGTTTAATGCTAAATAAAATGATGGAATCTGTGAAAAAAAATCTGTATTATTCTTTGGGATGCTACTTCTGTCTCTCTCTCTCTCTCTCCCCCACCCCCAGTTTTTTATTTTTACATGTATTGAGTATATTGTCCCACATCCCATGCACCTAGTCATATAATTCCCCATGTTATATACTCAAGTCTGGTACAGAAATGTACTTTAGATTCAGTATGAATTGTTGCCACCAAGGTACTATTATTATACTGTGCCATACTATGATAGTATAATGACTCCATTGTAAATATGAATTTATTGATGCTAACCCCAATGGGATATGGTGAACAGATATGAAATACAAATATTCATATAGGATATACATATAGAAACAAACAAATGTGCACTGAGAATAGCTTCATTTACTTTCAGAATTAAAGCTTTAATCTACCTACAACAAGCTCCATACATTTATTACATTGTTTACCTAATCCTTTCTTGGTGTTTTGGTTACAAATGGAAGTCAGTTATGTATATATTGAGAGCTATAAAAGTGACTAAGGCTTCCTATATATTCAGAAAATAGTGTAACAATAGCTCCAAAACATATCCTCAGTGAAGTGCTCATTGAAATCTTGCTTAATCTTTTTCTGCAGAAGAGGGAAACAAAATTTTCCTAAATATTAAAGGAATGGATAGATTTTTTTCATTGAGTTGATTGGTACAATTTAGGCGCACATTACGATCACATTCATCATGAGGAATTTGTACCTGTACAGGATATATCTTGGTTCTTATTTTTTCCCATCACCTTTCCCTCCCTTTCGTCCTCTACCCCTCCCTATTTATAGAAGTTTTGTTTCCATTATTTCCTTCTTTTCTCATTTTTCTCTTTCCTTCTTGCCTTTCTCTCACTCCTTCTCTAGTCCCTCTTCCTCTTTGAGCATTTTCTTCCTATTTCACAACATCTATTGTACATTTTAGACCTCATTCACACATTGTTTCTCACACTAGAGAAACAACTTGGAATTTACACCTATGTTTCCTATTTATTTCACTTTAGTATATGGCTTCAAAGTGAATCAATTTAAGTATAAATGACTCTAGTTTATCTTTCTTTATGGCTGAGCAGTACTCCATTTTATTTAAAAACACATCTTCTTCATCCAATCACCAGTTGATGGGCATTTGAGTTATTTCTAAGATTTAGCTGTTACAAACTGTGCCACTATAAATATGAATGTACATTCATGGCTGTGGTATGATGCTTTTAATTCTTTTGGGAACATACCAAGAAGGGGGATAGCTGGGTCAAATGGGAACTCTAGTTTAAGTTTTTCAAGGAATCTCCACAATTTCCACAGTGGTTGCAGCAGTCTACAATCCCACCATTAAGGTAGAAGGAATCCTTTTCCTGCACAAATTTTGGGCATCTGATTTTTTTTTAGTTCTTTATATGTCCTACATAGTAGTCCTTTTTCTGAGGAAGAGCTGATGAAGTTCTTTTTCCCACTTTGTGGGTTGTCTTTTATCTCTGTTGGTAGTTTCTCTTACTGTTCATAAGCATTTTATAAGATGGGATCCCAGATGTTGATTCTTCATGTGAGTTCATGTGTGACTGAGGTTTTGTTCATGAAATCATTTCCTAAACCAATGTCTTCGAGAGTTCTACTTAACCTATCATCCAGCAGAGTCAGTGTTTCTGTTTTAATATTTAGATCTTTGATCCATTTCAATTTTAGTTTAGAACATGGTGAGAGACATGGGTCTAGTTTTAATTTTTGGCAAGTTGGAACAGTTTTTTTTTTCAGCACTGTTTATTAAAAAGGCTATCTTTACTCCAGTGAAGATGGTTGGCTCCTTGTCAAAGGGGAGGTGATTGAGTGTATCTGGAAAGAAACAATAATCCATGTGAACAGAACTCAGAAAAAAGCAGAAGTAGACATTCTGTTTGCAGACAAAGTGAATTTCAAGCCAAAACTAATTAAGAGAGATGAGAAGGTCACTATATCTAGTAAAAGTACCAACACACGAGGAAGAGATGATAATCATAAATATCCATGCACCAAATATCAGTGCACCTAACTATATAAAACAAATGCTGATGGGCATGAAAAGGCAAATGAGCACTAATAAAAGTGTAGTGAGGTCTGTCAGACGCCCAGGGCCAACACTGGCCAGCCTTGGTCAGCAGGAAAATCTCCATCTGGGCCTGGAGGGACAGTCACAGGGAGAGGACAAGGGAAAGCAGAGTGTGATGTTCCTGACCTCCACAGAGGGTGGAAGAAGGCAGAGCCCTGATTTCTCAAGGGTGGGCAATGGTGAGGTGGGAAGAGGCCAAGCAGGCAAAGGTCAGTCACAGAAGTGAGGGAATCAGGCTAAAATGTGGCTTCAAAGAGCACTGGAAGATGTTCAGAAAGTGCTCATTTTTGCATTTCTGAAATGCTGTTATTTTAGGAACGTGAAAGCTTTTAGCATTAAGAGAAGTCTACTGGATTACTTTTCTCATTGCTAAGACAAGACACTTGACACCCAAAGTGAAAGGGGGGTTACTTGGCAGAGCTTTCAGTCCATTGTTGTCTGGGCCCAAGGCAGCATGGCATGGGGGCTGCAGTTCACAGCAGACAGACAATAGCCAAGAAACAAGAGTCCTTAGCAGCATCTCCCAGCCCCTTTGATCTTGTTCAGACTACTCAGGGCAGGTAGCACTCACACCTGTAATTCCAGGGCCCTCAGGCCTAGCACTGCACTATGAATCAATCACATACTCTAGATCCAGTGGCCTCTGAGAAAGACCATGTGAGGCTCTGGGGGACACCTCGTACGGTGAGCACCGTGGACTTACTGAGAGGGGCTAGGCAGGCTGCATGAAGCCCGAGGACCCAGGTGAACCATTGGAATCGTAATCACACACAGATTTCTGTAAGCTCACCTCAACTTATGTGTATGTCAGCCTCAATATTTGATAAGACATCCTAGAAAAGAGGTAAAAGTATTAACTCAGTTGAGAAGGCAGGTAGATGGGAATAGCTCACTTTACAATTAAGCTTTCCTTTTTAATCTTAACCTTTTCTTTTTAATTTGTGAATATTGAGCTTTATGATCAACACTACTTTAAAAAAAAAGTAAAAAAAAAAAAAATTCAGGCAGCCATCTTTTGCAACTGTCGGCTTGGAAAGCATGGCCCAGACAGCACCGCTAACTAGCTCAAGGGAGCTAAGTAGAGAGCTTCCAAAGAGGGCAAGGCTCTCTGTAACCACACCCAGGGATGGGGCCCCTGGGGAGGCAGGGGTTTATGTCCGGGGCTCTGTGACTGGCAGGGCTCTGAGTTGCAGGGCCTGTGGATCTAGCGGCTGCCTTAGAATCTCCTCTATTAGACACAGGTGGAAGCATTGCACGGGAGGAGGCCCAGTCCAAGAGAGTGCCGGTTCCCAGGGAAGGAAGGCCCCAGGGTCTGCGTGGGGATCCGCTCCTAGACTGCACCAGTGAGTGTGGCCAGTGTGATGGCCTCTCCTTGTCTCGAAATCTGACTGTGTTGAGGAAAAGTATGAGATAATACGTTTTAGAAAAGGAATGCACAGTACAGACTTACAGAGCAAAATGTTCCTTAGCCTGAGTGTTGACATACTGTATATCTCTTTTAGATTCATCATAGTGTATGTGCTTTTGACAACACGCTAAGATTGTCACCCCCACCCAAACCCTGTGTTCTTTCTGCAAAAGAGTGGTAGAGAAAAAGAGACAAAATCTTAATGACTGTGATTTTACTTTATTTAAATGCTTTTTCAACCTTTATTATAAATGTTAGTATCTTCTACTGGTTAGATAAGCACCTCAAGATGATTTTATAGGAACAACTATGTGTAATTGGCTTTGATCCTCTCCTGTAAGTCAGACATGAAAATTTACATGTAAAAACACCTGTACGTTCCATCTGGTGCATTCATGGCAAACCTTTCAGAGACTCATGCCTAGATGACAACCCAATGCTCACTAATGTATTGCAAAGCACCAACACTGCAATTAAACCTCCACGCTGAGGTTTTAGTTTAGAAAATACAGCTCATGCATTAACATCCTTTGTCATACAACAAAGACAAGTAGCATGCATGCTGTAGGTTGGCCATCACCGATCTAGTGCAAATTTTTGTTTATAACTTCTTAGGAAAGTGATTTTTCACCCAAAATTACCTTTGTTCCTTATTTATATTCCTTATGAATCATCAAATACATTAACAAATTTGTACGACTCAGTGCCTTAAAAATGAAGGAAAGAAGAATCAGTGAGATGACACAGAAGTGAAGCGGGCTGAGTACAATTGTCAGCTGTTCAGAGATCCCAGGCTTGGCTGGATTACAGGATCTCGGGACGTGCTGGGCCCAGGCCTCGGGTCTGCCCAAACTCACTGTGTGTCCTCAGGTCCCCTCAAGATTTAGATTTTTCCCTCCTTCCCTAATCTCCTTTAGAACTCCAAGACCTTTATCCATCCCAGGACCGTATTCAGTCTCTCTGGACTACACTTCCGCACTCACTTTTGTCCTGTGCCTCTACTTCTGCTGTACACTTAATTTTTCTTCTCATTGAATGAATTTTTTCTAAATAAAAATATGTCAGTAGAAAATGATGTTAAGTCTTGAAGTCTGAGAATTTAGAAGTCTTTAAATTTAGGGAATTTAAATGGAGTTTTACTTTGGGTAAGTTAATTTGTGAAATGACTCTGTTATGTTTTATAGACATTTTAAAATCAGGGTTAGAGACTGTAACTGACAACATTTCACACAGGTCTGATTGCTTACTTCGTTCTTTATCAGACATCTCCTTCTTGCGCTCTTGCTACCTAGGCTTTATTTTGGCTCCAGAGAAGCAGATATTTTCTCTCTGGTTTCCACGCAACATGTGCATTCTGGTGACCTATTGCACACATCATACGCTCAACACCTGAGAGTTCTTCTCCACATGCAGAACTACTTCATGTTGCCCGTATTTTCAACTAGTAGCTTTAACTTTCCCATATTTCCTTGTTTAGAAACAGAATGGAAGCACGTGCCTAAAACTGATGCTACATGTGAATCAGGCCACGACTAAAACATTCTCTCTCTCACACAAGGACTTCCCAGATCCTGCCCCTGTGTAGCCAGGCTGGACGGGCATTTTGCACACTCATGACTTCACTCAGAGTGGTAGACATGCCCTTAGTCCCCCAAACTGAAGCGATTTTTTTTAAAGAC
This sequence comes from Fukomys damarensis, assembly GCF_012274545.1. NCBI lineage: Eukaryota > Metazoa > Chordata > Mammalia > Rodentia > Bathyergidae > Fukomys > Fukomys damarensis. The sequence continues at coordinate 46,463,383 of NW_022900915.1, forward strand.
CACAGATGAGCTCCCCCCTTTTTTTTTTTGTACTTGTCTATATCAGTCAATGTATAAGATTTTATTGCACCAGGAAAAAATTCTTCATTTTCTTGAAAACACAGACACACACTAAGAAAAAAACAAAAACTCAGTTCCCCTTCCCATACAGAATTAGGAGAGAGGAAATCATTATTAAGACAGAAATGAATTCCCTCTTTTTCCTTTCATGAATATGTTAATAGATATTTTCATAAAATTAGACAAGAGAAGGCTTGGTCTGGGATGGAAAAGTTATACAATACATTAATCTGTCCTCTCAATCAAAGTGCGTGTGTGTTTCCATTCAGGGAGGCCCGGGTATACTTTCACTTGGCTGGACGTTAGATGGTAGAATGAAAACATAAGGACAAGGTTTTGTTGTTGAAGAGACTATCAAAATGAAAAAAAAAAATTCAACAAGGAGTTGCCTATGATAGGGATAATGTAACATAGACAGATATAATTGCTTTCTCCAAAATGTTCTATGTATTCTCCTTGTGAGTCAGTGAGTATGCTCTTGTTCACTCTGGCATGTAAACATCAAGGAAGTGCTACTGACATTATTTTGTGTGAATGAATGAAAACTGAAACGGCCTCTGTCCACATCTCCAACATATATGCCTAAAGGGATCACTGAGGGCTGCGAGAGGGACCTGGGCGTGCATTGGGTGCATTGCCCACTGGAGGGCCTTGCTGCAGCATGCCTTTGAAAGTTGAACTAACAAATACACTGGTACCTCCTCTCTACCTTTCAGATAAGGCAACATATCCAGGATGGCATGGGGAAATCAGACCCTCAACTCAGACTTCATCCTGCTGGGAATCTTCAATCACAGTCCTTTCCACACCTTCCTCTTCACCCTGGTCCTGGCCATCTTCATAGTGGCCTGCGTGGGGAACACAGTCATGGTCCTGCTCATCCTCCTGGACGCCCAGCTGCACACGCCCATGTACTTCCTCCTCAGCCAGCTCTCCCTCATGGACCTCATGCTGATCAGCACCACTGTGCCCAAGATGGCGGTCAACTTCCTGTCTGGCAGGAAATCCATCTCGCTGGCAGGCTGTGGGACCCAGATCTTCTTCTGTGTGTCCCTGCTTGGAGCCGAGTGTTTCCTGCTGGCTGCGATGGCCTACGACCGCTATGCTGCCATTTGCCAGCCTCTGAGGTACCCAGTGTTCATGAGCTGGAAACTCTGTGTGCTCTTGCCTGCTGCTTCCTGGATCTTGGGCTCTCTGGATGGCATCGTTGTCCTCACAGCTGCCCTGTCGTTCTCCTACTGCAATTCTCGGGACATTCACCACTTTTTCTGTGATGTCTCAGCCCTGCTACCTCTCTCCTGCACAGACACGACTGCATTCGAAAGGCTGATGTTCATCTGTTGCGTGGTGATGCTGATTTTGCCTGTTGCAGTCATCGTCACTTCCTACTCCTGTGTCCTTCGAGCCATCATCCACATGGGCTCCGGAGAAAGTCGCCGCAAAGCCTTCACCACCTGCTCCTCCCACCTGTCAGTGGTTGGGCTCTACTACGGGGCTGCCATGTTCATGTACATGCGACCAGTCTCCAAGCACAGCCCGGAGCAGGACAAGATGGTGTCCGCCTTCTACGCCATCCTCACGCCCATGCTGAACCCACTCATCTACAGCCTGAGGAACAGGGACGTCTCCAGGGGGCTTAAGAAGCTGCTGGGGAAAGGAAAGCTCCAGTGACTTCACAGAAATCCTCGGAAAGTCCACTCTTGGAGACAAGAGGAACGAGGATCACTTGCAGTGTCCTATCGAAGCTTGCTTTTTATTTTCCCTGCTTTTTCTTTACAAACTTAAGAGGTCTTTAACACGCTCTTGTGATGATGTACAATGCGCAGCCTTCTAACTGGTGGAGCTGAGGCAGTCAGAGACTGGGCACCTCTGCAAAAGTCAGATGCATCCTTGGGCCCTCGCTGTGAGTGGTAGTGGATTCTGGGGTTCCCAGGGCACATCTGAGGCTCTTTGCTTGTGTAGGAATAAGGGCCGGGATTGAGCCTGGCTTTGAACACACATCTCTGGCATGGAGCAGTAACCTGCCAGTGTGTCTTCAGGTTTACTGGTGTTCAAAACTTGTGTGGAATATTTTTATCTTGATTCTTTTTCTCTATTTCCCAACATTTAGAAGTGGGGAGTTAGTGTGGGCACTTCTTTAAGTTTCTGTGTAAAATAGCTCTGATAAATTGCATTTTAACATATATTTAATGTCAATTTTTAATGATTTTGGATAAAATATCTATTCCATTCAGCTGCACAGTTATCCTTGTGATCATGTTTATTTTATCCCTCATTCATTCAGTACCAAATCCTAGAGAAAGGGGATCAGGGGAAGGGGAGGACAGAGACCGGGATAGTTTCTGTAACTGATAACCTGTTCTTTTAAAACAAAATTCTAAATAAAATAATTTGTTTCAAATTAACTTTAAGCCACCCACACACTCTGATGTCAGGAGGAATCGAGGATTACACATGATAGGACTACACACTCAGCCCCTTTCATTTTTATTTTGAGATAGGATCCAAGTGGCCTTGAACTTGAATTTCTCTGGTTTCAGGCTCCTGAGAAGCTGTGATTACAGAAATGTGCTCCTCCCCAACCTGGCTAAACATATTTTCTTCAATACTTCTGATTTCTAACTCTGCCCAGATCAATTGTCTTAATGTCCCACAAGGGGGCTTCAGTTTATTGTTCCAATCTGTTGTCATATGATTGTAATCTGTGCTATCTAAATCCCTGTATTCTTGAGAATTGAAAACAGTCATTGCCTTTCTCATAGTAATTGACTTGATTTTTCTATGTTGTAATCCAACCTTTATTTGCTAATATTTTATCATTTTAAATTCATCAATGACATGATCATGGGGTATAAGTGATTGCTTAGGCAATTACAATTTTTTTTTTGCTTAGTAAAATATTCTCAATAATTTTTTATTTCAGTGAGATTTATGGATCAAAAATGCAACATTTAAATGAACAATTCAGTCATTTTGAACATATTCATAGCTTTGTGTAAGCATTAATACTATTCTATTTATAAGCGGTTTAATTGCTCTGAAAAGTAAGCTGATAGTTATTAGTATTTCTTTCCCATTCCCTCCTGCCCTTATTCTTGGCAATTGCTATTTCTTTTTCTGGTTTCCAAGTTTATCTTATTGTGTCATATTATCAGTACAGAACAGTGAGATTCATTTTGGAATACTGGTACATGCACATGATATATTTTTATTACTTTGTCCCCACAATCTGTCTCTCTCTCCTTCCCCTGATCCCTTCCTCAGCAAATAGTCTGCTTTCTTTCTATTTTATTGTCCTTCCTCTCTCCCTCTCCTTTTCTCTCTTTCTCTCTCTCCCCCACTATCTCTTTCAGATTGTTCATAGAAGATGTGTAATATTTAATGTGCTATGCCTGGTTCATTTCCCTCAGCATGATGGTCTCTAGCTCCCACCAATTCTCCTGTAAAAACATGGGCTTGATAGAGTATAAATACATAAATGAGCTGGGCCTGAGAAACCGACAGCAGGACATCAAGATGAAACTCCATGGCTTCCTGAGAAGGGCACATCAAACCTGCAAGTGAACTCTCTTCTTACCTAGGCTTACACCTTTTGATTCCACCCCTTGTCCCACTTCAGGACACAAACCCCAAGTTAAACGGTGGTGGCCCTGTTCCCAGCAAAGCCTCATTTACCTTCATTTGCACAGCCCAAGGGTTTGGGTCGCCATACTGGTTAACTGTGTGATGGTTAAGTTCACACCCTCCACACTCCGCTCCCTGAGTAGGGTAGAGACTCACAATGTGCTGGAAGGAAGCCCAATTGGTTACCACCACTGACTGTGTCCCAAATTCTAGGAAAGTAAAAGAAACCCCAGCCTGGACCTCACTGCAGCCCCTGTCTGGGCACCGGGTGTACGTTGGTCACTGCAGGGTAGCTGTGGCTCTGCCCACTTGGAGCTCTCCTGTGTCCCTCCCTGCTCCTGAAAGACAGCCTCTCCAGTGCAGCCTGTGCAGGAACCTCGGAGAATGTGGATGTTAAAGTCCATTCCTCACTGACCCCGAGCCCCATTCTGTGAACCTCCTCATGAATCTCCCAGAGGAGGACACAAGTCTGAGGCTGCCACGGGACGCAGCAACCCTGCTGGGCTGATCTCACTTCCCTGTAACAGTTTATTCTTCTGACCGTGGAAGGCTTTGGGCTTGTCCTGCACCGAGCTATTGGGCAGTCACTGTATCTCCTCTCTACACATCGGCCTATTTCACATGCTGCACAAGAGGAACGACACAGCATGTGGTCGTTTGTGAGTGGCTTCTTTCCCTTGGGGAAGGGCGTGTTGAAGGCTGTATCAGTACATCGTTGTTCTGTACAAATTAATAAGGTTGCTCTAAATGATTTCGCTACATTTGATTTGTTCACCTATTAATTAATGGATGTTTGGAGTATTTGCACATCTTCCCTGTTATGATTAATGTTTCTACAGACATTCCTATACAAGTTTTCATGTGGACACATTTTCAATTCCCTTGGGTGTGGGTGTTGAAAAGTAAGTTTGAAGCCGCACAGTAACTGTCTCTGACTTCTGAAAATGCTGCCAAACTGTTCTGCATGTTGGCTTCAGAAGTTTACATTTCCACAAACGAACGCTGCTGGCATGCTTTCAGCACTTCCAGGCCCTCACTTTTTGATATTTTCCACTCTAGATCACACCATTTTCTTTGTTGGGAAGTTTGCACCTCACTGTGATTTTATGGGCATCTCCCGAGTGACATAATGCTAAGCTGGGTGGTTATTTGTCTTTTTATTTTTTTTTAATTTCTTCATATCTGCTGGACACTAAACTTTTATCAGATGTATAACATGAATGCATTTTCTCCTATCCAGTGAGATATTTTCTCACTTATTGAAAGTCTTCTTTGCATTAAAAAATATATAATTTAATTAAATCTGACAGATTAATTTTAAGCGCTTACAGTTTTGATATGTCTTGAAAAATATTAATCTTAGATTTAGGCTATTTTAACAGCTTTGACACTTTTATTTATGTCACAGGCACTTTGAGATTGTTCTGTTGGAAAGCATGTACATGTCTAATTGCATTCTTTCTGTGTGGACACCCAGCTGTAACAGCACAGTCGACTAAGGATCTTATGCTCATCCTCTTATGTTATCAAAATATGCTTGACTCTGGATTTAGCCACGTATTTCTGGATGTTTATTTCCATTTCATGGATCTGTATGTCTATCTCATGATAATAGGTGCCTTGAGTATAAAGCTCTGACGGAAAGTAAGTCTTCCAACTTGGCCATTTCTGGCTGTCTCACTTACTATATTTCTCCTGAATTGCTACATAAATGTTAGCATCTTTTTGTAAATTTCCTATAAAAGTAACAGCTAGAATGTTTAGAAAGATGGCATTGTATCAACAGATTAATTTTGAGGGAATTTTTATTTTATCAATAGTTTTTCTAATTCATAAAAAACGGAGTATCTTTCTTGCAAATTTATTGGACCATTTGGTAGCTTGCTATATACCAATCTTTCATTATTTTATTTTTATTTATTGGCTAATATTTTATTACTTATGATACTATTATAATAAATTTGTCGTCCTAATTTTATTTTCTGGTTATTCATGGCAAGGTGAATGATTTTTCTGACGAGTGAATAACATTACATTTGCTGATGTTTCTGTCCTATACTTGATCCTCCCTTCTCCTTTCTAGGCCCTTTCCGTATTTACAGAAATCCTATTTATAAAGTTCAGTGATTATATCATTGGCTATTGACTCATCATTATTTACCTCCCAATTCATATGTTTCTGCTTGTGTCTTCTAAGTTACCCAGCAGGCTTTCTTTGGGGGTAACTTGAATGGACTCGGAAACGCCCACAGGTTAACAAAGCAGGGCCCCTCATGTGTCTTGGGTGACTCTCAGCACAGGAGAGGGAAGACACTGGATGTGGGAGCCTGCGGTCTGGTGGAATAAAAAGGGAAGGAGTCTGTGCGCCCAGTTTGGAAGATCTCGGGGCCTTCCTTCACCACCGGACATCAGGCTTGAGATTTTCTGTTTCTTCAGGCTTCCAAGGCAGACTCGCTGGGAGTTTCTGGCCCTTGTAACTAACATGATCGGCTGAATCACAGCGTGAGTTCGACCTTCATCCTCAGTGGTATCTGTACTTGAAGTCGGGCACTGACTGGAAAATGATGGGATCGCATAAATTGGAGCATGGATATTTCAGAGCAGCCTGATGAGGCTGGGAATACGGAGCTCCTAAGTCCCAACGGGATTACTTTGTCAGAGGAGGAGATTTTCCACCCTCAGTGGCACAGGCAACCCCATCCCAACTCCTGTGGTGTTGGCCGCTCTACCTCCTCCTGAGAAAACTAGTACTGTGCTGCTACGCAGAGGGGGGCTTTCCCCAGTGCCTGCACCAAGCAAGGCTGTGCTGGTGCTCTTCCGACCCATATTCAAGATTCACTGTGCCTCTGGGCCTAAAACCAGGCTCAAATCTCCAAAGGCTCCTTAGGGTACCTGCGAGGAGGCTTCCATACTCTCAAGGAGCTTGAGTTTTCTCATTCACATACCAGAGAGCCAGGAAATAGGCATGGGAACAGGTAATGGTGGAAGGAGCAAAAATATGGAACTGGATAGAACTTTTGATGTGGTCCCAGTAAGCAAGGGTTCTGGTTTAAAGCCAGAGTGTGTGGAGTTTAGTAAAGGTGCTCATAGTTTTTTGTTTGGTTTGTTTTTTTTTTTTTTTTTTTTTTTCTGGCTGCCATAAGGACCAAAAGATGCCCACTGGGGATGAGTTGGGTTTGTGGGATATTCCTTAGTTTACACTGAGGAGGATGCTCAATGGCCAGATAAACAGGAATGCTGGGGTGGAGTTGCCAGGTACCCCGGTTGCTTCATGGTGGGGTGGACCAGAAAACGTGTCCTACATGAGGGCCTGAAGAAGCCAGCAGCTCTCCATTGCTCTGCTCTGTGTCCCAGGCCTCACGGGGTGTGCTTTACACCCAGAGTCCTCGCTTCCCTGCAGACTCGCCCCGCCTGACATCACTTCCACATAGAGGGGAGCAGGTGGGAGGAATGGAGAACTCTGAAACATGAAGGGTACACACAGCACTACAGACCGGCAGTGCTGGGCAGTATGAGGCCCCTAAAACCCCAGCATCTTTAACTACACACGGCCGGCCGGCCCTCCCCCTTCCCGAAAGATTTGTTTCTCAGCTTCCAAGGATGAGGCCAGAAATCGGGTTGTAGCTTTCCACCTCCGAAACTGCTTCAGCTGCAGGGTTGACTGGCGCAGGAGGCCAAGAGAGCTGCTCAGTGTGGGGCTGTGATCCACTCGGGAAGACCTGAGAGCGCTATCGCAATGGCGCGGCTCCTGTTGATGAACCCACGCTGTGGAGGGGCTTTAACACTGAGACCAGGTGGTAACGAGGAGCCCGTCCTGGGCCACGTGAGCACCCCACAGTGTCCCTGCAGCAAACCAGAGGGCTGCTTTAGTTTATTATTTTGTTGTACTTTATTATATGGAAATGCTGGCAACTGAACCCAGGGCCTTTGCACTGAGATACACTCCCAGAGCTTTATTTTTATTTTTATTTTGAGACAGGATTTTGCTAAGTTTCTGAGATGCCCAGGCTAGGCTGCAACTTGTGATACTCCTGCCTTGGCTTCCCGGAGTTCTAGGTTTACGTGGCACCATGTCATGCTTCCAATTTTAAAATAGTACAGAGTACAGAATTAAGATAATACAGGAAAGTAAATGTATTGTATGGTACAAGATGTCATGGCTTTAAGAAATGGAGCAGTACCACCCGGAACTGGAATAAGTTTTGATGCTGTGAAAAAATAACCAAGAGGTGTGCATGGTTTTCATTTGAACGCTAAACACTAAAGCCAGACGAGCTCTTTGGGAACCTCTGGTCTCCTCCACTGGAAGACAGCGAAAGCTGAGTCAAAGCCAAGCAGTTAGAATAAATTATATTTCTCTGCAAAAAGTTAAAATAGCAGTGGAAGGAGGCGTGCTACGGCAAGGGCCTGTCGAGAAAGAAGGGCCCCTATTCATGGTGGGCGCATGGATCTCCGTCTCTGGATTTCCATCTTCGAATTTTCTGTGCTCCTCTGCAGGCCTGACCTGGCCCAGGCTCTCTCACTGAAATCTAGCCACACCTTTCAAGCAGAACCGCGCACAAGCTTGCACCCCACAGGACAACATATGCTGCTTCAGGGTACCGGGCCATTGCACTCTGGACATCAGGCCTTCAGTAGGGTTACCTTAGAGTCTAACGTGGTGCTCACAGTGGGAGCCCAGAACGAGAGGAAAACGTGTACTCACAAGTGCATTACCAAGACTTACCAGCAGGGGCAGATAGAGTGCAGGTTGGGTCGGATCATGAAACCACACGGGACAGCCGTGGTGCTGATTTTCATCACGATTCTAAATTTGCATACTTATTTTTAACTGTAGTATAACCAAATCCAGTTAAAATATGCGGATAAGTAGTTTTGAAATGTTATTTTATATTTCAAAAGTAATTTTGAGGCATATAAAAATCGCTTTTTATTGTAACAAATCTTTCTCCCTAATTTGCTTCATCCCGCCTGTGCTACACACCAGAAATATTCATGCTTAGTTTCCAGGGGAACCCGACATGGGTATAGTTGATAAATTTGTTAAACTTCTAACTGCTATAATAATTCACCAAGTGAGTAATTTTATTAACTAAATAATTAAATTTTATGACAGAGCATAATGAGTTTAACAATGTTTATTTTCCATGACAATATGGGCTGATTGGATCAAGGAAGCATTTTGTAATGATTGTGTGCTTCTACTACGATTCAGCCTTGTAAAACAATATACAGCGAACCCTTCAGTAACTGACATGTGGTGGTGTGCTGGTGTCGTTGGCAGTACCACAGTGTGTGTGACCCAAACCCGAAGACAGGAGAGAAACAACAACCACAAAACTTATCTGTGGCCTAGAGAAGTATAAGAGTTTAGGTCAGAACTGAGATGTTTGTGATATTCAGAAGTTATAAGCTGGGCGTGGTGGTGCACACCTTTATTCCCAGCACTTGGGAGCCTGAGACAGGAGGATCGCTGTGAGTTTGAGACCAGTCTGGGCTACATAGTGCGTTCCAGGTCAGTCTCAACTACATAGTGAGACCCTGTCTCAAAAAAAAAAACAAAACAGAAAAAGTTATAGTTTTACACTTTTTAGGGTGTGGCAGGTGATAGAAAGTTTAGTTTTAATATACAGCTACCTGAGGGTTGAGAATTTAGCTCAGTAGTTCTGGTGTATGCCTTGCAAGCACAAGGACCTGAGTTCGATCCCCAGTACCCCCCCCAAAAAATAGCTACCTGAATTCTATGTGAAACCTACAAAACACTTGAAAAATGCTGCTAGTACTCCTCATTCATCATTTAGAGTTACTTTAATGTATCTATTAATTTTTAAAGATTTAACAGTAATGACTTAGAAAAGCCAAGTTTTAAATTAGATATGCTTTTTCTTCAAATTAAACTCAAACGATCTGAAAAAAGACAAGTAATTTTTCTAAATATGTAATGTAAATATTGAAAGTGACTTTTGATTGCTCAATTCAATAAAAACACCCTTTTAAATATGTTTTAAATGTTGTGGATATATATATATATATATATATACTATGTTTCAACATCAAATTTTAGTATTTTTAAGTAGAGATTAACTACTTTTAATAAAAATTAACTCTGTTAATATAAACATGGCTTGCATTTAAAGACCTCATGATTCAATGTTTTCTCATTAATTTTATATTTTTTTATTAATTGAAACAATAATGTTTTGGATATATTAGTTTCAATAAATGTATTATAATTAATTTTTTAAAATTTTGGGGGGTTTGAGACAGCTTCTCACTGTATACTTGAGACTGACCTGGAACTCATTGTGTAGCCCAGGCTAGTCTGAAACTCACAGTGATTCTCTTGCCTCAGCCTCCTTAATGCAGAGATTACAGGTGTGCACCACCACATCTGGCTACATATCCTTTGTTTCAAGTTTTTTTTGGGGTTTTTTTAATTTTTTTTTTGGTGCCAGGGATTGAACTTGCAACCTTGTGCTTGCGAGGCAGGCAGCAGAACCACTGAGCTAAATCCCCAGGCCTTATTTTATTTTTAAAGGGATCACTAGAATATGTTTTAATAATTTTATTGCATTATATCTATATAGGTTAGAAAAATCTGATCTAAATTATCACACCATAAAAAATACAAATCAATCATCAATTAAATAAAAAATGGCCAGTGTACCGAAAGCCTTGTAAAACACGGTTAATCCAAATGATAGGTGATGACTCGTCAAATTCAGAGCAGTATCACAAAAATAAATGTTAAAAGCTATGGGTTGTGCTCTTCAGGGGGTGGTGGGATTTCCAAAATAAAGGACAGATTATTGCATTTTAACCAGTACCCAAAAGAAGAAAAACAAAACAAAGCAAAGCACTGCAATTTGGACCAAAGATTTACTAGAATGTTGGATATTACAAGATGCTATTATTATCGAGATGGATGCCATGTGACACTTATTGCATTCCTGAAATCAAGTGACCAGAATTCCAGACTGTGAACATGTTATCCACAGTGAGAAACATTATCCCGTTCATAAAACAAACCTCGCTGTGATAATGATTCTCTGTAGACACAGGAGTATGAACACATGAGAGTCAGTGAATACACAGCCACGGCTCCTTAGGAGCGAGATGGTCTTCATACCCACCAACGCCTAAGGTCACACTCAACAGTAAGCCAAGTAAGGTAGAAAGAACACTTCGGGATGAACGGCGGCAGGGCTGAAGACTTCATACAAACTGCTCACACCTTGGCATGCCCGGTACTCTTTCAGAGGAACACTTCATCTTCCTTCATGAGGGCGTTCCTGCAGCAGGCGCGGGAGGCATCCTAGAGCGGTTCGCTGATGAAAGAACTCGGTACAGGAAAGTAAGGCCTAAATAGTGTCTGCTGGGGTCTGATTCAGGCAGGGCTCACTGGACCGGCAGTGGTTGGGAAAATTCTCCTGAAGCACAGCGCCTTCTAAACATGCGCGTGGTCCTTCACCGTGCCTTAAAACGTTGCCTCCAGAGACCTCAGAGTCCTCTGTGAAGTGGCAAAAACACTTGGGCTGTTAGGGTGAAACATAAAAAGAGTGGGATCAGGGAGGTTTAGCGTGGACATATATAGAAGTATCGATTCCATAGGAGAGGATAGGTAAAAATATTTTCCATCTTAGCCCATTCCCATGGAAGAGATACTAAATGCCCCAAGCAAAGTGGTGTTGTTTGTGCAGGTCCAATATTCTCTGTAATCAGTCTTGGCTGTGCCAGCACAATAAACTCAGAAATAAAGGAGCCCTGGGAAAAGACCCAGGCTATGGGTGGACACAACAGCACACACTCAGACTTGCTAAAACTGGTGTCCAAATTCCCCTCTGTCCACTATTCCTCTAGTTCAATCCCGGGCTGGATGCCCCATGTGCCATAGAAATACCAGCCCTGTCCCACCTGGAGGTCCATCTTTCACACTCATTTCTCCTAAGAGACTTCAAGTCTAGCACCCCCAAGAGGTGAGGCCCCCCACAAGTGCTCACTACAGAAGAGCAGGGCCTACGTGGTGGCTGCAGGGATCTGATTCCAGCAGAGCTGACTGGAATGGCAGTTGTCTTTTACATACAGCACCCCGAGGTGCTTCTCTCTAAGGAAATAGTAGAACCTAAGTCTCTGTCAGGAGATGTCCTTCCTGAGAACACACAACATACTCAGTTGTTTGTGACCAGGAGGCACAAAGAGAATGCATTCGACTGCACCCCTTGCCTTAGCACGCAGACTCCCCCACCCTCCAAACACCTGGGAAAGGGTCATAAACAAGGGCTGCATGGTTCGCTGTCCCCTTGTTGTATTGCATTACAAAAGAATTCAACAAATTCAACTCTATCATTCAATAAATTGAATGATTCAAACAGTGAAATCCAAGTCTCAATGCAAACAAGATTTTTAGTATTAGTTTTCCTGGAGAAACGTTCCCTACTGTGTGAGCCTGGCTGAGTCCCCATCACCCGGTCCCTGTCCTGCCTCAGGGGGCACCTGTGAAGAGCTCAGCCTGCTGTGAATTTATGAATGAAGTTAGAGAGGGAGAGCGGGCTGCTTCTCTGCTTTAGGAGCCCTCCAAACTGAGGGGAGGAGGAAAGCACAATGCTTGTAAAGGATCTTTGCCCTCGCATTGAGCACGGAGTGTTTACTTTGTTTTTCATGGTGCTGTCTAAGAGAGTGGCTAAGCAGAACCAAAGGAATTTGAAGAAGGGAATGGAAGAGGAGGTTGGATCCATATCATGATTTAAACTCATGTCTTAGCACTCCGAATTCTATCTCACACTGAAAGCCAACTCTCACTCATATCACAACTGTCAGAGATGGAAACGATCACAGAAATAAGACACTTCATTCTTTCATTCCTTTTTTGTAATACTTAACACAACTTTAAACTATTAGTTAAAAACTATCTGATGGATTTCTATTTAGTGTCATTAAATTCTTGCATCTAAAATATTAGGATGTAAAGAAAGACTCAAAATAATAACATCTCACCAACTCTCTAGGCTGGAGAGTTAGGTTGGCAATCCAATCCCTCCCAACCAATGTTGAGTTTCTGGACTATGATATCCTTCACATATGTATATTTATATGCATTCTAAACATCTGAAGCCTATTGAAAAAGAGGTCATTGATGGAGTTGGAAGACTCAAGCTGAAGGACATATCTGACCGCCTAGAGACTAGGTATGCAGATATTTTGATTATGATTATTATTACTATCATTATTATTTTTATTTTCTTCAGTCCAATGGGGATAGAGGTTAATTAACAAAGACAGTGGCACTAACCCATGGCAAATATGTGCTCCAGTGTGAATTATGGGAGGGAGACGCCTTAATTGGAAGAGTATTGTTCGGAGGCCCATTAAATCAGACTTCTGGGACTGTAACTAAAAACTTTTAATGATTTGTTAAAGTTAAGCATCCATAGAGCCTGGGTAAATAAATAGTTTCCCTGGTTAATTATCAAGAGTTCAAACTTCATTTTGTCCTCTTGGCACTAGTGGTTAATTGAAGACTTAATATATTAGAAGAATTAAGGGAAATTGTGAGGGATCGATAGAAAACCTTTATCACAAACCCAAGGGATACAAGACTGTGTGGTTTCTATGATGAGAGTCAGTGGAGAATGAGTCTCAAATCAGTGAAGTTATTGTTCTCTGATATATGCCAAATAATTGCCAGTTACATGGCAAAGTTTTAACATTAAGGTGTGCTCTCCTCCTGTCCTAATATACACGCATGATGCCAAAAGGGATAATTTAAACTCACAGTATGTTTTTAAAGTAGATTGATTTTGCAATTTTAAATTAAAACAAATTTTCACTTCAATATATTATATGTGTATCATTAACTGTAGTGAACCTGTATGGGTTAATAGTTCATCTAAAATGCATATATATCCCTAAACTTTTCCTAATGTTATGTCACAGAGTTTAATATTTAAACATATGTATATTATTGTGAACTTGAAATTTTTCACAACAAACTTCAGCATTGTGAGTCTAGGTTAGGCAGGGCATTTGTGAGGCATTAATGTAAATTGCTGCACTACATTTCACTGCATAAATCAAGTTTATGAATTACAATACTAGAGATGAGTTTTTGTTCCCAGAGCAATATAGCAATGCCACATAAAAACCATTTTCATCCAACTCTCTAAAGATAGAAGTATTATAGTAATTTGCATATAAATCATTGCTTTTGAAGCAAAGAATGAGTATGTGTGTTTGAATCTTTATTTTCTGTTGATATTCTGTTCACAAACTGCTAAATGATTCTTAGTAGAGAGAATATTGCTTTAGAATTATTAAGGATGATCTTATCATAACATAATAATGTAAATAATACCATAATAGGAAGTTTTAAAATATTCTAGAAATAACATCAGCAAGATAGTAGAGTAAGAAATTGTACCTCTTATCTTTCCACAAAATGCCAAGTAGACAGTAGTTAATGCTTAGGAATACTCTTTGGAAGACTAAACTGTACAACTAAGAACTGCAGTAAGACAAAGGAGTAGAAAATAGGGAATAAACAGATGGAAAGAGGCTAACCCGAGATGCAGAAAAAGCAAAGGAGAAAGAAGGACTGAGTCTGTCACCCTGACCGCACTCAGAGGTGACACTGGGCTTCAGCTGCTCGGTGTGCAGAAGACACCAGCAAACCTATCTTCTTTTAGCTGACACCACTACATCATTCCCAGCCACCAACCTTGTACCAGCCAGAGCCAAAGGTCTTGGTCACAAAACCCAGTCCACAGGTCTGGGAGCGGGGACTGCTCGGACACAAGGACAGACATTTACATGAAGAAATAAGGAACATAAAACAGAACATGTCAAGGGACGTGTTAGAGAAGAAATGAAGAGAACTGTGTAAAAATAAATTTAACATAAATATTTTAAAGAAGAAAAAAAGCTACAAGAGAACAGAGGGAACTAGGTCAATGACTCCAAAAAAATGCTCCCCAAACCTGTGAGAAGCTCAAGAAATAAATAAAATTAAAAAAAAAATCCGGGTTTGAGAATGTAATGAATAAAATTGAAAAAAAATGTGATACTTGTAAATCATGGAATTAATAAGAGAACAATGAACATTCAAACAAGTCTTTTCAAAATATGTGGGCAAAAGAGTTAAGAAAAAATGAACAGAAAAAAATTCTAAAGCCCAATGGAATTTGGGGGATATGATCAAAAGAGATAATAATCACTTTATTATCGCTGCTAGAAAGAAGAAAAGATGGGACAGAAATTTTGTTTCTGCACAAATAAATGTCTGCCAAAATTCAGAATATTTTAATGTTGTAATGATGTTATGGAAAACATCTCCAACAAAATAATGAATATTTAGACACTAGCTGCAATGGTTTAAGGTACATACTAAACACAAAATATACAAATCGTGACATTAAAACAGGCATTTTAAGTATAATTTAAGTAAAAAATTATCATAGGAAAAGAAATTATGAATATATAATTAAGAATTCTACTCATCAAAATTCATGTAATTCATGTAATTGTAAGTACATGTGCACCAAACATCAGAACACCTAAATGTATGAAACATACTTCATATTCCACTTTCCATATTTCAGATATCATGAATAATGCTGCAAGGAAGCAGTGATGCAGATGTCTGCTTAAGCTCTGATTTCATTGTCTTTAAATATAAATCCAGAATGGTGATTACTGCACAATGTGGTAGTCCTATTTTCTAATGTACTGTCAGACCATCATCCACAATGAATATGCTAATTTCACTATCCTCACCTACCATGTAGAACAGCTCTCTTTTGTAAACATTGTTATCTTTCATCTTTTTTATAATAGCCATTGTGTTGGAAAATTTGATCTCATTTTAAATTTAATTGACTTTTTCTCAATAATTGGTGATATTGAGCAATATTTTTATAACCCATTGTTTGTGTGCATTAATTTAAATCAACTTATTTGGTACATCTCTATTCAAACTAATGGTATTGATTTCAAATAGTTTTGTTAATTCATGATTTTTATTGTATTTAATTTACTTTGCTAATGTCTTGGGATGCAATTATTTATAGTATTCATTTATAATCATTGGACAAAACCCAGACCACCTCCCAGCCAGAGCCTTGTTCCCTGCAAACCTCAGCACCAGAGGAGCAGAAGGAATCAATGCCCCAGCCAATACCTCCCCAGGTAATCATGGCTAAGGAAGGCCTGCAGTCTCTCATTTATAGGCATTCACCTTATTAGCAAAAGTGATGTGGATTCCATGCCTAGAAGTGACCTAGTCATAGACAATACCTGATTGTGTGAATGTTATCAGAGACCTGAGGACTGATCACAAAAGAACTACTCCACGTAACATGCTCTCTCCAGTACACTGGCAAAACTGATCAGGGCAACTTCAGACTTGTTATATCTTCAGGAAGAGTTTGTCCCTCTGGTTTCAATAGAGTGTGCAGCTCATGAAAGCTCAGCACCACAGAAAGAGGGGACATAGGAAATTCAAAGTTCTAAGTTAATCTATATGTAGGGCTGTGTCTAGATGTCCCTCCAAAGCCTCAAGAAGTCACAGGTGGAACTTATTTAGAGGTGGCTGGATCTGGAGCATGTGGAGCTGGGATTGATTCATGGTGTCATGCTAGGCTCAGGGGCACTTGGATTAAGGGTGTGAGTGCTGCCTGCCCTAAGTAGTCTGAATAACACAAAAGAAGCATAAAGACATTCTAATGTCCCTTGTTGCCTTGCTGCCTCTGTCTGTAATGAACCATAACCCTTCTGCCATGTGCTACCCTGTCTTGAAGCCAACTGACTGTGGACTGAAACCTCTACAAATGGTGAACAAAATAAACATTTCCTCTCTTAACTTGTGTTGTCAGGTATTTGTTTTCAGCAATAAGAAAAGTAACTAAGACAGAATGTGATATTAGAGAAGTGGGGACATTGCTCTGACACTACCTGATGATGTGGTTTGGGAGCCTTTGGGACTGGCTTGTGGGAAGAGTTAGGGAAGGTTTGGAGATGCTGGCTGAAAAGATAGAGTTGGAATTCCTTAGGTTGTACTTGATGAGAGGTTCTGGTCAGAGGTTAAAAGACCAGAGGCTGATAGAAATCCTGCCGGTAAACCCTAGGCTCAGGAGGTTTCTGCTGTGAAGAAGGATCTCATTGGCTGTGGGACTCAAGACAATGTGTGTTATACCTTGGCAGAAAGATTGTCTGCATCTTGCTCATGTCCAGAGGCTTTGCCTGAGACTAAGATTAAGGTCAGTGGACTAATTAATCTTCAGAAGGCATTTCAAGGCAGTCTAATATTGGGGGTTTTAGCCAGATCTGTGTTGAAAATCAAGAGTGAAGAGGTCAGCACAATGATTTAAAATGTTTTGTGTTTGGACAGGAAGCTCCAGTGAAGCTGTGGACTGCAATGATAGAGCAAAAGAGATCTTGATTCTAAGAAGGAATAGAATAGAAAAGACAGCCTAAGGACATCACAAAAAGAAACAGGACCCCTTTATTGCAGCCTCAAAATTGCAAAATTGAAAGACTGCTTCGAGAAGAGAGCCCCAGAGCACCATGTTCCAGAATGTTAGTGGCCTAGAGAAGGTCTTCCTCAGGATTTGGTTCATACTTGCTGTGCCCCAACAGCTGAGAAGGAAGCCTGGTACTGCTTCAACTGGCAGCAGACCTTGGCATCATCCGTGTGGCACTGGGTTTTGGTGCATGCAGATTGCAAGGGTTGTGGGGTCAGGAAGGCTTCCACCCGGACTTCTGGAGAAGGCCTGGGAGACCAGGCAGGGTGCTCCTGAGAGGGAAGTGTGTGAGGCTGTGAGTGTGAAGCCAAAGACGCAGTGGAGATCCCAATGGTTTGGTGAACGGAGTAATGTGGATCATCTGAGGAAAACTGAAAGGAGGGAGCAGAGCTGGACACAGAGAGAAACCATGGGAGCTACAATCACCAGAGTTGCCTTAGGGGTGGATCCACCCAAGCTCTTTGGAATCCACAACTTGCCACAGATAGCTGGGAATGCTGTAAGTGAAACTGGAATTTAATGTTTTCCCTGCTGAAAATTTGTCTTGCTTTGTTCCCATTCCTTGTTTTCCCTGTTTTTAACTTTTGGAATATAAATGTTTCTCTTGTGCCTTTACATGTTAGAGTACTTAACATTCATTTCATTTGTACAGGGGCTCACACCAAAAAATTTTTCCTTCAATTTCAGAATAGAATTTGGACTGTACTTTTCAGAAATGCTGAAACTGTTAGGACTTCAGCACCCCTTAGAGATGGGCTAAATACTTTTTTCATAAAAGAATATGCATGAGTGTTTGGAATACCAAGGGTAGAATGTTATGGTTTATGTCTAGATGTCCTTCCAAAGCCTCATGAAGTCATAGGTAGGGCTTTGAACAAAGGTGGCTGGGTCCAGTGTGTGACACTTGGATTGATTCAGGGTGCAACGCTGGGATCAAGGGCACTAGGATTAAGGTTATGAGTACTACCACGCTATGTACTTTGCATAAAATATAATGGATACGAAGAGTTGTGGTCATCCCTTGTTGCTTCTGCTGTCTTCTGTCTGCCATGAACTGTTACCCCTCTAATATGTGCTACCCTGCCTTGGAGCCCACTGCCGACTGACTGAAACTTCTATAAACCGTGAGCTAAATAAACCTTTCATCACTTAACTTGTGGACTTAGTGTATTTTGCCTCAGTGATAAGAAAAATAACTAAGACAATATAATTAACATGAACACATCTCAAAAAAATGACACCCAGGGCTGGGATTTAGCTCAATATTGCTGTACCTGTCTTACAAGAGCAAGGTTGAGTTCAGACCCTGGTATCAGCAAAAAATGATACACAGCACACACTATCTAGTGAATGAGATTTCCTCAGAAGGCTGCTTCATAAATGTGGAAGAAATTCTTACCCTGATAGATGTGGAAAGAAACACAAGAACATAAGAAAACTTAATATGTAAATAAGTGAATCAGTAGCTGCTAAAATGAATGAAATTTTGTACATGGAATTTTCAAAATAATTCTAAAAGTAGCTTTCCCTGCGAGTGCCATTGATTGCTCCAGACCCATCCCCAGAAGGGTGAGTTTTGGGAGAGTAGTTGGCTTGGACTTCAGATCTCCCTCTACCATCCAGGCCCAATCTATGGGCCTACATAGCCATGCCTTTCCCTGCGAGTGCCATTCATTGCTCCAGACCCAGTGCGAGGAGGGTAGCTGCATGGGTGCCACTGAGCACCCTCCCTGGCTCTCAGATCCCCTGATTGTGCCAATCCTTGGACGCACTCTGCAGAGGCATGGCTGGCTATAAAGGGCGGTGATTGATCCTATTGTGTTCCTGATTGTATCAATTGGGATAAAGGATAGGGATTGATTTGATAAGTTGTTTTCTCAGTTATGAAAATGAGAATGTCTATAAGTCATTAGAGAATCAAAGGCTGGGACAAAACAATATCAGGAAGATGTAATGAACCAGAGATTCAATCAAGGGCAGCTGAACAGCAAAAATAAAGATGAGAAAACACTTCAGCAAGCCACAAAGACAGACTTCCAATTCACCAATGGCAAACGGTAGGGTAAAGGAGGATGAAAAGTCTGATAGCAAACCTCCAGGACACTCAGAACTCACAGCACAGGAAGTAACAAAACTAATCAATCAAGCTCCAGAAAAATTCAAAACAAAAATAATTTCCCAGATAACCATAGAGATGGTGAGCAAAATGAAAGACAGGTTTGAGACTCCAGAACAGAAACTGACAAAAAAATAGATGAGCTCAGGAACATAATAAAAACCATGAAGGCCCAGAATAAGAAAGAATTGGAAACAATGAACGCCCAATATAAGAAAGAAATGGAATCCATAAAACAGATTCCAACAGATATCCAGGAGATTAAAAACTCTATTGAAAGTGTACACAACAGAATAAAAGATGGCAAAGATAGTTTTAGATATAGAAGATAGGATCGCAGACAGATACCATGAAAGAGAGGTCTCTTAAAAACAGTAGGGATCATGAGAAATTGATCCAACAACTCCTAGATGATGCAAAGCAGAATAACCTAAGACTGATAGGAATCCATGAAGTAGCAGGAGAAAATGCAAATGACTTAAAAAAGCTGTTCACAGAATTATGACAGAAAACTTCCCACACAAAAGAGAAGAAATAGACATATGGATAAGTAAGGCATATAGGATTCCATCTAGCCATGATCAAAAAAAAAAAAAATCTACACCTAGACATATAATAATCAAGATCCCAGAAACCAAACAGAATAACAAAATACTACAAGCAGTAAGAGAAATGAAACAAATCACATGCAAAGGACAGCCCATCAGAATCTCAGCAGACTTTTCAACACAAATCTTCAGGCCAAGGAGAGCCTGGAGTGAGGTACTTCAAGTCATACAAGGAAACAACCTCTAACCAAGACTGATGTATCCTGCAAAACTCTCTTTCAAAATGGATGGAGAAATAAGATTCTTCCATCACAAAGAACACTTGAGAAACTTCATGAATGCTAAATCAGCACTACAAGGAATTTTAAACAATATGCTAGAAAAAGACAATCAAGATCACAACACCCTGAGGCCCAGCAGAGCAAGTCAAATAGCCAAGGCAAGAAACTAAAAGGAGAGGGCAAAAAACTAAAAACAGTCAACAAAAGGACAATAACAGGACAATAATAAGTCATTACATATCGGTTATAACTATCAATGTCAATGGCCTCAATTCACCAATCAAGAGAAATAAATTGGCAGATTGGATTAAGAAACAAAACCCACCAATATGTTGTATACAAGAAACACAACTAGTGCAAAAAGAAGCTCAGAGGCTGAAAGTGAAAGGGTGGAAAACAATTCTCCATGTGACAGGAGCCCAGAAAAAAGCAGGGGTAGAAATCTTATTCGCAGACAAAGTAAATTTCAAACCAAAACTGATTAAGAGAGACAAAGAAGGCCAAAGGTAACAATTCAAGAGGAAGAAATGACAATCATAAACATATATGCACCAAATATAAATGTCCCCAACTATATAAAACAAATATTAAATAACATGAAAAACCAAATAAGCACTAATACCGTTGTAGTGGGGGACCTAAATACCCCACTATCACAAATAGACAGATTAACTAGGCAAAAAATCAACAATGAAATACTAGAACTGAACCAAGCTTTTGAACGCATGGACTTATTAGACGTTTATAGAGTGTTCCAACCCACAAAATCAGAATATACATTCTTTTCAGCTGCACATGGGTCATTCTCCAAGATAGATCACATACTAGCTCACAAAACGGGTTTGGCTAAATGCAAAAGAATTGAAGATATTCCCTGTATATTATCAGATCACTGTGCAATAAAGCTGGAGATCAATAGCACAAGAAACTGAAGGAACTACACAAACACATGGAAATTGAACAACACTCTCCTGAACAATCAATGGATCACAGAGGAAATCAAAGAAGAAATCAGACAGTTTTTACAAATAAACGATACTGCCAATACAACATACAGGAATCTATGGGACACAAAGAAAGCAGTTCTACATGGAAAATTCATAGCACTGAATGCCCTCATTAGGAAAACAGAGCAAGCTCAAATAAACAACCTAACAATGACAAAAACAAGAGCAAGAAAAACCCAAAGCTTGAACAAGAGAGGAAATTATAAAGATTAGATCAGAAATCAATGCAATGGAAACTAAGAAAACAATACAAAAAATAAATGAATTGAAGAGTTGGTTTTTGAAAGAATAAATAAAATTGATAAACCCTTAGCAAACCTTATCAAAAAAAGGAAAGGAAAGGCTCAGACCCATGCAATCAGGAATGAAAAAAGTGAAGTCACAACAGATCCCACAGAAATCCAGAGGATCTTTAATACCTACTATGAGAATCTGTACTCTAATAAAAAGGAAAACACAGAAGAAATGGACAGATTTCTAGATACTTAAGAATTACCAAAGTTGAACAAAGAAGATAAAAACATTTTAAACACCCCAATTACAATCAGTGAAATTGAAAATGTAATTAAAAACTTACCAACGTGTATGAATAATCTGCAACACTGCATAAGATTCTAATAAGATTACTGACATTTAGAAATGGGAAGAAAGGAGCTAAAGGTGTAGGGAAGGTGGGATGGGTAGGGGAAGAGTGAAAAGGGAAAAGAAAAAAATGTGAGAGAATGAAAAGATGAAAATAAAGTGTTTGTAGATGGGGAGGGGAGGAGGGGGTGAAGGTAGGGCAGAGATATGGACAAAAAATGAGAATCAAGTCTTGTCATGTAGAGGTACAAGATCCCAACAATGAATGTAACTGTACTGTATCCCTAAAATGTACCAATAAACTCAATTAAAGCTGAAAAAAAAACTTACCAACAAATAAAACCCCAGGTCCTGATTGATTCACTGCTGAATTTTCCAAGACATTTACAGAAGAACTACTGCCATTACTCCTCAGACTTGTTAATGAAATTGAAAGGGAAGCAATACTTCCAAATTCATTTCTGGAAGCAAGTATCACTTTGATTCCCAAACCAGGGAAAGATGTAACTATAAAAGAGAACCACAGGCCAATCTCCTTAATGAATATAGATGCAAAAATCCTCAATAAGATACTAGCAAACAGAATACAGAGAATCATCAAGAATATCATACACCCTGACCAAGTCAGATTTACTCCGGAGATGCAAGGATGGTTCAAAATAATAAATAGATGTAATAAACTATATTAACAAAGGCAAGGGTGAAAACCACATGATCCTCTCGATAGATGCAGAAAAAGCATTTGAACAAATTCAACACCCATTCATGATAAAAACTCTGCAAAAAATTGGAATAGGTGGTCTCTATCTCAACTTAATAAAGCCTATCTATGAAAAACCAACAACCAACATCATATTGAATGGTCAAAAACTGAAAACCTTCACGTAAAAATCAGGAACAAGACAAGGATGCCCATTATCACCACTCCCCTTTGATATAGTTCTGGAAACATTAGCCATAGCAATTAGACAAGAGAAAGAAATTAAAGCAATAAAGATAGGAAAGGAAAAAGTTAAACTGTCATTATTTGCTGATGATATGATACTCTACATTGAAGACCCAAAAAGCTCCACCAAAAGACTTCTAGACTTAATTGACAGATTCAGTAGAGTATCTGGATACAAGGTGAATACCCCAAAATCAATAGCCTTCTTATACACAAATAACAGACTCATGGAGACAGAAATAAGGGAAAAAATTCCTTTTACAATAGCATCCAAAAAATGAAGTATCTAGGAATCAACCTAACAAAAGAAGCAAAATATCTCTTCATTGAAAACTACAGCACTCTGAAAAAAGAGATAGAAGAGGACATAAGAAAATGGAAAGATATCCCCTGCTCCTATGTAGGAAGAATCAACATAGTGAAAATGGCTATACTACCAAAAACTGCTATACAGATTCAATGCAATACCAATTGAAATTCCAATGCTATACTTCACAGAACTAGAAAGAAGAATCCAAAAATTCATTTGGAACCATAAGAGACCTAGAATAGCAAAAGCCATCTGAGGCAACAGACACATAGGAGAGGGTATAACAATTCCCAATCTGAAACTATACTGCAAAGCCACTGTGATAAAAACCACATGGTATAGGCAAAGGAACAGATCTGTGGATCAGTGGAAAAGACTGGAAGACACCAAAACAACTCCAGATGTACTCAGCTACCTCTTCTTTGACAAAGGATCTGACCATCCCCACTGGAGGAAAGATAGCCTCTTTAATAAATGGTGTTGGAAAAACTAGATCTCAATCTGCCAAAGATTAAAACTAGACCTGTATTTTTCAACATGCACTAAATTAAAATAAAAGTGGAATAAAGATCTAAATATTAAAACAGAAACACTAAACTTGCTGGAAGTTAAATTAGGGAGAACTCTGGAAGACATTGGCGTAGGAAAAGACTTTATGAACAAGTCCTCATTAGCATGGGAACTGGGAGAAAGAATCAACAACTGGAATCTCATCTTATTGAGAAGCGCCTGCACTGCAAAAGAAACCATCAACAGAACTAAGACAGAACCTACAATGTGGGAAAATTTTTTACCAGCTGCTCCTCAGACAAAGGACTATTATCTAGAATATATAAAGAACTCAAAACAATCAAAACCCCCCAAATATAAAGACCCAATTCAAAAATGGGCATCTGAAATGAACAGACATTTCTCAGACAAAGAAGTAAAAGCAGCAAGGAAATATATGAAAAAATGTTCCACATCACTGGTCATTCAAGAGATGCAGATGAAAACAACACTGAGATTCCACCTCACTCCATAAAGAATGGCTGCTATAAAGAAATCACACAATAACAAATATTGGCGGGGTTGTGGGGAGAAAGGAACCCCTCTCCATTGTCGGTGGAAGTGCAGACTGATGCAACCACTACGGAGATACCTCAAAGAGCTAGGTCTAGAGGTTCCATTTGACCCATCCATCCCTCTGCTGGGTATCTTTCCAAAAGATTTAAAGAATCATACCACAGTGATATAAGTACACCAATGTTTATAGCGGCGCAGTTTGTAATAGCTAAAACTTGGAAACAGCCCATCTGCCCATCTGTTGGAAACTGGATAAAGAAGATGTGGTTTTTCCATAAAATGGAACACTACTCAGCCATAAAGAATGATAAATTAGAGTCATTCATAGGAAAATCAACACATGGTGAAGATATACTGTTAAGTGAAATAAATAAGCCGCACATGTGTAAATACTGAATAGTTTCTCTGGCATGAAAAACTATAATAGTACACAAGATCCTAATGGCATAATTAAGAGTGTGAAGTAGGAAGAAAAGGGCTAAAGGTATTGGGAAAGTGGGAAGGGTAGGGAAAGGAAATAAGGGAAAAGAAAAAATATTAGAAAATGAACAAATGGAAATAAAGTGTCTGTTAATGGGGAGGGGAGGAGGGGGTGAAGGGAGGGCAGGGACAAGGGGAAAAAATGAGAACCAAGTCCTGTCATGTGAAGATACAGGATCCCAGTAATGAATGTAACTGTACTGTATACCTAGATTGTACCAATAAACTCAATAAAAAGAAAAAAAGCATAATTCTAAAAGTAGTCAACAAATTCAATGAAGATAAAATAAAAAACTGAATTGAGGAAGAAAATACTGGATATGTAGCTTTCAATAAACAGGTAGAGATTCTCAAGAAGAACCAAATAAAAGTTTTGGAAATGAAAAGCTCAACAAACTGGGTGTGGTGGTTTATGTCTCTGATCCCGGGGTTTGGAGTGCAGAGGCAGAAAGATTGCAAATACCAGGTTATGCAATTTGGCAACTTAGTGTGACTCTGTCTCACAATCTTTTGAAAGGCCTACAGATATAGCTCAATATGAAGTACCTATTTCTCATCTCTAGTGTTGAAAAAGAAAAGCTTAGTAATTTAAATTAAAAATTCAGTTAAAAGCCTCAGCAATAGTGTAGATCAAGTAGAAGCAAAAATAATCACACTTATATACAATGAAGCACAACAATAACAGAATGTACAAGATTTGTGGGACAGCATAAGAAGACAAAACATAAAACAAACAGCACTCAAGGAAGCCACAGAATAAATATAGTTTAATGATGTAGAAAACCTATTTGATGCAATTATATCAGAAAATTTCTAAAATGTAGGGATTTAGTTTGTTATTTAGGTGAATTCTAAAGGACACAAGGGCAAGGAATAATTTATTTCAAGCACAGAAAGAAAAGTACTGCTAAACTTCATTAAAATATCCTGCAAAACTATCCTTCAGATTAAAAAATAAAATGATAGTATATATAAATATTTCGTACTAAAATGGTTAGAATAAGCATTCTTATGTTTTCACAGGTTTTAAAATAGAAACCTTTAACTTCTCCTTTGTTATGATGCTAGCTGTTGAGTCATCATACATGGTCTTTCTTGTGGTGAAGGACGTGCTTTTTATGCCTAATTTAAGAGTTTTTAACCTGAAAGAATAATAAATTTTCTCAAAAACTTGGCATCTATTAACATGATCATATTTTGCTTAATTGTATTAATGTGATGTATCATTTTTATTGATTTGTATACGTTAGGCCAAATCATACGGGCAGCTTCAACTCACCACAGTAAAATACCTGAAGCATCTAACTTTGCAAAGAGAAAGTATTGTTTAGTTCACAGTTTTAGAGTTTTGAGGTCACCATGTCCCCATCTTTGAAGTTTTGGTGAAGGCTACGTGACAACAAGGTGACCGCACCTCCTTGGAACAGGTGGGAGCAGGGCTCCTGCTTCAAGTGGAAGCTGACAGAGTGTGCACAGGACCGAACACAGCCCTCTCATGAGAACTCAAGTGGTTACAGCAGAATGACCAAGGGGTTGCCTGTGAAGAATCTCATGGCCTCAATGCCTCAACTCAGTTATACTTAACAGGCGTTTTCAGAATTGTCTATCCAACAATACCATCTCACAAAACCATTTCCAAATAGGCTAATATTGTGCTTTACACCTTATTTCAGAAGCTGAAAAATTAATATGTCTCATTGTATCAAATAGCAATGAAATAAAAATAGATATCAAGAATAATTATAGTAATGCAGAAATATTTAGAGATTAAACTACTCAGTTTTGAATGAACAGTGTCTGAAGATATCAAAGGGAAAATTTAAATAATGTATGTGGTCTCATAAAAATGAAAAGAAGACACACTAGAAACTATAGAAAACTGAAAAAATTCCAAAAACATAATTATCTGTGGTAGAAAGTCAGAGTAATATCAGAAAGGAAATTCAATGATACATTTCAAACTAATAAAATAATGAGAAATCAAACTTCAAACCAATTGAAGAATATAAGTAATGTATATCTGAGCTGAAATTAATGGAAAAATAGCTAAAATACAACACAAACAATGAAACAAGGAATAGTTTCTTTGAAAAGATGAAGCAGATTGATAAACCTTTAGACAAAATGTTTCTTATCCTTATTAACACTGAAAAAACTTTTTGTTATTTAGTGATCGTCAATATGTGAAAAATTTCATTATTTAGAGAATACTTTATTAATTTCTGTAATCAAACCCATGTAGATATGACCTTACATATTTAATACAGTGTATTACCCCTGTACAAATGGAAAAAAATAATTAAAAATTAACATTTCTAGACCAATATGGCTATCAATTTCTGTACAATGCCAACTCAACACAGTAAATTGGGATAACTTTTTCCAAAGTTGACAGCAAAGTTTAAAGTTTCCAAAAGTTTAAATTATATATCTATATGTATATAGATCTATATCTATATGTATATATGTATATCTGTATCTATATGTATATATATATATATTCATATTTATATAAAAAGACCAATAATACCAGTATGTTATGCATCAATAGCAGCAATAGCTTTTCTAGGTTCTGCAGTCATCTGAACAAAATCATAGACATACAGCACATTCCATTAAAAAAAAAACAAAAACAGAAAAACAAAGAAAAGAATAATACCCAGAAAACAGCAAAGTTCTGTTACTGTTGTGGTACCTGGCACCATTTTTTTTAAGCATTTAAATCATCATCAGGAAAGAGAACATTCTACAGTAATATCATTAAAAAAGAATAAAATAAGACTACAAGAACAAGAAGCAATTTAAATATGTTCAGTGACAATTTTCATCTTCAGAATTAAGGATTATTTTAATCTTACATCATTGCCTTTTCTCTTTTACTTTCCTTTTTAGTTTTATTTTAGGATTCCCTATTTTTAATGTTCATACAGAGATTTCTTTAACTGAAATACAGAATAGTTTCTCTGGTGTGAAAAATTATAATAGTACACAGGATCCTAAAGAGATAATTAATAATGTGAAATAGGAAGTAAAGGGCTAAAGGTGTAGGGAAAGTGGGAAGGGTGGGGGAAAGGTAATAAGGGAGAGGAAAAAAATATGAGAAACTGAAAAAATGGAAATAAAATGTTTGTAAATGGGAAAGGGAGGAGGGGGTGAAGGGAGGGCAGGGACAAGGGGAAAAATGAGAACCAAGACCTATCATGTAAAAGTACAGGAACCCAAAAATGAATGTAACTGCATTGTATACCTAGATTGTACCAATAAACTCAATAAAAAAGATTTAAAAAAAAATTTGAAAATTTTGATATAAATAGTACCTAAGAAAATTAAATATTAGTCTTAAAATGCCATTATTGCAACAAATTCTCCTAATGTGCTAATGTTAAATTTATTATATAGTATATTATATTATAGTATATTTGCTTCACAGGAAAATCAAAATTGGCAAATCCACAGAGATGCATCCTAGCCACACGGGGTGAGCAGGAATATTTACCCACAGGGTCCCACCAGACTGTGACATGCAGGACCCTGGAGAGTCTCAGTGGAACTGCGGGATCATCAGGAAGGAAGTGCAGTGCCCAGGAAGCACTGAGCACCCGCGGGCTCCTCCTGTCCTGGCACAGGCCCAGCCTGCAGCCTGAGGGATCCCCACAGGCCAGAACCCCCAGGACCTTTCCTGGAGACCACAGGCCTCCAAGCACTTGGTCAGGAGAGCAGAAATCGGGGTCCGCTGTCACTTCAGAACCAGGTCTGAGGTGAGTTCGGGTTGCAGAGGAGCTGGGAGGCTGGAAGCGCTCTGCTCCAGGGGACTGACCAGGCCGGGTGCCCTCACGCTAGGAGAGAAGAGAGCTGGGACTCTGGGTGCATCCCTGTGCAGCTCCAGGGGAGTCAACACGCTGCAGAAGTTGCTTACAGTAACAATATTCAGGAGGAGCAAGGGCTACAAGCAGACACTTTTTTTATATTTTTAACAAGACAGCGTTAAAGGAAATTTGAACTGGCCAATGTGACTTTCAAATTTAGACACATAAATACACAGATGGTAGATGCTTGATGGACTTTTCCTTAAAATGCAGAGAGTGAATGTGCTCATTAAATACATTATTTTTTTTATCGCTTCTCGGCCTTTTGGCTAAGATCAAGTGAAATACATTATTTTTGAGATACGAAGGTGGTTTATATCTAAACCATAAATTATCATAAAATGTGGGCAAAGGTGAGAGTTATTCCTAACACTTAAGGAGAGTTGATAATGAGACAGATAAACCCAGAGAACGGTTGATGTTATCTGTAAATTACCTTTCTTGATATATAAATATAGCAAGGCTGGGGTATTCATTCAAATATCCTCTCTTCTTGAAATTATGGCTGCTTTTAATAACACTATATGTGCGATATAAATTAGAATTATATATGAACTAAAATGATTTAAATTGTGAGATTTCCCTGAGTATTAAACGCACTAGATATTTACAGGAGAATCCACGCTGCCCATTAAATGGTCTTTATGTAGGATGAGGAGTGGCATCAGGTCCAGACCTGTGCTCACCTCCTGGGCAGGGAAACTGTGGGGACAATTTGAACCTTCCTGAGTCTGACCCTGGTGAGGTGCATGAGGATCCCCGGGAATAGGAATATTTCCTGCAGGCCCAGGAGGTCCTGGAACAGATGTGGATCCCTTGGCTGACCCCGTTGGCTGTGCTGATCACTGTCTACAGTGGAAAGGATCCCAATGTGACCCCCCATCCCATACTTAACTCCACACCTAGTCTAACTTAGTGAATGGGTGCAGGAGTCTGTGGGGAAAGGAGCAGTTCAGAGATGAAGTGGACGTGGAGGTTCAGGCACAGGCGCTGCCCTTTCCTAGTGGGAAGAGCTTTTGCACTGACTGCTGAACACGGCCCGGTGTGCAAGGGGCGCAGGACAGGACAGGGACACAGGGACCTGGAGATCCACTCAGCCTGACACAGGTCCACATGAGGAGACCGTGGGCTTTGTTCATCCTCTCTCAGGACACCTGGTTCAGGCTTATTTCCTCCTGCAGTGATGCACATAAAGTCTTGTGGGCTTGCTGGTTATTTACGGCTTAGAAGAACACAGTAAATGTGTCCTCACTGTGCTCTCCAAATCCCTTCAAACCTGAAAAACGTTCTCTGTTTTGTTGCCTTTCTATGTGGCTGAAAACAGAAACTGTTCATCTAACTGAAGAGACTACCATGATATATAATAAAACCATCCAGGGAATGACATGCTTTTTTCTTTTTCACTAGAAACTGGTATAAAAGCACTGGAAGGACAGAGGCATCTCTTGGAGAACTCAATTTCAGGACACTGAAGAATGTTGCTTGATTGTCCTATACTGGACATTTTTGGGGTCACTTGGCTTCAGTTTCATGAGACTGTAATCTCACGTACCTGCGTTTGACTTCATTATCATAGGTGGACATGCAGATACAGCATGGTCAGATGTTGAGGGCCCAGGCTCATGTGCTGGGAGCCAGTGCCTTCCCTGTCCTGGGAGAGCTGATCTGCCCCAGAGTTGTAAGATTTCTGCTTGTTGGGGATTAGGAACCTTCCCTCTGCAAAGCTCTAGGTCATTAGGACCATTTCCGAGCAAGAAAACAGAAGATCCGCCATAGGCAAAACACAGTGGAAGATTCTCTTGGATTTTTCTTTTCTTGTTTTTTTTATTATATTCTTTTACAAGTTTGTCTATCAATTCGTCATTAAATTTCTCCTGCAATGAACTAACATTTAATACCTAAATGTTAAAAGTTTATAAAAACAATACGCCTCAAACAGAAAGTAAAACCATCACTCAGGGTCATTAACATGAATGAAGATGTCTATATAAAATTGAGATACTTCCATTCACTGAAATATGTGCACCTTTCATGGAAGATTTCTTCTTGATGACAACTGATTTTGTAAGGGAACAAAAGGAGTTTGAATAAAGGCATGAGAGAAATATGTTATTTTGATGAATTCACAGATTTGTTACATTTCGTTAAAAAACATCTTTGCCATTTTCAGGCTAATGTGTGAGGCATAAAATGAAAGTCAATTTTAAACAATTTATTCTTTACTAAATAGCTATAACAGTTGAATATGTCAGCCATAGTAAAGTAATGAATTGAAATAATGTCTTATTTACATGTACCGCATCACTGCAGGCAATCTCAGGAAAATCGAAATGAATGCTTGATGGAAAATCACATTCAGACCTCCACTGACTTCATCCTCCTGGGCCTGTTTCCTTCATCCAGCCTTGGCCTTTTCCTCTTCGCTCTCACCGTCCCCACCTTCCTGATGGCCCTGATTGGCAACCTGTCCATGGTCCTGCTCATCCTCCTGGACTCCCAGCTCCACACACCCATGTACTTCCTGCTCAGTCAGCTCTCCCTCATAGACCTCATTTACATCTGCACGACGGTGCCCAAGATGGCTTCCGGTTTCCTGTTTGGAAACAAGTCTATTTCCTTCATTGGGTGTGGGGTGCAGTGTTTCTTCTTTGTGACCTTAGCAGGTTCAGAAGGACCAATCCTGATGTCTATGGCCTATGACCGTTACTTGGCTATTTGCTTCCCTCTGCACTACCCCATCCGCATGAACAGAAGAGTGTGTGTGCTGATGATCCTGGGATCCTGGACCATGGGTGCTGTCGACTCCTGTGCTCACACAGTCTATGTCCTACACATCCCTTACTGCAGGTCCAGGGCCATCGATCATTTCTACTGCGAGATCCCAGCCATGCTGACTCTGGCCTGTGGGGACAACAGGGTCTATGAGTACACTGTGTTTCTCAGCAGTGTCCTCTTTCTCCTGCTCCCTTTCTTAGTCATCCTGGGTTCCTACGGGAAAGTGCTCCTTACTGTCTACCGTATGAGCTCAAGGGAAGGCAAGAAGAAGGCCTGTTCCACCTGCAGTGCCCACCTCACTGTGGTGGCTTTATACTACGTACCTTTTGTTTTCCCTTATCTGCGCCCCAAATCCCTCCGTTCTCCAGCAGAGGACAAGTTGGTGGCCGTCTTCTACACCATCCTCACCCCAATGCTTAACCCCGTGATCTACAGCCTGAGGAACAAAGAGGTGCTGGGGGCCCTGCGGAGAGTGGCT
The DNA here is from genome assembly GCF_012274545.1 of Fukomys damarensis. Classification (NCBI taxonomy): domain Eukaryota; kingdom Metazoa; phylum Chordata; class Mammalia; order Rodentia; family Bathyergidae; genus Fukomys; species Fukomys damarensis. The sequence continues at coordinate 46,495,035 of NW_022900915.1, forward strand.
GGGAGGCTCTGTCCGACCACAATGTAGGTGAATTTCTGCCTCAGTGTTTTCAGTTTTGGATAAGGAGCAGAACAGTGCTTAATGTTGAGGCCTCGGGAAGCTGAAATAAGGTTTAAGATTTTCAAATTTTGAGACATGAAATGATAAAATTATTTCTAGTGTATTCAATTTCACTCACTTTGTCTCACCTTTCCAATAAAAATATAGTCTGTCGCTCTTGTCCCCTATTTTATTAGTATGTACATATTGAAATGGAAAGTGTGGAAAACTTTGCAGTTGTTTTGAATATGTTCTGTGATGAAAAGCTTTACATGGTATTTAATTTTTTGAAATTATACTAAAACGCACATCCTGCAAACTCCCCTCACACTACTCACTCTCATAGGAACACACTTTTCCCATTGCCCTTGCTTCTTTCTTATGCTGACCTCTCCAAATGTATGTGATTAGTTAAATTGTTAGTGAATTTTCTCCTGTGTAGTAGGAATACAGGAAAGATGCCTGAGTTCACAACCTCACCTGCATGTACCGATCAGTCCTGCACATCTGGAACTCACATTAGCACAGGGTGATGGAACAGAGACCCAAACTCTCTCTACCTCACCATCACCTCTGCCTCCTGTCTCCTGCTGACCTACAGGATCTCTCTTCTCAACACAGCAGTACTCTAAATGCTGATTAGCATCAGCATACAAGATTCCCACCTAAAAGGCAGTGCATTTTGAATGACACTGAATGAAAATGGAATACAACTCATGAAAATATAGGACATTATCTGTCAACTCTTGATTCTTCAGATAAGTATAACTTAACACACAGATGCCCATTCATAAATCCCAGAAATCCATGCATGTCCTACTCAATGTGTAGGAATGGTTTGTCTTTATTTCACAGGTCCTCTACAGTGTTTCTGATACAAGGTGTCACTGCTTCCCCCAGAGTAGCCTTTACTTCCTGGGCTCAGGCAGTGCTGCTTTCTCAGCCTCTTGAGAGTCTAAACCATGACCTGTGCCACTGCAGTACATATACCTTTGTCACTCGGGTCTTGCTGTTTGGCACACAGAATGGGCTTCCTTAAAAATGAGTGAGGGTGCTTGTTCATCTACAGAGCTGTGAACTGTAGTGAGTAATTCCTGTGGACAAAAGAAGACTTTCATAGACAAGTGAGAGCAACACCTCTATTTTACTTGAGTTGTGACCACTAAATTCTTTCAGTTTGAGCCAAGACCCCTGGCTGTCCATGATCATTGCATGGTTATAGTGGGGATGGTGAAGGTCATGGCCCCTGCACATCACCCTCAGAAAGACAGCTCCCCAGGTCTCCAGGCCAGGTGGGGCTCAGGGGATGCCCTGGTCCTCCTGTGTCCTGTCCACCCCACCGTATATCACCCACAAAAGCCTGATCTCCCAGGAGACTCCCTGTCCTGGTCAGAAAAAAGCCCCCGGTCCCACACACTCAGCTCCAACTGTGTCTCCTCCTCCCATCACGGGACCTGGCCCAGGGAGCCAGAGACGCCACCGAGAAAGCCTGGGTCATGGAGTCCTCCTCATGTCCTCCGTCCACCTCCAAGGTCTCTCACCTCCTCCTCCTCCTCCTCACAGTTCTGTCCGCACAGGGCCTGGAGGGCCAGGTGGGCTCTGCTGTAATATCCATGGCCGTTTCCTGAGGGCAACAGAGAGGCTCTTCAACTTGCAAAGACAGGGCATTCAGTGTGTGGATTTTTACTTCAGGAATTGTTTCTGTCTTGAATACTAACAATTCAAATATTGTTAAATCCTTACACAAAAATTTGATGCAACGCTGTTCATTTCTGAAGAGAACATGTTATTGATTTCTTAGAAATGAGAAATTCATGAACATAATAACGCTTCTATTTGTAACAAAAGTTAATCTCTGAATATTTTGTGAATAACTCCCTACAATTACAATGTTCCTAATTTTATCATTTTCATTACCTATTTTAAAATGATGAGATTGGTCATAATTCAACGGACTTTTCAAAGGAAATAATTGGACATTGTATAATAGCATGTATGCACATTTCTAAAATTTTCTATTTCTATACTCTAATTAAATGCAGTCATTTTCATGCACTTTCTGTCACTATGAGCAACTTAGGAAATTATGAGTATGTGCAGGCACATCACAGCCACACAGGCCCTGAGTTACGGCGTGGACACAGAAGGCGCCTTAAGAAACCAGAGCAGTACAGCCCTGGAAAGTACAGATGAAGCTGCCTGGTCCTCCCCAGGGCAGCCTGCAGAGACCCCTGTGCCCACAGGGCTCTGTCCTCACCTTGGCCTCAGGCCAGTCAGTGTGCTCGGTGACTGGCCCTCCTGTCAGTCTCAGTGGACCTTCCCCAGGGATAGGGCTGTCCTGAGAATCACTCCTCAGCTCCATTATTAAAGGTGCTGGTTTCTTCCCAGTCTCCGGGAGGGCTCTGTAATGCCAGGTGGGGAATGAGAGGCATTTGACAGGAGAATAGTGAAAAGGTCCACTGGGAAGCATGACTTTGTGCACCTGTGACTGTGGGCTCATTGTCCACTGGATTCGGTCCTGAAGCTCTGAAGCCTGACTGTCTTGGGTGTGATCACCTACCTTAGGATTCATCCAGTGAAGTTCCAGGCTGGAGGTGCTGCTGAGGCCTAGCGTTCGGCTCAGGTGGACACTGTTGGGGAGACCTTGAGGCTGCGCCTCCTTCTCAGGTTCCTGCCTCTCAGCCTTCTGACCACTGTGGACTGAGCAGGTGGTTTCTCCTGGCCCTTCTGCTACACAGCTCCTGCATTGATACCAGCCCCTCATAAAAGCAGGAGCTGAACTAAACTGATCTTCTAAGCAGTGGGTGTTGGGTATTTTGTCCAGGAACTCCAACACACAGCAGCACAACAGGTAATCAAGTCAGGGAGTTTTCCAATGTGTGGAGGTAGTAAGAGGTAATAATGCCACCTATCTCTTTGGTTACTAATTGGGAGGAGAAATTCTGGAATACGCTTGTGAAAGCTTAATTTCAGAAACAGACTGGAAGTTGAATTTCAGTATAAGGTGCTGTATTTTTTATACCACTGAACACAGACATAGTGGTATAAGGTGCAGACAACAAAAACTGAGTTTGGATCCAGTGAGGAGCCTGTGCCCTGTGCCGTAGGACACAGTGGAAGCCAGGAGAGCACAATGTACTGCATGTGCTGTCTGTGTGCTCAAGGACACAGAAAGGTAAATTCTACTCTAAACACAAACTCATAGTAGAGGCTGAATTTTGTCTTCTTACAATCTATTTGTTTTGCTTTTTGCTTGTGTTCTTTGTTGTTTTTCTCAAGAGTGGTGAGTGAATCTGAGCATTTGTCAACTTAATACTACCTCCTACTTTCTCTTTTATCTTCTACGAGGGCATTTTATTGCACTCAAGTATCTGGAAATTATCACGATCATTTCCATATAAAAATGTGAAAGAGTATTTCCTATTTTAAAAACGTGAAATTGGTTAAATAAAGAAATCCACAATTTTTATAATTCAAAACACATTTTGGAAAAGATTCCAGGAACCACATCAAGAGTAGCTGTGTGAATTTGTGTTCATATCCATTTCTAGCTTTATATTTCTAATTTTGCAATACACTTATCTCATATCTGTGCAGAGGACAACATTTCAGAAAAATAATAGTACTAATATCTACTTTAGAGACATGAAAATGCTTAATTGAGATCTGAGCACACATAGTTTATAAAACAACTTGAGTTCTACACCATTGGAGAAGCACGGCTGTATTTATTCTCACAATGCTGACTACACCCACGGGATGATGGCGATCATGATGAAGTCATTACACTAGCAGTTCCTGTGCAGCGCTGTCTCACACCAGGTCTCCACCAAGTGTGCACCCAGTGTCTCCTCACAGGCAGCTGTCTTCCTCCAGGTTGACTTCTGAAAGACGCTGTGTGACATTCCCACCAGAGTCTACTTTTCTTAAATGTCAATGGAATGATCTAGAACAAGTTTCAACCTAAACTTTAGGTGGTGACCTCATGCAGTGTAGGACAATGAGACCGATTTCATTCCAAAGAGCTCCATGCAGTGGGTTCTGCACATCGATGAGGTGCCTTCCTCCTACTACCTGCTTATGGATTAATGCTGCTGTGTCACTGGGGACCTTCGGGGAGGCATATAAGTCAGGGACACTCAGATGCACAAAATATCACCAGATTCTATGGGCTTCTTTATATCCCCCAAATTGTTCATTATACCATGGAAGATATTGAAAATAAATATTATGTCATTGTGTAGTGAAGCCATTTCTTCCCAGGTGAGCAGAATAATCTCGGCCCCTGTGCAGTCTTTGCTGTTCAGTGCATCTACTGTGGAAATCCTCACAGAAAAGGGGACCTAGGAGAGCTCCCCACACACTGGCAGAACTCTCCTCTCCTTATTTGGGTCCTCTCTGGCACCTGAGAGTCCACAGAACGCCCCTCACAGAGTGAAGAATTCAAGTGCCCCGAGGTCAGTGCAGAGCATCTCCTAGAGGTGTGGACAGGCAGACGCAAGTATGGCCAGGTGTGCGCAAGGACTGCGGTGGCTTTCCACAGAGATGACACAGAATCCTTGTCAGGAGGACCCACTTCCTTCTCAGGGTCAGAGCTCAGCCCTGCACCGGCGGGAGGCTCAGTGCATGGCCACTCAGGGGCGTTCGGGTACTTCAGGCAGTGAGAGAAGAAAGAACAGATGCAGATTGCTGAGGAAGCCGGCAGACTGCGTCATGAACCTGAGACATTTATCTGTTTATTAGTATTTAAGTGTTGGACACTCGTTTTAGAGGCTTTTAAAAGTTGAATCTAGGATTTCTTAGAAGACGAACCGCAAATAAAATTTAGGAGAACTTTTGGTGAATTTAGCTTGCTCCACCTCTGAAAACGATCAGAATAGATGCATTGAAAGCAGCATTATGTGTAAATTCCTGTCTCTCAGAATCCTCTGTTGACAGGAAGCAGAGTGGGAGAGCCTGTGTTGCAGCGGAAACTGCATGGTGCAGACACTCTGGGGCGTCATAGTATAAAGTATTTATACTATGGAATTTGTCAAATTTGATAGTGATCTATACCTATTCACTGATATTTCTGTGTTTAGGGTGAACCATGCTGATTCTCCATGGAAAATTACAATCATACAACCACCGACTTCATCCTCCTGGGCCAGTTCCCCCCCTTCAGCCTTGGCCTTTTCCTCTTCACTCTCACCTTCCCTACGTTCCTGATGGCCCTGACTGGAAACCTGTGCATGGTCCTTCTCATCCTCCTGGATGCCCAGCTCCACACACCCATGTACTTCCTGCTCAGTCAGCTCTCCCTCATGGACCTCATTTATATCCGCACCACTGTGCCCAAGATGGCTTCCGGTTTCCTATGTGGGAACAAGTCGATCTCCTTCATTGGGAGCGGGGTGCAGATTTTCTTCTTTGTGACCTTAGCAGGTTCAGAAGGACTGCTCCTGATGTCTATGGCCTATGACCGTTAGGTGGCTATTTGCTTCCCTCTGTACTACCCCATCCTCATGAACAGAAGAGTGTGTGTGCTGATGATCCTGGGATCCTGGGCCATGGGTGCTGTCAACTCCTGTGCTCACACAGTCTGTGTCCTTGGTATCCCTTACTGCAGGTCCAGGGCCATCGATCATTTCTACTGCGAGATCCCAGCCATGGTTTCTCTGGCCTGTGGTGACACATGGGTCTATGAGTACACTGTTTTCTTTAGCATCATCATCTTTCTCCTGTTTCCTTTCTTGGTCATCCTGGCTTCCTATGGGAAAGTGCTCCTTGCTGTCTACCGCATGCGCTCACAGGAAGGCAGGAGGAAGGCTTATTCCACCTGCAGTGCCCACCTCACTGTGGTGACTTTCTACTATGTACCCTGTGCTTACACTTATCTCCGCCCCAAATCCCTCCGGTCTCCAGCAGAGGACAAGGTTGTAGCTGTCTTCTACACTATCCTCACCCCATTGCTCAACCCCATGATCTACAGCCTGAGGAACAAGCAGGTGCTGGGGGCCCTGACGAGACTCCCTCAGAGCATCTGCTCGCTGAAAATGTAGGTACATTTTTTCCTCCCTATGATTATTAGTGGATTTCACATGAAAAATTTATAATTTTGAAGTCTCTGGAAATAATCTGTAAATTTTAAATCTTTAAAATTTCTTACTATCATTGTGTATTCTAGTCAATGTTCTTTTCTTGTTCTTTTTGCTTCTTCCTCATGTCATCATGACCCTCGGTGATTTATTAATGTGAGAACATAACGTTCTTTTCTTGTTCTTTTTGCTTCTGCCTCATCAGCATCATGACCCTCGGTGATTTATTAATGTGAGCATAATACTTTGAGAACTTGGAGAAATTAAATGGAAAATGTGGAAATGATTTAAAATATGAGGATATGAGAATATTTTAGGATATGAGAATGTGAGGTATTGAGAATATGTTAGGAATGTGAGATATGAAAAAAATTAATATGTGTGAAAAAAAAATATATATGTATTTGTGCCCTGTTAAACCTGACCATTATAAATATTATTGTAATTTGGGCTAGTTTATTAAGCTTAATATGTAAAATCTTGTGAAATTAATATGTTACTACAAAAAATGATCAAAATATGAATGTTTAAAATTTTTACATTATTTCTTGTACTCATTGCCATTAATCCTCACTGAAATCCTCTCCCATGATTCATACACTTGTTCCACTGATGCTGTCAGCACAGACACATTTATGGAAGTCCTCTGCTTGCCTGTACTTTTCAGATAGGACAGAAAATAGAGAGATTTCTACTGCCCAGGAAAAACCAATGGAAAGTCTACCTCTATAATATAACCGCATTTTCCTTCACTTTCTGCACCAGAAATTGCTCCTTGCAACTTCTAGCTGTTTTCCAGAGTCAAAACTAAACACTAAAGGCTATAAAATGTGAAGTGATATGATTTCTATTTCCCTCTGGAGCAAAGCTTTGCCATTCACACCTGACAGACATTGAAAAGTAGACATGGAATAGTGGGAATTTCACAGAGAGAGCTCATGAGGAAGTGTGTGAAGAAGGAGACCTGTCCTGCAGGAATGTGGTCCTCTCCAGTCAGGAGGAAAGAGGCTTTTATTCCTGTGGAGGGGCAGCCTTTCCCTCTCTCCCACCTCCAATGCCCAGTGTCTCTCAGGCATGCTGGCCCTAGACTTCCTTGAGAGGATCCCAATGCCAATTCTCATCTGTTCTGTCAAAGGTAGAATCGGTAATTGATTATATTCCTACATGAGACAAAGCTCTTTATGTTTACCTAATGTTAACCAAATCACTTTCAGATGAAAAGTACAAATACTAGCCAAGCTTGGTTGCAAAATTCCCTAATCCAAAATCCTGGACAAACTGAGGCAGGACATACACAAGTTCCCAGATAGCTTGGCAATTTGAGGAGAATGCCGTTAGAATAAAAATTTTAAAGCCCTGGAGATGTTCCTCAGCTGGAGAGTGGTTACCTAAGTTATACAAGATTTTGGGTTAGGTGCTCAGCACTGCAAGAAGAAAAATAAATGCTATATAATACCAGTCACATTTTCAATGAAAAATGAAATTAATTGCACCCAAAATGATATAACATGGTGATCACCAGGATTCCTGATTGGCAGGAAGTGGGGAGAAGTATGTTGAATGGTACAACTTTTCATTCAGGTAGGATACATAAGTCTAGCAATCTAAGGCACAGTCAAAGTGTTAGGTTGTAATATCACATTTCATATTAAGTTTTGGAAAATGGAAATTTTAGTTGCTCATTAGGCTAAAACAGAGGCAGGGACTATGGAGAGTACTTTACAAGAGAATTTGTTATCATTCTAATTAATTCTTTGCATCTATCTAATCACGGTAGTTTCCATTTACATACACAATAAAAATAATAAAGAAACTAAACTAGATTAAAATTGTCTCTGGAGTCATCTATCTCAATTCATGGTGATGAAATCATTTTTCTTAATGTGATGTGCAGTTCTTGTAGCAGATCTAACACTGCCTCCGTGGTTTCCTAGCTACCATCCTCCTCCTGACTCCTTCTGTGTACCCAAGCTAAATGCAGTGTCTTCAGTATCAACACTTCATAAGTCAGGCATTCAATCGCTCACATCCTCAGTACACAGCACTCTAGATACTCAAAAGTTACATGGCTGTAAAAATCATGTTTTCTCCTCTGTCAAGATTATTAGAAATATCATAGGTGAGCACCTGTGAGTTCAAAATGGAACTGTAACTTTTGTTCTATTTGAGCACATTCCAGATTTCCTAGTAATGAAATGTGAAATTGCAGAGCCTTGTAATCTTCCTTTTTATTGTTACCTTATGGACCCATTTTCTTTATGTCCTCAGGAATTCTGAATCTCTGTTTTTGTCACTGGATGTTGTTTACTGATTATCTGATTTGCATTAAAGCTACTTCCATGTGTTGGCTTCCTTAATCTCAATAAAAGAAATGAAAGGAAAGTCCACAGCAGTGCAAGAAGAAATGTGAAATCACCACGATCGTCATGGAAATTGAGAGGATTATTGGCGATTATTTAAAATACTTGTCTTTCAATAAATCAGACAATCCAGAAGAAATGAATAGATTTTGATATATTTATAACTTATGAAACATGAACCAAGAGCATAAAATATCTTGAAATACCTCAACAACAGGCAAATAACTCACTAATAAAAAGCCACCTGCTATGAAAATCCAAGAAGTGATGGATTTACCACTAGTTATTGAAGTACTTTAGGGAATACCTCATACAAATACTCTTCAGTCTCTCCAATGAAACTGCAAAGAAGAGATAAGAGTGCTGCCAAACACATTCCTGGAAGCCAGCATTACCGTGATTGCATAGCTGGACAAGGTGTCAACCAAAAAGGAAAACGGCAAGCCAATCCCACTTATGAACATAGGTGGAAAGACCCTCATCAAGGTACTGGGAAACAGAATACATATCACACATTAGGACTGTGTAGACTTCATCCCATGAATGCAGGGATGGTTCAGCATTTGCAAATCAATAAATGCAATGTATCACATGAACAGAAGGGAGGACAGAAATCATAGGAGCGTCTTAGTAGACACACAAAAAGCTTTTAGTAAACTCCATAGCTCTTCATAATAAAATCCTGTAAAACTAGGAATAGATGGACCTTATCTCAGTCAGATAAAGACATTTATACTAAAGCTACTGCCAATAACACAACAAGTTTAAAAGCGGTAATCTTTTTTCCTAAAGTCAGGAGGAAGAAGACAAATATGTCAATTATTACCACTCCAATTCTGTATAGTACTTAATACATCAGCCAGGACATTCAGGTAACATGCACACACAAACACTACACAGGCACACGCACACACACACACATACACACCCACACATGCACATTAAAACATGAAAAAACTAGGTATAAAATCTTTCCATACATAAATCTTTTGATACACAAATTGATGCACTGTTGGACAACGAATTAACAAAGTTAGTGTTAAAACAATGAATTCAAAAAGAAAATATTTTTTAAATTGTAAACAATTGAGAAGTAAAACACAACACCTGAGAAAGTATATCCATAAGAATTTTGAGGGAAAAAAACAGAAGTTTTGGAAATGAGAAGATCAAAGCTGGTTGGTGATGCATGGCTGTAATCCCATTACTCAGGAACCTGATCAGAAAGATTGTGAGTTTGATCCCAGTCTTGTAATTTAACAACTTAATGAAACTCTGTCTCAAAATCTTTTGTTGAAAGTTCTAGCAATTCTGTGTGAGAGCTTTATGTTCTGTCCCTTACTTTGAAAAATATTCAGTAAGTTAAATATTCAATTCTGTTGAAAGTCTCACCACTAAATCAAGACGAGGAAAGCATATTAGTTCTTGTGTTAAGGTTCAAAAATTCAGAAAAAAGATCATATGAGAATCTATAAACAGAACATACAAGATCCTGGTACAAACTAAAAAGAAGTAAGACCATTGGGAGTTGGTAGTAAGGAGCAGATATTTTTGCTAATGACACAAGTTTGATGCATTCAGTTTAGTAAAAGAAACAGCACTGAGCATAAAAAAGATAAGCTTCAAGACAGCACTTATGATTAAATTCAATACTGTACTCTCATACAGAGATGAATCATACAAACTCAAAAACACTATTCACAAGAAAGAATGAAATTAATCTACAGTATAACTCAACTGTACCTAATAGCCATTTGCAAAATATTCTTTCAACAAAACCATCTCACAAAACTATTTCCAAATAGGCTAAAGCTGTGCTTTAGGTCATAATTCACAAGCTACAAAAAATACAGCTCATTGCATATCAAATAGCAATGAAAAAAATAGATATTAATAATAACTGCAAGAATACAGAAATATTTAGAGATTAAGCCACACTTTTGAATGAGCACAGTGTCTCTGAAGATATCAAAGAGAAAACTTAAAAGATGTATAGATTTAAATAAAAATGAAAAAAGACACCCTAAAAATTATGGAAAAGTTTGGAGAAATTTTAAAAACTTATTATTTTCTGTGTTAGAAATTCGGAGCAATATCAGAAAGGAAATCTAATGATATATTTCCACGTAATTATGAGAAATCAAATTTCTAAGCAATTGAAGAATATAAGTAATAAATATCAGAGCTGAAATTAATGCAATAATAGCTAAAATAAAATACAATCAATGAAACAAGGAATACTTTCGGTGAAAAGATGTAGCAGATTGAAAAATCTTTAGACAAACTGTTACTTATCCTTTTTAACACTTAAATACTTTCTTGTGATTTAGTGATTATAGTCAATATGTGAAACATTTGATGTAAACAGTATGTAAGGAAATTAAATATTAATTTTAAAATGCCAAGTATTTCAAGTATTTCTTATAATGTGCTAATGTTAAATTTATCATATAGTATATTATATTATTGTAAATTTGCTTCACAGGAAAATCAAAACTGGCAAACCCACAGAGACGCATCCTAGCCACACGGGGTAAAGCAGGAATATTTACCCACAGGGTCCCACCAGACTGTGAGATGCAGGACCCTGGAGAGTCTGAGAGGAACAACGGGATCGCCAGGAAGGACCTGCAGCACCCAGGAAGCACTGAGCACCCACAGGCTCCTCCCTGCCCTGGCACAGGCCAAGCCTGCTGCCTGAGCAGCCCCTGAGGTCCAGGTCTCCCAGGTCTTTCCCAGGAGCCCCTGGTCCTCTAAGCACTAGGTCAGGAGAGCAGGACTCAAGCTCTGGGGTCAATACAGAGCTGGCTCTGAGGTAGGTGAGGGCTGTGGATGCTCTGGGAGGCTTGAAGAGCTCTGCTCCAGGGGCCTGGCCAGGCGGGCCGCCTCTGACCTGGGAGAGAAGAGGAGAGAGCTGGGACTCTAGGTGCATCTGTGTGCAGCTCCTGGGGAGTCCATACTCTGCAGAAGGCACTTAAACTAAGAAAATTCCGGAGTAGCAGGGATTACAAGTAGACTTTTTTTTTAAAACAAGACAGCATTAAAGGAATTTTTATTTAGCTAATGTGACTTTCAAACTTAGACACATAAATAGAAAGATGCCAGATAATTGATGGATTTTTCCTTAAAATGCAGAGAGTGAATGTGCTCAGTAAATACATTTTTGAAATATGAAGGTGGTTTATATGTAAACTATAAATTATCATAAAATGTGGGAAAAGGTGAGAGTTATTTGGGACACTTAAGATGAATGAGTTCATAGTGAGATAGATAGACCCAGAGAATGGCTGATGTTATCTATAAATTATCTTTCTTGATATATAAATACAGCAAGGCTGTGGTATTCATTCACTTATCCTTCCTTCTTGAAATTATGCCTGCTTTAAATAACACTATACGTACGATATAAATTAAAATTATATATGAACTCAAATTATTTAAATTGTGAGATTTCTCTGAATATTAAACACACTAGATATTTACAGAAGAATCCACGCTTCCCATTAAATGGTCTTCTTCTAGGATGAGCAGGGGCATCAGGTCCAGACCTGTGCTCACCTCCTGGGCAGGGAAACTGTGGGGACAATTTGAACCTTCCTGAGTCTGTTCCTGGTGAGGTACATGAGGATCCCTGGGTGTAGGAATATTTCCTGCAGGCCCAGGAGGTGCTGGAATAGGTGTGCATCCCTTGGTGGGCCCCGTTGGCCATGCTGATCGCTGTCTGCAGTGGAAAGGATCCCAATGTGACCCCCCATCCCATACTTAACTCCACACCTAATCTAACTTAGTGAATGGGTGCAGGAGTCTGTGTGGGAAAGGAGCAGTTCAGAGATGAAGTGGACGTGGAGGTTCAGGCACAGGAGCTGCCCTTTCCTAGTGGGAAGAGCTTTTGCACTGACTGCTGAACAAGGCCTGGTGTGCAGGGTTAGCAGGTCGGAACAGGGACAAGGTCACCCTGCAGGTGCCTGGGCTGCACCTGTGCCATCTGAAGGAGGAAGCCGATTGGGAGAGTCTGCTGCTCCCTGGGTTTCCGGAACACAGGTGTCTCTGTTTCTCCAGCTCATTGCTTTTGTTTTTTTTTTTTTGTTTTGTATTGCTTTGTTTTGTTTTTCCCTATGAGTACAACTAGCTCTCAGTGGAAAGCATTTTTCTCTCTGCAGTATTTTAACTGACATGCATCTGTTGATTATAAAAGCTTTTCCTAAGTGTTTTATAAAACACTATCTAATGGGGCTTTTCACTAAAGCTTATTTTAAGAGTTATTAATTTTTAAACACCACATTCCAGTGAAGTAGTACTGGGGTGAGAGTGTTTTCTAAATGTATAGATGCCTATTGAGAATAGCTCAGACTTCCTTGGGATGGGAGGGCCCAGAAGCCTCTGTCTCCCCACCGCGCCCACTGTGCCGTGTCGTGGGCACCTGAGCTGTCAGGGAAACCGCAGCAGCCCTTCGTGGACCCCTCATGTGTGGGCTGCAGACTCCACCCACGGGCCGTGCCCTTCCAGTTTGGTGCGACTCCAGCGGGTTGTATATGCGCGAGCGTGGATCCGCCCAGCCTGACCCAGGTCAGCAGGACGAGGCCCGGTGCTTTGCTCCTCCTCTCTCAGGACACCAGGACCAGGCTTATTTCCTCCTGAGGTGATGTCGCCCCAGCCTCCTGGGATTCTTGGAGGTAGAAGATTCAGGATACAGGAATATGAACACTCACATATACACCATGCTCTTCAAATCCTAAAAATGTTGTGTTTCTTGCTGTCATATATTTTTTAATGACTGCAGAAAAAATTACTTATATAGCACAAATGTGATCAGAACACATCATTTATTAAAATAGCCTGAGGAACTATGTCAACTTGTACTTTACTAGAAACTGTTATGGCAAGACTAGAAGGGAGGTGAAGATTCAGCGCCAGGGCACAGTGGCCACAGTGCTGGTGGGTACAGTGGAGAAGGGACGGGCTCCTGGGTGGTCGGACTGGATTTTACACTGCTATAAATTCACGTCTATTGGCCTCTTGACAGAAGTCTTGTATGTGGACCTGAGATAAATGTAGGTTTACACATTAGATGCGGGAACCAGGAGCCAGTTGTTTCCTTCACCTCCTGGGAGGGCGTCTGGCTGAAGGATAATGGGGAAGGCTGCTGTGGAAAGGTCCAGATCTTCAGGACACCCGGGAGATCACCAGGACAGAGAACGGGCTCAGCTGTGCAAAATATGGGGAGGTGATTCTTGGGTGTTATTGTTCGGTTTTTGAGATTTGTGTATCTAAAATTACAGCTTTAAATTCTTTATTACATGTCTGAAAATGCAAAATTAAATATCATTTTGTTACACAAAAATAATTTTAAACATAATCACACCTCAGAAAGGAGGAAAACTCACTGAAAGGGCTCATCACAACTATATTAAAATCTGAGTCCACCATTCAGATAATTCCACTGATTTTTATACATACACATATGGGACAACATCTCATAGTAATAACAAATAGATTATCTGATTCTAACAAAGCATTATAAAACTATATCATTTTCATCAATTCATGGAATTCTATATTTCCCCGTTTATTTTTAGAAATATGTATGAAGCAAAAAATGTAGCTGATTTTTCAAAATAGTTTCTTAATATATACAGAGATGTAATAGTAGAATATATCAGTGTGAATGAAATAAAGAATTGCAATAACTTTTTATCTATATGTACCTAATAATGGCAGGAAATCTCAGGAAAGTTAAACAAATGCCGAATGGAAAATTACAATCAGACCTCCACCAACTTCATCCTTCTGGGTCTGTTCCCCACATCGAGCCTTGGCTTTTTCCTCTTCGCTCTCACTGTCCCCACCTTCCTGATGGCCCTGACTGGCAACCTGTCCATGGTCCTGCTCATCCTCCTGGACGCCCAGCTCCACACACCCATGTACTTCCTACTCAGTCAGCTCTCCCTCATGGACCTCATTTACATCTGCACCACTGTGCCCAAGATGGCTTCCGGTTTCCTGTTTGGGAACAAGTCCATCTCCTTCATTGGGTGTGGGGTTCAGTGTTTTTTCTTTGCAACTTTAGCAGGTTCAGAAGGACTGCTCCTAATGTCTATGTCCTATGACCGTTACATGGCTATTTGCTTCCCTCTGCACTACCCCATCTACATGAGCAGAAGAGTCTGTGTGCTGATGATCCTGGGATCCTGGGTCCTGGGTGCTGTCAACTCCTGTGCTCACACAGTCTATGTCCTCCAAATCCCTTACTGCAGGTCCAGGGCCATTGATCATTTCTTCTGTGATATCCCAGCCATGCTGACTCTGGCCTGTGGGGACACCTGGCTCTACGAGTACATTGTGTTCTTCAGCACTTTTATCTTTGTCCTGTTTCCTTTCATTGTCATCCTGGGTTCCTATGGGAAAGTGCTCCTTGCTGTCTACCACATGCGCTCACGGGAAGGCAGGAAGAAGGGCTATTCCACCTGCAGTGCCCACCTCACTGTGGTGACTTTCTATTATGTACCCTTTGCTTATACTTATCTCCGCCCCAAATCCCTCCGGTCTCCAGCAGAAGACAAGTTGGTAGCCGTCTTCTACACCATCCTCACCCCAGTGCTCAACCCTGTGATCTACAGCCTGAGGAACAAGGAGGTCCTGGGGGCCCTAAGGAGAGTGGCTGGGAAGTTCTGCTGTAAAGCAATGTAGGTAAACTTCTGACTAAGTATATTCAGCAGTGGATAGGGACTAGAAAAATATTTAATATTGAGGACTGGAAACTAGAAATAACGTCTAAGATATTTAAATTTTGAAATATGGCCTGATAATTGTTATGTGTTCTAGTGTATACATTTTTCTTTATCTCAACTTTGCAATAAAAATATTGCAGCTGAAGTTATTGTCGTTTTGGGGACAATATTTTATTATTATGGACATATTCAAATGCATTATTAGGAAACATTTGCAGACCTCTTGAATGTTTTATATGATCAAAATCTTTGTTGAATATTTTAATGTTTAAATATTACAGTAAAAACACATTACTAATAATTTCTCTGAAAACTTTCACATTCCTAGAAACACACTTATCCCATTATCCTTGCTACATTTCTTACTCTGAACTCTGAAAATTGCATGTAGACACTCAGGCTCCTAAATGTCTCTCCCTTTGCCTGTGTCAGCAGTACAGAAATGTTTGTCAACCGCATCTTGCTCTTTGTGAGATGGAATGGGCTACCTTTAAAAATGAGTAAGTGTGACTGTTTATGTGAAGAGCTGTGAGCTGTAGAGAGTAATTCTTATGGGCTAAAAGAAAACATTCTGCCATTCGGGAAAACAACAGCTATATTTCTCACTGAGTGGCCACAGTGGGGAGGAAGAAAGACCTGGACCCTGCGCAGCACCCCCAGGAAGACAGTGCCCCAGATCTCCAGAACAGGTGGGGCTCAGGGGATGCCCTGGGTGCCTCTCTCTTTGTCACCCACACAAGCCTGGGCTCCCAGGAGACTCCCTGCCCTGGTCAGACCAAAGCCCCAAGTCCCATACACTCAGCTCCACCTGTGTCTCCTCCTCCCATCACAGGACCTGGCCCAGGGAGCTGGAGGTGCAGTTGAGAAAGCCCAAGCCATGGAGTCCTCCTTAGGCCCTGGGTCCACCTCAAGTTCTCTCACCGATTTCTCCTCAAGAGATCAGTTACGACGGGGCCAGGAGGGCCAAACAGGCTCTGCTATAATATCCATGGCCATTTTCTGAGGGCAACAGAGAGCCACATCAGCTTGCAAAGACAGGGTATTTGGTATGAATTTTAACATCAAGAAACATTTCTGTCCAGAATACTAACAATTCTGACATCGTTAAATTTTTAAACAAAAATTGGTGCAACACTAATCATATCTGAAAAGAATATATAATTGATTTCTTAGAAATGAGAAATTTGTTATTATGATTAAGCTTCTATTTGTAACAAAACTTAATTCCTGAATACTTTGAGAATAACTCCATACAATGTCCATAATTTTATCATTTTCAATACTTATTTTTAAATGATGAAATTGTTCATAATTCAATGGACTTTTAAGCAGAAATAATTGGACATTGTAGAATAGTGTGCACGTAAATTTCTAAGATTTTCTACTTCCATACTCTAATGAAATGCACATCATTTTCATGCACTTTATGTCACTAGGAACAACATAGGAAGTAATCAGTATGTGCAGGAACATCACAGCCACACAAGACCTGAGTAACTGCATGAACACAGAAGGCACCATGATAAACCAGAGCAGCACAGCCCAGGAAGGTACAGATGAAGCTGCCTAGTCCTCTCCAGGGCAGTCTGCAGAGATCTCAAGGCCCGCATGGCTCTGTCCTCACCTTGGCCTCAGGCCAGGCTGTGTCCATAGTGACTAGCCCTCCTGTCAGTCTCAGTGGACCTTCACCAGAGATAGGGCTGTCCTTAGACTCAGTCCTCAGCTCCTTTAGTAAGGGTTCTGATTTCTGCCCAGTCTTCTGGAGGTCTCTGAAATGCCAGATGGGGAATGAAAGGCATTTGTCAGGAGAATCCTCAAAAAGTCCACTGAGAATCATGACTTTGTGCACCTGTAACTGTGGGCTCATTGTCAATTGGACTTGTTCCTGAGGCTCTGGAGAGCTGACTGCCATGGGGATGATCAGAAATCTGTGGATTCATCCACCAATGTTCCAGTCCTTGGGTGCTGCTAAGTCCTGGGTTTGGATCAGGTGGGCATTGCTGGAGAGAAGTTGAGGCTGCGTGTCCGGCTCACACAATTTGCCCCACCTGAAAGGACTTTATGCATGTACAATGTCAGACACAGAACACATTAAGGGCAAGAATAGAGGACAAGAAAGGCAGCCCCCCACATAACCTGTTCTCCACAATACTCCTGAATGATTTTTTTTCCAGGGCTCAAACTTGGAAAGGGACACTTGTAAAGCAGGTGGCAAAACCACTGAGCTTAATCCCTGGCCTTTTTTGAATGAATTAAGGGGACCCCAATTATGCACAGTCTGCACAAAAAATGTGTCCTTCATCCTCTAAAAGAGTATGCACTATACCAAATCCCACCATTGAAGGGAGTTTTTCCACAGGGAAAAACTACCAAGATGATTTTAAAATTAATTTAATACTTCTCAACAAAATAGTAGTCAACAACACATTGTTAAGAGAAAGGAAAATTTCAAAATGCTACTGAGTAAATTTGGAAGAGATTCCCAACTCAGTAAGTGGAAATCTCAACATAGAAACATACAAACACACACACACACACACACACACATTAAAATATGAAAAAAACAAGTTATAAAATATTTCCATACCCAAACCTATTGATACACAAATTGATGCACTGTTAGACAATGAATTAACAAAGTTAGTGTTAAAATAATGAATTCCAAAAGATAATATTTTTTAAAATGTAAACAATTGAGGAGTAAAATACAACACATGAGAAAGTATATCCATATGATTTTTGAGAAAATAAAAAGAAGTTTTGGAAATGAGAAGCTCAAAGCTGGTTGGTGGTGCATGGCTATAATCTCATTACTCAGGAAGCTGGTCAGAAAGATTGTTAGTTTGATCCTAGTCTTGTAATTTTACAACTTAATGAAACTCTGTCTCAAAATCTTTTTGAAAGTGCTAGCAAGTCTGTGTGAGAGCCTTATGTCCTTTCCCTTGTTTTGAAAGATATTCATTAAATTAAATAACCAATTCAGTTTAAAGGCTTACTACTAGATCAAGCAGAGGAAAGGATATCAGTTCTTGTGTTAAGGTATAAAACCAGAAAAAAGATCATATGAGAATGTATAAACAGAATATACAAGATTCTGGTCCAAACTAAAAAGAAATAAGACAATTGGGAGTTACTGAAAGAGATCAGAAAATTTCCAAAAACCCAGAATTGACATGGACATTCAGGTACTGAATACATTTGTAACCCAAAATAAAGACAACCAGAAAAGAAACTCTCTATTGAAAGTTATATTCAAAATGCTCAAATTATTGAAAGTTTTAATAGAGAAATGTCAACTAAGTTATAAGAGCAAACTCTGCAGAAACACATCAGATTTCTCAGAAGAAACACTAAAGGTTAAGAGATCAAAGAATAATGTAGAATAACTGTCAATTTTGATTACTGTATCCTACAAAGATATCGTTCAGAATTAAAAGACAAATAAAGGTCTTTGGTGATAAGCATAAATTAAAGGAATTCATGACTACTCAAGTAGCTTTACATGAGGGATTTAAAGGCATAAATACCCTCAGAAGGGGAATATAAATGCTACTCAGGGTATATAGAAAGGAATAAATACTATTGGAAGTGTAAACAAACAAAACAAAAAATATTTAAAGCAGTGAAAATAGACAGGCATCTAGACATAGTTTTCTATAATGATCTTATACGTAAATAGATTTAATTTTTTAATTAAAAGACACAATTACAACTTGGATCAAATAAAAATCCAACTGTGTCTTGCCTGCAAGAAACACATCACCATCCTAAATACACACATTCTGTAAATGAAAGGATGGAAAATGATACTCCATATAAATGAACTCTGAAAGCAAGCCAGAGTTCCTCAAGACCTTTAATAAGAACAGGTGTAAAAACATCACATTTTTTGACAGAGCAATCCAACAAGAATCTGTAAAAATCATAAATATATATGCAATGAAGTTTGATGCATTCAGTTTAGTAAAAGAAACAGCGCTGAGCATAAAAAAAGATAAGCTTCAAGGCAGCACTTATGATTAAATTCAATACTGTACTCTCATATAGAGATGAATCATTCAAACTCAAAAACACTATTCACAAGAAAGAATGAAATTAATCTACAGTATAACTCAATTGAACTTGGGCATTTTCAGAATTTTCTTTCCAACAAAACCATCTCACGAAACTATTTCCAAATAGGCTAAAACTGTGTTTTGGGCCATAATTCAGAAGCTAAAAAATTAATACAGCAATTTGTATATCAAATAGAAATAAAGGAAAAATAGATATTAATAATAATAGCACAAATACAGAAATATTTAGAGGTTAAGACACACTTTTGAATGAGCACAGTGTCTCTGAAGATATGAAGGGGAAAACTTAAAAGATGTATAGATTCAAATAAAAATGAAAATAAGACACCCTACCAACTATGGAAAACTTTGGAGAAATTCTGAAAATATACTATTTTCTATTAGAAGTATAGAGCAATATCAGAAAGGAAATCAAATGATACATTTTAAAGTAATAAAATGATGAGAAATCAAACTTCTAAGGAATTGAAGAATATAAGTAATAAATATCAGAGTTGAAATTAATTCTATAATAGCTAAAATACAACACAATCAATGAAACAAGGAATAGTTTCTTTGAAAAGATAAAGCAGATTGAAAAATATTTAGACAAACTGTTCCTTCTTTTTAATACTTAAAACACTTTCTTGTGATTTAGTGATTATTGTTCATATGTGAAAATTTTGATATAAATAGTACCTAAGGAAATTAAATATTATTCTTAAAATGCCATATATTTCAAATATTTATTCTAAGGTGCTAATGTTAAATTTATCACATAGTACATTATATTATGGTAAAATTTTAGCTCCCCAGGAAAATCAAAATTGGCAAATCCACAGAGATGCATCCTAGCCACACGGGGTGAAGCAGGAATATTTACCCACAGGGTCCCACCAGACTGTGACATGCAGGACTCTGGAGAGTCTGAGTTGAACAACGGGATCCCCAGGAAGGACCTGCAGTGCCCAGGAAGAACTGAGCACCCGCGGGCTCCTCCCTGCCCTGGCCCAGGCCCAGCCTGCAGCCTGAGGGATCCCCACAGGCCAGATCCCCCAGGACCTTTCCTGGAGGCTGCAGGCCTCCAAGCACTTGGTCAGGAGAGCAGAAATTGGGGTTTGGAGTCACTTCGGAACCAGGTCTGAGGTGCATGCTGGTTGCAGAGGGGCTGGGAGGCTGGAAGCGCTCTGCTCCAGGGGACTGGCCAGGCCGGGTGCCCTCAGGCTAGGAGAGAAGAGAGCTGGGACTCTGAGTGCATCCCTGTGCAGCTCCAGGGGAGTCCACACTCTGCAGAAGGTGCTTACAGTAACAATATTCGGGAGGAGCAAGGGCTACAAGTAGACTTTTTTTTTTTTTAAACAAGACAGCGTTAAAGGAAATTTGATTTGGCTAACGTGACTTTCAAATTTAGACACATAAAGAGACAGATGGTAGATACTTGATGGATTTTTCTTCAAATGCAAAGAGTGAATGTGCTCATTAAATACATTATTTTTGAGATACGAAGGAGGTTTATAGCTAAACCATAAATTATCATAAAATGTGGGCAAAGGTGAGAGTAATTCCTAACACTTAAGGTGAGTTGATAGTGAAACAGATAAATCCAGAGAACGGCTGAAGTTATCTATAAATTACCTTTCTTGATATATAAATATAGCAAGGCTGTGGTATTCATTCAACTATCCTCTCCTCTTGAAATTATGGCTGTTTTAAATAACACTATATTTACGATATAAATTAAAATTATATATGAACTAAAATGACTTAAATTGTGAGATCTCCATGAGTATTAAACACACTACATATTCACAGTAGAATCTACACTTCCCATTAAATGGTCTTTATGTAGGATGAGGAGTGGCATCAGGTCCAGACCTGTGCTCACCTCCTGGGCAGGGAAACCGTGGGGACAATCTGAACCTTCCTGAGTCTGACCCTGGTGAGGTGCATGAGGATCCCTGGGAGTAGGAATATTTCCTGCAGGTCCAGGAGGTTCTGGAACAGATGTAGTTCCCTTGGCGGCGTTGGCTGTGCTGATTGCTGTCTGCAGTGCAAAGGATCCCAATGTGACCCCCCGTCCCATACTTAACTCCACACCTAATCTAACTTAGCGAATGGGTGCAGGAGTCTCTGTGGGAAAGGAGCAGTTCAGAGATGAAGTGGACGTGGAGGTTCAGGCACAGGTGCTGCCCTTTCCTAGTGGGAAGAGCTTTTGCACTGACTGCTGAACAAGGCATGGTGTGCATGGGGCACAGGACAGGACAGGGACACAGGGACCTGGGGACCTGCTCAGCCTGACACAGGTCCACATGAGGAGACCGTGGGCTTTATTCCTCCTCTCTCAGGACACCTGGCTCAGGCTTA
Source organism: Fukomys damarensis (assembly GCF_012274545.1). NCBI lineage: Eukaryota > Metazoa > Chordata > Mammalia > Rodentia > Bathyergidae > Fukomys > Fukomys damarensis. Next base: position 46,516,658 of record NW_022900915.1, read on the forward strand.
TTTCATCCTGCAGTGATGCAGATAAAGTCTTGAGGTCTTGCTGGTTGTTTACAGCTTAGAAGGACACAGTAACTGTGTCCTCACTGTGCTCTCCAAATCCCTTCAAACCTGAAAAACGTTCTCTGTTTTGTTCCCTTTCTATGTGGCTGAAAACAGAAACTGTTCATCTAACCGAAGAGACTGTCTTGATATATAATAAAACCATCCAGGGAATGACATGCTTTTTTCATTTTCACTAGAAACTGGTATAAAAGCACTGGAAGGACAGAGGCATCTCATGGAGAACTCAATTTCAGGACCCTGAAGAATGTTGCTTGATTGTCCTATACTGGACATTTTTGGGATCACTTGGCTTCAGTTTCATGAGACTGTAAGCTCACATACCTGCGTTTGACTTCATTGTCATAGGTGGACATGCAGACACAGCATGGTCTGATGTTGAGGACCCAGGCTCCTGTGCTGGGAGCCAGTGCCATCCCTGTCCTAGGAGGGCTGATCTGCACCAGGGTTGTAAGACTTCTGCTTGTTGGGGATTAGGAACCTTCCCTCTGCAAAGCTCTAGGTCATTAGGACCATTTGCCCAGCAGGAAAACAGAGGAAGTCAGCTGCAGGCGAAACCCCGTGGAAGATTCCTTGGGTTTTTCATTTCTTGTTTTTTTATTATTATTATATTCTTTTACAAGTTTGTCTTTCAATTCCTCATTAAATTTCTACTGCATTGAACTAACATTTACTACCTAAATGTTAAAAGTTTATGAAAACAATATGCCTAGAACAGAAAGTAAACACATCACTCAGGGTCATAAACATGAATGAAGATGTCTATATAAAATTGAGATACTTCCATTCACTGAAATATGTGCACCTTTCATGGAAGATTTCTTCTTGATGACAACTGATTTTTTAGAGAACAAACAGAGTTTGAATAAAGGCATGAGAGAAATATGTTATTTTGATGAATTCACAGATTTATTACATTTCATTAAAAAACATCTTTGCCATTTTCAGACTAATATGTCACGCATGAAATGAAAGTCAATTTTGAAAAATGCATTCTTTATTAAATAGCTATAAGAATTGAATACATCAATGAAAGTAAAGTAATAGATTGAAATAATGTCTTATTTATATGTACTGCATCATTGCAGGCATTCTCAGGAAAATCGAAATGAATGCTTGATGGAAAATCACAATCAGACCTCTACGAACTTCATCCTCCTTGGTCTGTTTCCCCCATCCAGCCTTGGCCTTTTCCTCTTCACTCTCACCTTCTCCATCTTCCTAATGGCCCTGACTGAAAACCTGTCCATGGTCCTGCTCATCCTCCTGGACTCCCAGCTCCACACACCCATGTACTTCCTGCTCAGTCAGCTCTCCCTCATGGACCTCATTTACATCTGCACCACTGTGCCCAAGATGGCTTCCGGTTTCCTGTTTGGAAACAAGACCATCTCCTTCATTGGGTGTTGGGTGCAGTGTTTCTTCTTTGTGACCTTAGCCGGTTCAGAAGGACCAATCCTGATGTCTATGGCCTATGACCGTTACGTGGCTATTTGCTTCCCTCTGCACTACCCCATCTACATGAACAGAAGAGTGTGTGTGCTGATGATCCTGGGATCCTGGACCATGGGTGCTGTCAACTCCTGTGCTCACACAGTCTATGTCCTACACATCCCTTACTGCAGGTCCAGGGCCATCGATCATTTCTACTGCGATATCCCAGCCATGCTGACTCTGGCCTGTGGGGACAACAGGGTCTATGAGTACACTTTGTTTCTCAGCAGTGTCCTCTTTCTCCTGCTCCCTTTCACAGTCATCCTCGGTTCCTACGGGAAAGTGCTCCTTGTTATCTACCGCATGCGCTCACGGCAAGGCAGGAGGAAGGCCTATTCCACCTGCAGTGCCCACCTCACTTTGGTGGCTTTATACTACGTACCTTTTGTTTTCCCTTATCTGCGCCCCAAATCCCTCCGTTCTCCAGCAGAGGACAAGTTGGTGGCCGTCTTCTACACCATCCTCACCCCAGTGCTCAACCCCGTGATCTACAGCCTAAGGAACAAGGAGGTGCTGGGGGCCCTGCGGAGAGTGGCTGGGAGGCTCTGTCCGACCACAATGTAGGTAAATTTCTGCCTCAGTGTTTTCAGTTTTGGATAAGGAGCAGAACAGTGCTTAATGTTGAGGCCTCGGGAAGCTGAAATAAGGTTTAAGATTTTCAAATTTTGAGACATGAAATGATAAAATTATTTCTAGTGTATTCAATTTCACTCACTTTGTCTCACCTTTCCAATAAAAATATAGTCTGTCGCTCTTGTCCCCTATTTTATTAGTATGTACATATTGAAATGGAAAGTGTGGAAAACTTTGCAGTTGTTTTGAATATGTTCTGTGATGAAAAGCTTTACATGGCATTTAAATTTTGAAATTATACTTAAACGCACATCCTGCAAACTCCCCTCACACTACTCACTCTCATAGAAACACACTTTTCCCATTGCCCTTGCTTCTTTCTTATGCTGACCTCTCCAAATGTATGTGATTGGTTAAATTGTTAGTGAATTTTCTCCTGTGTAGTAGGAATACAGGAAAGATGCCTGAGTTCACAACCTCACCTGCACGTACCGATCACGCCCTCAAATCCGGAACTCACATTGGCACAGGGTGATGGCACAGAGACCCAAACTCTCTCTACCTCACCATCACCTCTGCCTCCTGTCTCCTCCTGACCTACAGGATCTCTGTTCTCAACACAGAACTACTCTAAATGCTGATTAGCATCAGCATACAAGATTCCCACCTAAAATGCATTGCATTTTGAATGACATTGAATGAAAATGGAATACAACTCATGAAAATATAGGACATAATCTGTCAACTCTTGATTCTTCAGATAAGTCTAACTTAACACACAGATGCCCATTCATAAATCCCAGAAATCCATGCATGTCCTACTCAATGTGTAGGAATGGTTTGTCTTTATTTCACAGGTCCTCTACAGTGTTTCTGATACAAGGTGTCACTGCTTCCCCCAGAGTAGCCTTTACTTTCTGGGCTCAGGCAGTGCTGCTTTCTCAGCCTCTTGAGAGTCTAAACCATGACCTGTGCCACTGCAGTACATATACCTTTGTCACTCGGGTCTTGCTGTTTGGCACACAGAATGGGCTTCCTTAAAAATGAGTGAGGGTGCTTGTTCATCTACAGAGCTGTGAACTGTAGTGAGTAATTCCTGTGGACAAAAGAAGACTTTCATAGACAAGTGAGAGCAACACCTCTATTTTACTTGAGTTGTGACCACTAAATTCTTTCAGTTTGAGCCAAGACCCCTGGCTGTCCATGATCATTGCATGGTTATAGTGGGGATGGTGAAGGTCATGGCCCCTGCACAGCACCCTCAGAAAGACAGCTCCCCAGGTCTCCAGGCCAGGTGGGGCTCAGGGGATGCCCTGGTCCTCCTGTGTCCTGTCCACCCCACCGTATATCACCCACAAAAGCCTGATCTCCCAGGAGACTCCCTGTCCTGGTCAGAAAAAAGCCCCCGGTCCCACACACTCAGCTCCAACTGTGTCTCCTCCTCCCATCACGGGACCTGGCCCAGGGAGCCAGAGACGCCACCGAGAAAGCCTGGGTCATGGAGTCCTCCTCATGTCCTCCGTCCACCTCCAAGGTCTCTCACCTCCTCCTCCTCCTCCTCACAGTTCTGTCCGCAGAGGGCCTGGAGGGCCAGGTGGGCTCTGCTGTAATATCCATGGCCGTTTCCTGAGGGCAACAGAGAGGCTCTTCAACTTGCAAAGACAGGGCATTCAGTGTGTGGATTTTTACTTCAGGAATTGTTTCTGTCTTGAATACTAACAATTCAAATATTGTTAAATCCTTACACAAAAATTTGATGCAACGCTGTTCATTTCTGAAGAGAACATGTTATTGATTTCTTAGAAAACTGTTCATTTCTGAAGAGAACATGTTATTGCTTTCTTAGAAAAGAGAAATTCATGAACATAATAACACTTCTATCTGTAACAAAAGTTAATCCCTGAATATTTTGTGAATAACTCCCTACAATTACAATGTTCCTAATTTTATCATTTTCATTACCTATTTTAAAATGATGAGATTGGTCATAATTCAACAGACTTTTCAAAGGAAATAATTGGACATTATAGAATAGCATGTATGTAAATTTCTAAAATTTTCTATTTCTATACTCTAATTAAATGCAGTCATTTTCATGCACTTTCTGTCACTATGAGCAACTTAGGAAATTATGAGTATGTGCAGGCACATCACAGCCACACAGGCCCTGAGTTACGGCGTGGACACAGAAGGCGCCTTAAGAAACCAGAGCAGTACAGCCCTGGAAAGTACAGATGAAGCTGCCTGGTCCTCCCCAGGGCAGCCTGCAGAGACCCCTGTGCCCACAGGGCTCTGTCCTCACCTTGGCCTCAGGCCAGTCAGTGTGCTCGGTGACTGGCCCTCCTGTCAGTCTCAGTGGACCTTCCCCAGGGATAGGGCTGTCCTGAGAATCACTCCTCAGCTCCATTATTAAAGGTGCTGGTTTCTTCCCAGTCTCCGGGAGGGCTCTGTAATGCCAGGTGGGGAATGAGAGGCATTTGACAGGAGAATAGTGAAAAGGTCCACTGGGAAGCATGACTTTGTGCACCTGTGACTGTGGGCTCATTGTCCACTGGATTCGGTCCTGAAGCTCTGAAGCCTGACTGTCTTGGGTGTGATCACCTACCTTAGGATTCATCCAGTGAAGTTCCAGGCTGGAGGTGCTGCTGAGGCCTAGCGTTCGGCTCAGGTGGACACTGTTGGGGAGACCTTGAGGCTGCGCCTCCTTCTCAGGTTCCTGCCTCTCAGCCTTCTGACCACTGTGGACTGAGCAGGTGGTTTCTCCTGGCCCTTCTGCTACACAGCTCCTGCATTGATACCAGCCCCTCATAAAAGCAGGAGCTGAACTAAACTGATCTTCTAAGCAGTGGGTGTTGGGTATTTTGTCCAGGAACTCCAACACACAGCAGCACAACAGGTAATCAAGTCAGGGAGTTTTCCAATGTGTGGAGGTAGTAAGAGGTAATAATGCCACCTATCTCTTTGGTTACTAATTGGGAGGAGAAATTCTGGAATACGCTTGTGAAAACTTAATTTCAGAAACAGACTGGAAGTTGAATTTCAGTATAAGGTGGTGTATTTTTTATACCACTGAACACAGAAGAAGTGGTATGAGGTGCAGACAACAGAAACTGAGTTTGGATCCAGTAAGGAGCCTGTGCTCTGTGCCGTAGGACAGCGTGGAAGCCAGGAGAGCACAATGTACTGCATGTGCTGTCTGTGTGCTCAAGGACACAGAAAGGTAAATTCTACTCTAAACTCAAACTCATAGTAGAGGCTGAATTTTGTCTTCTTACAATCTATTTTGTTTTGCTTTTTGCTTGTGTTCCTTGTTGTTTTTCTCAAGAGTGGTGAGTGAATCTGAGCATTTGTCAACTTAATACTACCTCCTACTTTCTCTTTTATCTTCTACGAGAGCATTTTATTGCACTCAAGTATCTGGAAATTATCACGATCATTTCCATATAAAAATGTGAAAGAGTATTTCCTATTTTAAAAACTTGAGATTGGTTAAATAAAGAAATCCACAATTTTTATAATACAAAACACATTTTGGAAAAGATTCCAGAAACCACATCAAGAGTAGCTGTGTGAATTTGTGTTCATATCCATTTCTAGCTTTATATTTCTAATTTTGCAATACACTTATCTCATATCTGTGCAGAGGACAACATTTCAGAAAAATAATAGTACTAATATCTACTTTAGAGACATGAAAATGCTTTATTGAGATATAAGCCCACATAGTTTATAAAACAACTTGAGTTCTACACCATTGGAGAAGCACGGCTGTATTTATTCTCACAGTGCTGACTATCCCAAAGGGAAGATGGTGATCATGATGAAGTCGTTACACTCCCGGTTCCTGTGCAGCGCTGTCTCACACCAGGTCTCCACCGAGTGTGCACTCAGTGTCTCCTCACAGGCAGCTGCCTTCCTCCAGGTTGACTTCTGGAATACTCAGTGTCACATTCCCACCAGGGTCTACCTTTCTTAAATGTCAATGGAAAGATCTAGAATCTAAACTTTAGGTAGTGACCTCATGCATTGTAGGACAATGAGACCAATTTCATTCCAAAGAGCTCCATGCAGTGGGTTCTGCACATCGATGGTGTCTTCCTCCTACTACCTGCTTATGGATTAATGCTGCTGTGTCACTGGGGACCTTCGGGGAGGCATATAAGTCAGGGACACTCAGATGGACAAAATATCACCAGATTCTATGGGCTTCTTTATGTCCCCCAAATTGTTCATTATACCATGGAAGATATTGAAAATAAATATTATGTCATCGTGTAGTGAAGCCCTTTCTTCCCAGGTGAGCAGAATAATCTCGGCCCCTGTGCAGTCTTTGTTGTTCAGTGCATCTGCTGTGGAAATGCTCGCAGAGATGGGGACCTAGGAGAGCTCCCCACACACTGGCAGAACTCTCCTCTCCTCGCCGGCTCCCCTGTGTCACCTGAGAGTCCACAGAGCGCCCCTCACAGTGTGGTGAATTCATGTGCACCCAGGTCAGTGGAGAACATCTCCTAGAGGTGTGGACAGGCAGACGCAGGTATGGCCAGGTGTGCGTAAGGACTGCGGTGGCTTTCCACAGCGATGACACAGAATCCCTGTCAGGAGGACCCACTTCCTTGTCAGGGTCAGAGCTCAGCCCTGCACCGGCGGGAGGGTCAGTGCATGGCCACTCGGGGGCGTTCGGGTACTTCAGGCAGTGAGAGAAGAAAGAACAGATGCAGATTGCTGAGGAAGCCGGCAGACTGCGTCATGAACCTGAGACATTTATCTGTTTATTAGTATTTAAGTGTTGGACACTCGTTTTAGAGGCTTTTAAAAGTTGAATCTAGGATTTCTTAGAAGACGAACCGCAAATAAAATTTAGGAGAACTTTTGGTGAATTTAGCTTGCTCCACCTCTGAAAACGATCAGAATAGATGCATTGAAAGCAGCATTATGTGTAAATTCCTGTCTCTCAGAATCCTCTGTTGACAGGAAGCAGAGTGGGAGAGCCTGTGTTGCAGCGGAAACTGCACGGTGCAGACACTCGGGGGCGCCACTCCGAGGTTCCCAGCTGTTTCTCTTGGTTCCTCTCTGGGCACCGATGAGTCAAATGTCTGTGTTCGCTTATTCCTTCTCTGACAAGGCTGTTACATGGAAAAAATCTAAGTATTTTATTAGTACTACAATCCTAAAAAACTCCTTCAAGAGTTTCTCATTTCAACTCTAAATAGAAGCGCAAGTAAAATAGGTTTCTGCAATTAAACGATGACTTCAGTTGAGGAAAACACAGAGTTCGCTTTCATGCCTGGGCAGCACGTGGAGAATTTCAGGCACAATGCTGAATATGCCCCCAGAGTTATACCAGAGATCAGGTGTTTCTGCGCTACTCAATCCTTCTGTAGCAATGCTGATTCACAGGGAGTAGGACATAAATTGAGATTGACACCTTCTTGAAAGCATTTTTTAGTTAAAATATTTAGACTGTTGTGGGATCTTGCAGAGATCCATCCTGAGAGGTGAGTAAAGGTACACAGAAGATGCCAAAGACAGTAAATGGAAAACAATAAAACAATGTTATTTCAGCTTAAAGAAAATGTGCACTTTTTCTCAATTTAACTTCTTTAGTTAATTTCTATTTCAATACATTTGCATCTTTCATTTCATTTTATTTTTGATTATAATATTGTGGAGCCAATTTATGATTATTCTCTCAACATATTTCAAGAATAGCTCGACCTGATATTCAAATGTTTAAACGCATTTTTATTCACATATTTACACAAGCTTGTGTTCTTCAAATCATTTCTAACCAATATGCTTAACAATATACCTCATCACTGAGCTCCATAGCTCCAGCCGTCCTCTCAGGCAGGACAGAATCCTGCCCCAACATCGGCTGCTTCTCAGCCATGGACTCCTCCATCCTCAGGCTCCTGCTGCCTGCTCTTTCTCTGCTCTAGGTGTCAGCACCGCTGATGTCCTCAGTCCACAGTTTGAGGGGAATACTAGGAAAGCAAAGTAAGTGGAAATGTGGAATGGGCTTCGTATAAGTTCTACAAATTTATTTTACCTAGCAAAGACTACAAGAGCAGATGAATAGAATTTATGTAAGAAAAATGTTGTTTTATGTTATTGAAGCAAATGCTGGATACCTGAGGCTGCTTTTCCATCAGGAACAGCGTTTGAACTTTATGCACATGACATGATACAGAGCTGTGTTTTAATATTTTTCATGGATTCTGTATAACAACATAGCTGCTGATTGGAACCCCTGAGGCAAGGTGTACCACTTTCCATACTATCCAAACCATTTGTAATCCTCACAAAAATGCAGAAAGATTTACAATTTCTCTACACCTTAAGCAAAATATAAATTGTTTTATTTGATTCTTTAATGAAAGCTCTCCTACTGAATGCACACTGTGTTTAACTGCGATTGTGATTTTCATTTCCCGAATGTTGACAGGGTGGTAGAGTGATGAGCATAGCTACCTTCCAAACAATGACAGGTACTGAGCATCTTTCCATGGGACCCAGTCCCATGGGGATGTGTTCACACAGAAATTCAGAGCATGTGAAACTTCTGTGGAGGACGGAATCGAGAGAACAATATCATGCTCAACACTGAAACTAAAAAGTATGAATCAGTACAATTTATACAAGAGGTGCTTGGCAATTAGCATGGATACTTGATTTCTATAGAAATAAACCCTAGGGTGATTCCAGACATAAAGGAAGTTTTATATGGGAATATTGGCCAAACTCTATCAAAGAATGAGGAGTATTTTTATTAAAATAGGTGTTTACAGAGTAACATTATAGATTTAAATCTGAAAGACTGTTCAAGAAAGAAAACATTCATGGAGTATTAACATTTATTAATAATGAAAAGCAAATTGAATAAACAGGTAATATTTTCTAGCATAAATATTGAACATAAGTGAGATTTGGTTGTGCTATGAATGAGAATGATGCAGCGAAATATTGCATATCTCATGAACTCATACTACAAATATCGTGCTATAACCTCTGAAGTATGTTACAAAATTTTTAGGTAATAAATGGAGATTTCATAAAATAGGAATGTTTTCATTCATACTTTTTCAAAATTGATTCTTTATTGAAGATATATAGAAATTATGCATAAGTCATTTACTAGTTACACTACGAATTTGTAGAAATGGACTAATGATCAAAAGATATTCACTCTCACATTTCAAAATGTGTGCAATTCAGGAGTAAATCATGAAGTAATTATACTATGGAATTTGTCAAATTTGATAGTGATCTATACCTATTCACTGATATTTCTGTGTTTAGGGTGAACCATACTGATTCTCCATGGAAAATGACAATCAGACATCCACCGACTTCATCCTCCTGGGCCTGTTCCCCCCATTCAGCCTTGGCCTTTTCCTCTTCACTCTCACAGTCCCCACCTTCCTGATGGCCCTGACTGGAAACCTCTGCATGGTCCTGCTCATCCTCCTGGATGCCCAGCTCCACACACCAATGTACTTCCTGCTCAGTCAGCTCTCCCTCATGGACCTCATTTATATCCGCACCACTGTGCCCAAGATGGCTTCCGGTTTCCTATGTGGGAACAAGTCGATCTCCTTCATTGGGTGCGGGGTGCAGATTTTCTTCTTTGTGACCTTAGCTGGCTCAGAAGGACTGCTCCTAATGTCTATGGCCTATGACCGTTACGTGGCTATTTGCTTCCCTCTGTACTACCCCATCCTCATGAACAGAAGAGTGTGTGTGCTGATGATCCTGGGATCCTGGGCCATGGGTGCTGTCAACTCCTGTGCTCACACAGTCTGTGTCCTTGGTATCCCTTACTGCAGGTCCAGGGCCATCGATCATTTCTACTGCGAGATCCCAGCCATGGTTTCTCTGGCCTGTGGTGACACATGGGTCTATGAGTACACTGTTTTCTTTAGCATCATCATCTTTCTCCTGTTTCCTTTCTTGGTCATCCTGGCTTCCTATGGGAAAGTGCTCCTTGCTGTCTACCGCATGCGCTCACAGGAAGGCAGGAGGAAGGCTTATTCCACCTGCAGTGCCCACCTCACTGTGGTGACTTTCTACTATGTACCCTGTGCTTACACTTATCTCTGCCCCAAATCCCTCCGGTCTCCAGCAGAGGACAAGGTTGTAGCTGTCTTCTACACTATCCTCACCCCATTGCTCAACCCCATGATCTACAGCCTGAGGAACAAGCAGGTGCTGGGGGCCCTGATGAGACTCCCTCAGAGCATCTGCTCGCTGAAAATGTAGGTACATTTTTTCCTCCCTATGATTATTAGTGGATTTCACATGAAAAATTTATACTTTTGATGACTCTGGAAACAATCTGTAAGTTTTAAATCTTTAAAATTTCTTACTATCATTGTGTATTCTAGTCAATGTTCTTTTCTTGTTCTTTTTGCTTCTTCCTCATGTCATCATGACCCTCGGTGATTTATTAATGTGAGCATAATACTTTGAGAACTTGGAGAAATTAAATGGAAAATGTGGAAATGATTTAGAATATGAGGATATGAGAATATTTTAGGATATGAGAATGTGAGGTATTGAGAATATGTTAGGAATGTGAGATATGAAAAAAATTAATATGTGTGAAAAAAATATATATATATATTTGTGCCCTGTTAAACCTGACCATTATAAATGTTATTGTAATTTGGGCTAGTTTATTAAGCTTAATATGTAAAATCTTGTGAAATTAATATGTTACTACAAAAAATGATCAAAATATGAATGTTTAAAATTTTTACATTATTTCTTGTACTCATTGCCATTAATCCTCACTGAAATCCTCTCCCATGATTCATACACTTGTTCCACTGATGCTGTCAGCACAGACACATTTATGGAAGTCGTCTGCTTGTCTGTACTTTTTAGATAGGACAGAAAATAGAGAGATTTCTACTGCCCAGGAAAAACCAATGGAAAGTCTACCTCTAAAATATAACAGGATTTTCCTTCACTTTCTGCACCAGAAATTGCCCCTTGCAACTTCTAGCTGTTTGCCAGAGTCAAAAATAAACACTAAAGGCTATAAAATGTGAAGTGATATGATTTCTATTTCCCTGTGGAGCAAAGCTTTGCCATTCACACCTGACAGACATTGAAAAGTAGACATGGAATAGTGGGGGTTTCACAGAGAGCGCTCATGAGGAAGTGTGTGAAGAAGGAGACCTGTCCTGCAGGAATGAGGTCCCTGCCAGTCAGGAGGAAAGAGGCTCTCATCCCTGTGGAGGGGCAGCCTTTCCCTCTCTCCCACCTCCAATGCCCAGTGTCTCTCAGGCATGCTGGCCTGAGACTTCCTTGAGAGGATCCCAATGCCAATTCTCATCTGTTCTGTCAAAGGTAGAATCTGTAATTGATTATATTACTACATGAGACAAAGCTCATTATGTTTACCTAATGTTAACCAAATCACTTTCAGATGAAAAGTACAAATACTAGCCAAGCTTGGTTGCAAAGTTCCCTAATCCAAAATCCTGTACAAACTGAGGCAGGACATACACAAGTTCCCAGATAGCTAGGCAATTTGAGGAGACTGCATTTAGCATAAAATTTTTAAAGCCCTGAAGATGTTCCTCAGCTGGAGGGTGGTTACCTAAGTTATACAAGATTTTGGGTTCGGTGCTCAGCACTGCAAGAAGAAAAATAAATACTATATAATACCAGTCACATTTTCAATGAAAAATGAAGTGAATTGTATCCAAAAAGATATACATGGTGATCACCAGGATTCCTGATTGGCAGGAAGTGGGGAGAAGTATGTTGAATGGTATAACTTTTCATTCAGGAAGGATACATAAGTCTAGCAATCTAAGGCACAGTCAAAGTGTTAGGTTGTAATATCACATTTCATATTAAATTTTGGAAAATGTAAATTTTAGTTGCTCATTAGGTTCACACAGAGGCAGGGACTATGGAGAATACTTTACAAGAGAATTTGCTATCATTATAATCAATTCTTTGCATCTATCTGATCATGGTAGTTTCCATTTACATACACAATAAAAATAATAAAGAAACTAAACTAGATTAAAATTGTCTCTGGAGTCATCTATCTCAATTCATGGTGATGAAATCATTTTTCTTAATGTGATGTGCAGTTCTTGTAGCAGATCTAACACTGCCTCCGTGGTTTCCTAGCTACCATCCTCCTCCTGACTCCTTCTGTGTACCCAAGCTAAATGCAGTGTCTTCAGTATCAACACTTCATAAGTCAGGCATTCAATCGCTCACATCCTCAGTACATGGCACTCTAGATACTAAAAAGTTTCATGGCTGTAAAAATCATGTTTTCTACTTTGTCAAGATTATTACAAATATCATATATAAGCAACTGTGAGTTCAAATTGGGAACTGTAACTTTTGTTCTATTTGAGTACATTCCAGATTTCCTAGTAATGAAATGTGAAATTGCAGAGCCTTGTAATCTTCCTTTTTATTGTTACCTTATGGACCCATTTTCTTTATGTCCTCAGAAATTCTGAATCTCTGTTTTTGTCACTGGATGTTGTTTACTGATTATCTGATTTGCATTAAAGCTACTTCCATGTGTTGGCTTCCCTAATCTCAATAAAAGAAATGAAAGGAAAGACCACAGCAGTGCAAGAAGAAATGTGAAATCACCACGATTGCCATGGAAATTGAGAGGATTATTGGTCATTATTTAAAATACTTATCTTTCAATAAATCAGACAATCCAGAAGAAATTAATAGATTTTGAGATATTTATAATTCATGAAACGTGAACCAAGAGCATAAAATATCTTGAAATACCTCAACAACAGGCAAAGATAATAACTCACTAATAAAAACCCACCTGCTAAGAAAATCCAAGAAGTGATGGATTTACCACTAGTTATTCAAGTACTTTAGGGAATACCTCATACAAATACTCTTCAGTCTGTCCAATGAAACTGCAAAGAAGAGATAATAGCACTGCCAAACACATTCCTGGAAGTCAGCATTACCTTGATTGCATATCTGGACAAGGTGTCAACCAAAAAGGAAAACGGCAAGCCAATCCCACTTATGAACATAGGTGGAAAGACCCTCATTAAGGTACTGGGAAACAGAATACAAATCACACATTAGGACTGTGTAGGCTTCGTCCCATGAATGCAGGGATGGTTCAGCATTTGCAAATCCGTAAATGCAATGTATCACATGAACAGAAGGGAGGAAAGAAATCATAGGAGCATCTTAGTAGACACACAAAAAGCTTTTAGTAAACTCCCATAGCTCTTCATAATAAAATCCTGTAAAACTAGGAATAGATGGACCTTATCTCAGTCAGATAAAGACATTTATACTAAAGCTACTGCCAATAATACATCAAGTTTAAAAGCGGTAATCTTTTGTCCTAAAGTAAGGAGGAAGAAGACAAATATGTCAATTATTACCACTCCAATTCTGTATAGTACTTAATACATCAGCCAGGACATTCAGGTAACATGCACACACAAACACTACACAGGCACAGACACACACACACACACACACACACACACACACACACACATGCACAATAAAATATGAAAAAACAAGGTATAAAATCTTTCCATACATAAATCTATTGGTACACAAATTGATGCAGTGTTGGACAATGAATTAACAAAGTTAGTGTCAAAACAATGAATTCTAAAAGATAAATTTTTAAAAATGTAAGCAATTTAGAAGTAAAATACAACACCTGAGAAATGTTCTTATATCCATAAGAATTTTGAGGAAAAAAAAACAAAAGTTTTAGAAATGAGAAGATCAAAGCTGGTTGGTGGTGCATGGCTATAATCCCATTACTCAGGAAGCTGGTCAGAAAGATTGTGAGTTTGATCCCAGTCTTGTAATTTTACAGCTTAATGAAACTCTGTCTCAAAATATTTTGTTGAAAGTTCTAGTAATTCCGTGTGAGAGCCTTATGTTCTGTCCCTTACTTTGAAAAATATTCAGTAAGTTAAATATCCAATTCAGTTGAATGTCTCACCACTAAATCTAGACGAGGAAAGCATATTAGTTCTTGTGTTAAGTTTCAAAAATTCAGAAAAAAAGATCATATGAGAATCTATAAACAGAACATACAAGATCCTGGTACAAACTAAAAAGAAATAAGACAATTGGGAGTTGGTAGTAAGGAGCAGATATACTTGTTAATGACACATAAAAGCTACCCTACTGAAAGAGATCAGAAAATTTCCAAAAACTCAGAATTGAGATGGACATTCAGGAACCGAATACATTTGTAACCCAAAAGAAAGACAACTAGAAAAGAAACTATACACTGAAAGTTATATTCAAAATTCCCAAATTATTGCAAGTTTTAATAGAGAAATGTCAACTAAGTTATAATAGTAAACTCTGCAGAAACACATCAGATTTCTCAGAAGAAACACTAAAGGTCAAGAGAGCAAAGAATGATGTAGGTCAAGAAGAAATGTAAAATAACTGTCAACTTTGATTACTGTATCCTCCCAAGATATCTTTCATAGTTAAAAGACAATGAAAGGTCTCCCATGATAAGCATAAATTAAAGGAATTCAGGACTACTCAAGTAGCTTTGCTTGAGGGACTTAAAGGCATGATATCCTCAGAAGGAGAATATAAATGCTACTCAGGGTATGCAGAAAGAAATAAATACTATTAGAAGAGTAAACAAACAAAACAAAAATATTTAAAACAGCAAAAATTGACAGACATTTAGACATACATTTCTATAATGATCTTATATGTAAATGGATTTAATTTTTTAATTAAAAGACACAATTACAACTTGGATCAAATAAAGACCAAACTGTATCTTGCCTGCAAGAAGCACATCACCATCCTAAATACACACATTCTGAAAATGAAAGGATGGAAAATGATACTCCATACAAATGAACTCTGAAAGCAAGCCAGAGTTCCTCAAGCCCTTTAGTAAGAAAAGGTATAAAAAATCATCACATTTTTTGACAGCAATCCAACAAGAAACTGTAAAAATCATAAATATATATGCAATGAAGTTTGATGCATTCAGTTTAGTAAAAGAAACAGCACTGAGCATAGAAAAGATAAGCTTCAAGACAGCACTTATGATTAAATTCAATACTGTACTCTCATACAGAGATGAATCATTCAAACTCAAAAACACTATTCACAAGAAAGAATGAAAATTAATCTACAGTATAACTCAACTGTACCTAATAGCCATTTTACAAATATCCTTTCAACAAAACCATCTCACAAAACTATTTCCAAATAGGCTAAAGCTGTGTTTTAGGTCATAATTCACAAGCTACAAAAAATACAGCTCATTGTATATCAAATAGCAATGAAAAAAATAGATATTAATAATAACTGCAAGAATACAGAAATATTTAAAGATTAAGCCACACTTTTGAATGAGCACAGTGTCTCTGAAGATATCAAAGGGAAAACTTAAAAGATGTATAGATTCAAATAAAAATGAAAAAAGACACCCTAAAAACTATGGAAAAGTTTGTAGAAATTTTAAAAATTTATTATTTTCTGTGTTAGAAATTCGGAGCCATATCAGAAAGGAAATTTAATGATATATTTCCACATAATTATGAGAAATCAAACTTCTAAGCAATTGAAGAATATAAGTAATAAATATCAGAGCTGAAATTAATGCAATAATAGCTAAAATACAATACAATCAATGAAACAAGGAATACTTTTGGTGAAAAGATGAAACAGATTGAAAAATCTTTAGACAAACTGTTACTTATCCTTTTTAACACTTAAATACTTTCTTGTGATTTAGTGATTATAGTCAATATGTGAAACATTTGATGTAAATAGTATGTAAGGAAATTAAATATTAATTTTAAAATGCCAAGTATTTCAAGTATTTCTTATAATGTGCTAATGTTACATTTATCATATAGTATATTATATTATTGTAAATTTGCTTCACAGGAAAACCCACAGAGATGCATCCTAGCCACACAGGGTGAAGAAGGAATATTTACCCACAGGGTCCCACCAGACTGTGAGATGCAGGACCCTGGAGAGTCTGAGAGGAACAACGGGATCCCCAGGAAGGACCTGCAGCACCCAGGAAGCACTGAGCACCCGCGGGCTACTCCCTCCCCTGGCACAGGCTCAGCATGCTGCCTGAGCAGCCCCTGAGGTCCAGGTCTCCCAGGCCTTTCCCAGGAGCTCCTGGTCCTCTAAGCACTAGGTCAGGAGAGCAGCACTCAAGCTCTGGGGTCAATACAGAGCTGGATCTGAGGTAGGTGAGGGCTGTGGATGCTCTGGGAGGCTTGAGGAGCTCTGCTCCAGGGGCCTGGCCAGGCGGGCCGCCTCTGACCTGAGAGAGGAGAGGAGAGAGCTGGGACTCTAGGTGCATCTGTGTGCAGCTCCTGGGGAGTCCATACTCTGCAGAAGGCACTTAAACTAAGAAAATTCCGGAGTAGCAGGGATTACAAGTAGACTTTTTTTTTAAAACAAGACAGCATTTTAATCTGAATTAGTTGTGGATGACACGATGTGGATGGCATCTTTGCTTTCTTCAGAGGTACTCTAGGTTGGGGAAGTGGGTGTGTGGATGAACACAACTGACTAGGCTGATAACTGGAGGACCCGGGGTTGAGTTCATAGTGAGACAGATAAACCCAGAGAATGGCTGATGTTATCTATAAATTATCTTTCTTGATATATAAATACAGCAAGGCTGAATGAGTTCATAGTGAGATAGATAGACCCAGAGAATGGCTGATGTTATCTATAAATTATCTTTCTTGATATATAAATACAGCAAGGCTGTGGTATTCATTCACTTCTCCTCCCTTCTTGAAATTATGCCTGCTTTAAATAACACTATACGTACGATATAAATTAAAATTATACATGAACTCAAATTATTTAAATTGTGAGATTTCCCTGAGTATTAAACGCACTAGATATTTATCGGAGAATCCATGCTTCCCATGAAATGGTCTTCATTAAATGTAGGAAGAACAGGGGCATCAGGTCCAGACCTGTGCTCACCTCCTGGGCAGGGAAACTGTGGGGACAATTTGAACCTTTCTGAGTCTGACCCTGGTGAGGTGCATGAGGATCCCTGGAAGTAGGAATATTTCCTGCAGGCCCAGGAGGTCCTGGAGCAGATGTGGATCCCTTGACAGACCCCGTTGGCCATGCTGATCGCTGTCTGCAGTGGAAAGGATCCCAATGTGACCCCCTGTCCCATACCTAACTCCACACCTAGTCTAACTTAGCGAATATGTGCAGGAGTCTGTGTGGGAAAGGAGCAGTTCAGAGATGAAGTGGATGTGGAGATTCAGGCACAGGTGCTGCCCTTTCCTAGTGGGAAGAGCTTTTGCACTGACTGCTGAACAGGGCCTGGTGTGCAGTGGGTGCAGGATGGGACAGGGACACAGGGACATGTGGAACCACCCAGCCTGACACAGGTCTGCAGAACGAGGCCCTGTGCTTTGCTCCTCTTCTCTCAGGAAACCTGGCTCAGGCTTATTTCCTCCTGCAGTGATGTCGATAAGGTCTTGTGGGCTTGCTGTTTATTTATGGCTTAGAAGGACACAGTAACTGTGTCCTCACTGTGCTCTCCAAATCCCTTCAAACCTGAAAAATGTTCTCTGTCTTATTTCTGTGTCTTTCTATGTGGCTGAAAACAGAAACTGTTCATCCATGCGGACAGACTATCATGATATATAATAAAACCATCCAAGGAATGGCATGATTATCTCTTTTTCATTAGAAACTGGTATAAAACCACTTGAAGGACAGAGGCCTCTTATGAAGGACTCAGTTCCAGGACACTGAAGAATGTTGCTTGATTGTCCTAAACTGGACATTTTTGGGGTCACTTGGCTTCAGTTTCATGAGACTGTAAACTCACACACCTGCATTTGACTTCATTGTCATAGGTGGACGTGCAGACACAGCATGGTCAGATGTTCACGGCCCAGGCACCTGTGCTTGGAGCCAGTGCCTTCCCTGTCCTGGGAGAGCTGATCTGCCCCAGAGTTGTAAGATTTCTGCTTGTTGGGGATTAGGAATCTTCCCTCTGCAATGCTCTAGGTCATTAGGACCATTTGCCCAGCAGGAAAACAGAGGAAGTCAGCTGCAAGGAAAACCCAGCAGAAAATTCTCTTGGGTTTTTTGTTTCTTGTTTTTTTATGATTGTATTCCTTCAAAAGTTTCTCTTTCAATTCCTCATTGAATTTCTATTGGATTGAACTAAAATTTATTAAGTAAATTTTAAAAATTCATAAAAACAATATGCCTCAAACAGAAAGTAAACACATCACTCAGGATCATTAACATGAATTGAAAATGTGGATCTAAAACTGACATAGTTCCATTTACTGAAATATGTGCACCTTTCATGGAAGATTTCTTCTTGAGGACAAATGATTTTGTAAGGGAACAAACAGAGTTTGAATAAAGGCACAAGAGAAATATGTTGTTTTGATAAATTCACAGATTTATTACATTTTGTTAAAATATCTTTGCCATCTTCAGGTGAATGTGTGAGGCATCAAATAGAAGTAAGTTTTCAAAAATTGATTTTTATTAAACAGCTATAACAATTGAATACGTCAACCCTGGCAAAGTAATGAATTGAAATAATGTCTTATTTATTTGTACTGCATCATTGCAGACAATCACAGGAAAATCGAAATGAATGCCAGATGGAAAATCACAATCAGACTTCCACTGACTTCATCCTCCTGGGCCTGTTCCCCCCATCCAGCCTTGGCCTGTTCCTCTTCACTCTCACCATCCCCATCTTCCTGATGGCCCTGACTGGCAACCTGTGCATGGTCCTGCTCATCCTCCTGGACGCCCAGCTCCACACACCCATGTACTTCCTGCTCAGTCAGCTCTCCCTCATAGACCTCATTTACATCTGCACGACGGTGCCCAAGATGGCTTCCGGTTTCCTGTTTGGAAACAAGTCTATTTCCTTCATTGGGTGTGGGGTTCAATGTTTCTTCTTTGTGACCTTAGCTGGTTCAGAAGGACCTATCCTGATGTCTATGGCCTATGACCGTTATGTGGCTATTTGCTTCCCTCTGCACTACCCCATCATCATGAACAGAAGAGTGTGTGTGCTGATGATCCTGGGATCCTGGGCCATGGGTGCTATCAACTCCTGTGCTCACACATTCTATGTCCTCCACATCCCTTACTGCAGGTCCAGGGCCATCGATCATTTCTACTGTGATATCCCAGCCATGCTGACTCTGGCCTGTGGGGACAACAGGGTCTATGAGTACACTTTGTTTCTCAGCAGTGTCCTCTTTCTCCTGTTTCCTTTCTTGGTCATCCTGGCTTCCTATGGGAAAGTGCTCCTTGCTGTCTACCGCATGCGCTCACGGGAAGGCAGGAAGAAGGCCTATTCCACCTGCAGCACCCACCTCACCGTGGTGACTTTCTTCTATGTACCTTTTGTTTTCACTTATCTCCGCCCCAAATCCCTCCGTTCTCCAGCAGTGGACAAGTTGGTGGCCATCTTCTACACCATCCTCACCCCAGTGCTCAACCCTGTGATCTACAGCCTGAGGAACAAGGAGGTGCTGGGGGCCCTGAGGAGAGTGGCTGGGAGGTTCCGTCCGACCACAGTGTAGGTAAATTTCTGATTCAGTGTATTGAGCAGTGAATAGTGAGTAGAACAATGCTTAATGCTGAGGCCTTAGAAACTAGAAATAAGGTTTAAGA
The DNA here is from genome assembly GCF_012274545.1 of Fukomys damarensis. NCBI lineage: Eukaryota > Metazoa > Chordata > Mammalia > Rodentia > Bathyergidae > Fukomys > Fukomys damarensis. The sequence continues at coordinate 46,536,479 of NW_022900915.1, forward strand.
TTTTTAAGTTTTGAGACACGAAATGATAAAATCATTTCTCGTGTATCCAATTTCACTCACTTTGTCTCAGTTTTCCAATAAAAATATAGAGTCTGCAGTTTTTGTCCCCTATTTTACTATTATATAGATATTGAAATGGAAAATGTGGGAAACTTTGCAGTTCTTTTGAATATATTGTGTGATCGTAACCTTTGCTTAATATTTAATTTATTGAAATTATACTAAAACGCACATCCTGCAAACTCCCCTCACACGACTCACTCTCCTAGGAACACACTTGTCCCATTTTCCTTGCTTCTTTCTTACGCTGACCTCTCCAAAAGTGACTGAAATCCTGTTACTGAATTTCTCGTGTGTAGTAGGCATACAGGAAAGTTTTCTTAGTTCACATCCTCACCTACACCTGCCAATCACTCCTGCACATCCGGAACACACACTGGCACAGGGTGATGACACAGAGACCCAAACTCTCTCTACCTCACCATCACTTCTGCCTCCTGTCTTCTGCTGACCTACAGGGTCTCTGTTCTCAACACAGCACAACTCTAAATACTGATTAACATTACCATTCAAGATTCCCACCTAAATGCACTACATTGGAAGAAAATGGAATACAACACATGAAAAAAAAAATAGGACGTTATCTGTCAACTCCAACCAGTGAGCTAAATACCCCGCCCAAACATATCTTTTTTTTTTTTTTTTTTTTTTTTTTTTTTTTTTTTTTTTTCATACCGGGGATCTACCTTGGGTCCTTGTGCTTGCAAGGCAAGCCACTAAACCGCTGAGCTACATCCCCGGCCCCTGGCCCCTGTCAACTCTTGATTCTTCAGTGAAATATAACCTAACACAGAGGTACCCATTCATAAATCACAGAAATCCATTTGCATCCTATTCACTCTAAAGAAATGGTTTGTCTTTCTTTCACAGGTCCTCCACATTGTTACTCATACAAGGTGTCACTGCTTCTCCAAGGGTAGCCCTTAGTTCCTGGGCTCAGGAATTCCTCCTGCCTCAGACTCCTGACAGTCTAAACCATGGCCTGTGCCACTGCAGTACAGAAATGTTTGTCACCTGAATCTTGCTCTTTGGGACCCAGAATGAGCTTCCTTTAAACATCAGTGAGGGTGACTGTTCATCTACAGAGCTGTGAGCTGTAGTGAGGAATTCCTGTGCGCTAAAAGAAGACTTTCAGAGATGAGTGAGAGCAACACCTCTATTTTACTTAATTTGTGATTCCTGAATTCTTTCAGTTTGAGCCCAGTCCCCTCATCGTCCATGATCACTGCATGGTTACAGTGGGGAAGGTGAAGGTCCTGGCCCCTGCACAGTACCCTCAGGAGGACAGCGCCCCAGATCTCCAGGACACTGGGGCTCAGGGGACTCCCTGATCCTCCTGTGTCCTGTCCACCCCATTGTATATCACCCACACAAGCCTGCATTCCCAGGAGACACCCTGCCCTGGTCAGATTAACACCCCAGGTCTAACACACTCAGCTCCAACTGTGTCTCCTCCTCCCATCACGGGACAGGGCCCAGGGAGCCAGAGACACCACTGAGAAAGCCCAGGTCATGGAGTCCTCCTCAGGCCCTGGGTCCACCTCCAAGGTCTCTCACCTCCTCCTCCTCCTCAAAGTTCAGTCCCTGCAGGGCCTGGAGGGCCAGGTGGGCTCTGCTGTAACATCCATGGCCTTTTCCTGAGGGCAACAGAGAGGCTCTTCAACTTGCAAAGACAGGGCATTCAGGGTGTGGATTTTCACTTCAGAAGTTCTTTCTGTCTGGAATATGAACAATTCAAATATTGTTAAACTCTTACACAAAAAATTTAATGCAACACTTCATTTCTGAAGAGAACATGTAATTGATTTCTTAGAAGTTAGAAATTCATGAGCATAATAACGCTTCTATTTATAACAAAAATTAATCCCAGAATATTTTGTGAATAACCCCCTACAATGTCCATGGTTTTATCATGTTCATTATCTATTTTCAAGTGATGAAACTGTTCATAATTCAACGGACTTTTCAAAGGAAATAATTGGACAATGTAGAGTAGCATGTATATAAATTTCAAAGATTTTCTATTTCCATACTCTAATTTATGCAGGTAATTTTATTCACTTTCACTCACAATGAAAAACATAGGAAATGAAGACTATGTGTGGGCACATCACAGCCACACAGCCCCTGAGTTACAGTGTGGACAAAGAAGTCTCCATGACAGTCTAGAGCAGCACAGCATGGAAATGTCTGATGAGGCTGCCTGGTCCTCCCCAGGGCAGCCTGCGGAGATCTCACTGCCTGCAGCGCTCTAACCTCACACTGGCCTCAGGCCAGGCCATGTCCTCGGTGACTGGCCTTCCTGTCAGTCTCAGTGCACCTTCCCCAGGGACAGGGCAGTCCTTAGACTCAGCCCTAAGCTTCTTTACTAAGGGTTCTGGTTTCTTCCCAGTCTCCTGGAGGTCTCTGAAATGCCAGGTGGGGAGTGAAAGGCATTTGTCAGGAAAATACTCAAAAAGTCCACTGAGAAACATGACTTTGTGCACTTATGACTGTGGGCTCCTTGTCAACTGGACTCGGTCCTGAGGCTTTGGATAGCTGACCGCCGTGGGGGTGATCACTGATCTGAGGATACACCCGGTGAAGTTCCAGGTGGGAGGTGCTGCTAAGGCTAAGGGTTTACCTCAGGTGGGCACTGTTGGAGAGACCATGAGACTGTGTCTCCTTCTCACTTTCCTGGCTCTCAGTCTCCTGCCCGCTGTGGACTGAGCAGTTGCTTTCTCCTGGTCCTTGTGCTACACAGCTACTGTCGATACCAGCTAACCATGAAAGCAGGAGCTGAACTACACTGCTCTTCTAAGCTGTGGGTGTCAGGTATTTTGTCCAGTAGCTCAAAAGCACAGCAGCACAACAGGTAATCAAGTCAGGGAGTTTTCCAATGTGTGGAGGTAATAAGAGGTAGCAGTACCACCTATCTCTTTGGTTACTAACTAGGAGGAGAAATTCTGGAATATGCTTGTGATAACTTAGTTTCAGAAACAGAGTGGAAGTTGAATTTGAGCATAAGTTTCTGCATTTTTCGTACCACTGAGAACAGACATCGTGGTATGAGGTGCAGACAACAGAAACTGAGTTTGAATCCAGTGAGGAGCCTGTGCCCTGTGCCTTTGGACAGAGTGAAAGCCAGGAGAACACAGTGTACTACATATGCTGTCCGTGTGCTCAAGGACACAGAAAGGTAAATTCTACTCTAAACCCAAACTCATAGTAGAGGATGAATTTTGTCTTCTAACATTCTGTTTTGTTTTGCTTTTCGCTTGTGTTCTTTGATGTTTTTCTCGAGTGATAAGTGAATCTGAGCATTTGTCAACTTAACACTACATCCTACTTTTTGTTGTATATTCCTATGAATTCATTCTAATTCACTCAAGTACCTGGAAATTATAACGATCATTTCCATATGAAAATATGAAATAGTTCTTGCAGTTTAAAAAAAGTGAGACTGATTAAATGAAGAAATGCACAATTTTTATACCTGAACACACACTTTGGCAAAGATTCCAGGAACCATATGAACAGTAGCTGTGTGCATGTCTATTTAAATCCACTTCTTTCTTTATGCCTTTAATTTTGCAATACACTTAACTCTTATATCTGTGCAGATGACAACGTTTCAGCAAAATAATAGTAGTAATATCTACTTTAGTTACATGAAAATGCTTTATCTTTTTCCTCATTGAGTCTAATGGTAAATTTTAGGTATACAGTGCACTTACATTCATCATTGGGATCTTGTACCTTTACATGGCAGGTCTTGGTTAATGCTTTATTGAGATCTAAGCCCGCATACTTTACAAAACAACTTGAACTATTCACCATTGGAGAAGCACAGCTGTATTTATTCTCACACTGATGACTGCACCCACGGGATGATGGCGATCATGATGAAGTCGTTACACTCCCGGTTCCTGTGCAGCGCTGTCTCACACCAGGTCTCCACCGAGTGTGCACTCAGTGTCTCCTCACAGGCAGCTGTCTTCCTCCAGGTTGACTTCTGGAATACTCAGTGTGACATTCCCACCAGAGTCTACCTTTCTTAAATGTCAATGGAAAGATCTAGAACAAGTTTGAACTTAAACTTCAGGTGGTGACCTCATGCAGTGTAGGACAATGAGACCGATTTCATTCCAAAGAGCTCCATGCAGTGGGTTCTGCACATTGATGAGGTGTCTTCCTCCTACTACCTGCTTATGGATTAATGCTGCTGTGTCACTGGGGACCTTTGGGGAGGCATATAAGTCAGGGACACTCAGATGGACAAAATATCACCAGATTCTATGGGCTTCTTTATGTCCCCCCAATTGTTCATTATACCATGGAAGATATTGAAAATAAATATTATGTCATCGTGTAGTGAAGCCATTTCTTCCCAGGTGAGCAGAATAATCTCAGCCTCTGTGCAGTCTTTGCTGTTCAGTGCATCTACTGTGGAAATGCTCACAGAGAAGGGGACCTAGGTGAGCTCTCCACACACTGGCAGAACTCTCCTCTCCTCATTTGGCTCCTCTCTGGCACCTGAGAGTCCACAGAACCCCCCTCACAGAGTGGAGAATTCAAGTGTCCCGAGGTCACTGCAGAACATCTCCTAGAGGTGTGGACAGGCAGGAGCAGGTATGGCCAGGTGTGCGCAAGGACTGCGGTGGCTTTCCACAGAGATGACACCGAATCCTTGTCAGGAGGACCGACTTCCTTGTCAGGGTCAGAGCTCAGCCCTGCACCGGCGGCAGGGTCAGTGCATGGCCACTCGGGGGCGTTCGGGTACTTCAGGCAGTGAGAGAAGAGAGAACAGATGCAGATTGCTGAGGAAGCAGGCAGACTGCGTCATGAACCTGAGACATTTATCTGTTTATTAGTATTTAAATGTTTGACACTCGTTTTAGAGGCTTTTAAAAGTTGAATCTAGGATTTCTTAGAAAACGAACCGCAAATAAAATTTAGGAGAACTTTTGGTGAATTTAGCTTGCTCCACCTCTGAAAACGATCAGAATAGATGCATTGAAAGCAGCATTATGTGTAAATTCCTGTCTCTCAGAATCCTCTGTTGACAGGAAGCAGAGTGGGAGAGCCTGTGCTGCAGCGGAAACTGCACGGTGCAGACACTCGGGGGCGCCGCTCCGAGGTTCCCAGCTGTTTCTCTTGATTCCTCTCTGGGCACAGATGAGTCAAATGTCTGTGTTCGCTTATTCCTGCTCTGATAAGGCTGTTACATGGAGAAAATCTATATATTTTATTAATACTACATTCCTAAAAAATTCCATCAAGAGTATTTCATTTCAACTCTAAATAGAAGTGCAAGGAAAATAGGTTTCTGCAATTAAACGATGACTTCTATTGAGGAAAACAGAGTTCACTTTCATGCCTGGGCAACACATGGGGAATTTCAGGCACGATGCTGAATATGTCCCCAGAGTTATACCAGAGATCTGTTGTTTCTGTGCTTCCAAATCCTCCTGTAGGAATGCTGATTCACAGGGAGTAGGACATAAATTGAGATTGACACCTTCTTGAAAGCATTTTCTAGTTAAGATATTTAGAGTGTTGTGGGATCTTGCAGAGATCCAGCCTGAGAGGTGAGAAAAGGTACACAGAAGATGCCGAAGACAGTAACTGGAAAACAGTAAGACAATGTATTTCAGCTTAAAGAAAATGTGCACTTTTTCTCAATTTACCTTCTTTAGGAAATTTCTATTTCAATTCATTTTTCAACTTTCATTTCATTTTATTTTTGATTATTTTATTGTGGAGCCAATTTATGATTATTCTCTCAACATATTTCAGGAATAACTCGACCTGATATTCAAATGTTTAAACACATTTTTATTTATATATTTACACAAGCTTGTGTTCTTCAAATCATTTCTAACCAATATGCTTAACAATACACCTCATCACTAAGCTCCATACCTCCAGCCGTCCTCTCAGGCAGGACAGAATCCTGCCCCAACGCCGGCTGCTTCTCAGCCATGGACTCCTCCATCCTCAGGCTCCTGCTGCCTGCTCTTTCTCTGCTCTAGGTGTCAGCACCGCTGATGGCCTCAGTCCACAGTTTGAGGGGAATACTAGGAAAGTAAAGTAAGTGGAAATGTGGAATGGGCTTCGTATAAGTTCTACAAATTTATTTTACCTAGCAAAGACTACAAGAGCAGATGAATAGAAAAATGTTGTTTTATGTTATTGAAGCAAATGCTGGATACCTGAGGCTTCTTTCCCATCAGGAACAGCGTTTGAACTTTATGCACATGACATGATACAGAGCTGTGTTTTAGTATTTGTCATGGATTCTACATAACAACATAGTTGCTGATTGGAACCCCTGAGGCAAGGTGTCCAACGTCAGATCCCATGTGGCCTTGCATGTTTCTTCCGGCTCTGTGGGTAGGCATTACTGCCCTTCTCATGGACAGGGTGCCATGGACAGGACTGCTGTGGGATCAAGAGTCAGAAAGTGCATTGAGTTCATCACCTTAGTATATCTAATAACACAGTTTCCACTGGCTGAGGATTTAATTCTTACATAAATTCTCCAGAAGTGCATCAGTCTACTTGCATTTTGTTTCTAATGAATTTTAAAACCCTAATTTTTCTACTAATTATTTTCTTTGCCTGTCTGAACACATCAAACAATAATCCAATGTAGATCACTTTAACCTCGCTCAGCAAACAGCTCTACTTGCCTTCATCCATATTGGGAATCCACATACAGAATAAATTAAGGAAATTGGAGGGACAGAGCTCCTTACAATACGGTAAACACATTGAGGCCAAATGCACTGTTATTCGTTTCCTTGAGGCCTGTTCTGTTGAACTGAGGACTATCACCCTGTTCTGCATTTATTGGGACCACTCACCTGCAGAGCTCACCCTTTGCCCTGAGCTAAAACTGTACCCTTAACATCCCTGCTGCTCCCCACTCACCAGCCATGGGCACCCCCTTCCTCTCTGGGTCTTAGCCACTTTGTGCCTGCTGGGTACTGCATGGAACTGAGAATGCACAGTATTTGTCTGTGTTCCTGGCTTGTGTTGATTAAATCATTTCTCCTTAGCAGATATTGTGAATTAGGCTCCTATGAAAATCGCTATTAAAAGAACTCAGAATCAGTTGATCATGTTCAAATTTTGTCCAATTTTTGTGAAATTGGTGTACCACTTTCCATACTGTCCGAACTATTTGTATTACTCACAAAAATGCAGAAAGATTTCCAATTTCTCTACACATTCAGCAAAATATAAATTGTTTTATTTGGTTCATTAATGAAAGCTTTCCTACTGAATGCACACTGTGTTTCATTATGATTGTGATTTTCATTTCCTGAATGATAACAGGTGTGTTGCTGGTAGAGCTATGAGAATAGCTCCCTTCCAAACAATGACAGGTACTGAGCATCTTTCAATGGGCCCCAATCCCATGGGGATGTGCTCACACAGAAATTCAGAGCACTGTAAAACTTCTGTGGAGGACAGAATTCAGAGAAAAATATCATGCTCAACACTGAAACTAAAAAGTATGAATCAGTACAACTTTATACATGAGGTGCATGGCAATTACCATAAATAGTAGATTTATGTAGAAAGAAATCCTATGGTGATTCCATGCATAAAGGCAGTTTTATATGGGAGAATTGGCTAAACTCTATCAAAGAAGGACCAGCATTTTCTTAAAATAAGTGTTTATGGAGTAAGATTATAGATTTAAATCTGAAAGACTGTTAAAGAATAAACCATTCGTGGGGTATTAACATTTATCAATAATGTAAAGCAAAATTGAAGTACTCTTTTAAGATTTTCTAGCATAAATATTGAACATAAATGAGATTTGGATGTGGTACGAAACCGAATGAAGCAGTGAACCATTTCATATCTTGAGGACTCATAATGCAAATAGGGTGCTGTAACTTGTGAGGTATCTTATGAAACTTTTAGGTAATAAATGGAGGTTTCATAAAATAGGAATATTTTCATTTATACTTTTTCAAAATTGATTCTTTATCGAAGATATAGAAGTTATGCATAAGTCATTTGCTAGTTACACTAGGACATTTAGAGTGGCTAATGATCAATAGATATTCATTCTCACATTTCAAAATGTTTGCAAATCAGGAGTAAATCGTGAAGGAATTGTACTATGGAATTTGTCAAATTTGATAATGATCTACACCTATTCACTAATATGTCTGTGTTTAGCGTGAACCATACTGATTCTCCATGGCAAATTACAATCAGACGTCCACTGACTTCATCCTCCTGGGCCTGTTTCCCCCATCCAGCCTTGGCCTTTTCCTCTTCTCTCTCACCATCCCCACCTTCCTGATGGCCCTGACTGGCAATCTGTGCATGGTCCTGCTCATCCTTCTAGACACCGAGCTCCACAAGCCCATGTACTTCCTGCTCAGTCAGCTCTCCCTCATGGACCTCATTTACGTCTGCACCACGGTGCCCAAGATGGCTTCCGGTTTCCTGTTTGGGAACAAGTCCATCTCCTTCTTTGGGTGTGGGGTGCAGATTTTCTTTTTCCTAACTTTAGCAGGTTCAGAAGGACTGCTCCTGATGTCAATGTCCTATGACCGCTATGTGGCTATTTGCTTCCCTCTGCACTACCCCATCCGCATGAACAGAAGAGTGTGTGTGCTGATGATCCTGGGATCCTGGGCCATGGGTGTTGTCAACTCCTGTGTTCACACAGTCTATGTCCTCCACATCCCTTATTGCAGGTCCAGAACCATCAATCATTTCTTCTGTGATATCACAGCCATGGTTACTCTGGCCTGTGTGGACACCTGGGTATATGAGTATTCTGTGTTCTTTAGCACCATCAGCTTTCTCCTGATCCCTTTCATGGTCATCCTGGGTTCCTATGGGAAAGTGCTCCTTGCTGTCTACCACATGCGCTCACAGGAAGGCAGGAAGAAGGCCTATGCCACCTGTAGCACCCACCTTACTGTGGTAACTTTCTACATTGCACCCTTTGCTTACACTTATCTCCGCCCAAAGTCCTTCCGCTCCCCCACAGAAGACAAGATCTTGGCCGTCTTCTACACCATCCTCACCCCAGTGCTCAACCCTGTGATCTACAGCCTGAGAAACAAGGAGGTGCTGGGGGCCCTGTGGAGAGTGGCTCAGAGAATCTGCTCTCAGAAAACGTAGGCAAAATTTTGCCCTGACAGTTTCATCTTTGTGTAAGCACTAGAACTATATTCAATGCCTATGTCTCACAAAGTGTCATGAATCTGTAAGTTTTACAACTTTTAATATTAGGTACAACAGTTTTATATTTTGAGTCATTATTTTTATTTTTATATATTGAGTGACCTCTGACAATTTAATTAGCCTATATCTTTCGTGATTGTGAAGTGAACATTTTGCAAACATGGAGAAATGAAAAGGGAATATGCAGGAAACTTTTTAGACTTAAGAGCATGAGGTATAGTCAATAACTTTGTTGAATGTTTACATTTAAAAAATCTTGCAGTAAAAGACTTCCTTAATCCTCCTCAAAATCTCCTGTTTACACAGGATTTTGCTGTTTTCTGAAGCAGTTCTGAAAGTCTTCTTTTCATCATTGGTTGGGCTGCCATGGCTCCCTTTATGTCTTGCATGGATTCAAAATATTTTTAGATTCTTGGTTATTTACTTATGGGAGAAGGCCCAAGTGTGCATAGTACCAAATCTGGATGAAAAGCCCACTGTCACGTTTATGAGCCCGACTTTCCATTGCAAAGTCCTGGGTGGAAGAATTCACTATAATTTTTGTCATCGTTTCCAAAGACCCTCCCCTAGAGGACTTCCACTCGAGGGCATAAACAATCTGATAGTTGTACACTAACTGCATCACATGAACTTTCACTGCCATAAACACAGTCTGTCTAAAGGTCTTCCATTTGGTCCTCTTTTAACATTTTTAATTCACAATTTCTGTCACTGACTTCCTTCAGGAGATCATTCTCTCTTTCATATTTCTCTTATTACAATGGAAATCAGTTAGAGTTACGAATCTGATATTGTCAGCTAGAGGGGTTGAAACCTGAAAAGTAGGTTCATGGCACTTCAGCAGAAAATAGAATGCTACGAAATGCCTGGGGACATCACCGGGAAGGAGGGGAATGCAGTCTGGACACTGACCATTGGACGGTTTCCAGGGCGTACCAACGGAAGGCTGAAGGCTCTGCTCTTCCTGGATTGGGTCGTGTGGGGCCCAGGACCGCGAGGCAAGTCCTCGGACAGGTAATCACTGCTCGGCGCTGGCAACAAGCTGCCCCCTCCGGAGTGCGGCAGACCACACCAGCTCGGGACCCACTAGGCCAGCAGGGCCCCAAGCAGGCTCAGGACCTTCAGGCACAGGTGCTGCAGCCATGGGGTCCCGTTATGTTCATGTGGATCAGTACGAAAGAGATACAAGAGTGTTAGGAGTTTGGTGAAGGTGTGAAAGTGAGGGAAAAAGTCCCAGAACATGGACAAAGTGAACTGATGGGCTCTCTGTTCCCCAGTTGGGTAAAACATAATCTTAAATCCATGTTTCAAAGACACTGGGAACTGAAACCTGCCTGGGCAGAGAGGAGCAGAACCTCTGAGGTCAGGAGAAAGTGGGAGCCAGGGGCAGCCCTGTGTCATGGGCCCGGGCAGCTTGGCCTGGGCCTCACAGCTCTATAGGAGTGTGCCGTGCGAAGGCTTTGGCCTCAAGCTCCGCAGCCTCTCAGCTGCCCCAGGGCTCTCAGAGGCCCAGAACAGACCCAGAGCTCAGGTGCTCTGGACACAGTCTCCTTGCTGCACATCCTGGATAAACTGAGGCAGGACTTGCCGAAGTTCTGGCCCTGCAGGTGGTCTGAAGAGATGGCAAAGTCCTGGAGATGTACCTCGGCTGGAGCGTGCTCACCTAACACAGCCCAGGCTTTGAGTTCCGTGCTCAGCAGGGTGAAAAGAAAAACAAAGTCCTCGTGACATCACTCGTACTTGTGAGATAAAATGGATTGCACCACAGGAGATGTAGGCGGTGGCTACCAGGTTTCAGGACTGGGCAGAAGTGGGGAGACGTAGGCCGGATCCCACAGCCGTTCATCACAGAGGCGAGGAAGCAGAGAGACCTCGTCCACCTCTTAGGGTAAAAATGAGCACTGCTGTAACGCATGCCACATTTTAGAGAACGTAAATTTCAGTTGCTCCGATTGTGACCCAGGAAGAGGAGTATGGAAGATGCTGTTCCGTGGGTCTGCTTAGAGCAATGATCAGTTCCCTGCATGTAAGCATCGGAATTGTACAGGTCACACAAAAATAAAGGAGAAATAAATAAACCGATGCCAGGCTGAAGTCGCGTCTGCAGTTTTCTCCCTAAAACACCGCGGTGCTATCACATCCGTAATGGGGCTGCGCCTGCCCGAGCGGACCCCACGCCGCATCCGTGGTTCCCTCGCTCTGCCCCGCCCTTGCTGTGATCTGTACACTAAACGTAAGGAGCTCCCCGAGGAGCTGTCAGGACCACGAGTGTGAAACCGCCCACACTCAAGCCCCGAGATGGCAAAGCTTTGAGAGACGGAGCACCCAAACTGCAGCCCAAAACCCACTCATTTATGACAAAGTGCCCACACTGCAATTAAACCTCAATAGTCAAGTTTTAGTTTAGAAAAAAGCAACTCATACATTAAAAGAAAAACAAAATAGCATGCACGCCACAGGCTCACCACCACAATGAACAGATGAATGGAGGAAAAAATGGTGTATTATACCGAGTGGAATACTACTCTGCCATAAAGAGGAAGAAGCTTGAGTCATTTGTAAGAGAACGAAAACACCTTGAGTCTCTACTACTAGTGAAGTAAGTCAGACACACAAGCTTAAATATTGCATAGTCTCTCCCCTATGAGAAATCCAATGAAATGAACCAAACAGCAAAAGTAAAGATATTTTAAAAGAGTTAGGTCTTTTGTAAATGGAAATAAAATCAACAGATGGAAGTGGGCCGAGAAGGGAACATGAAAAGGATTATGAGTTGGTATATACATTGTATCAGCTTGCCACGAGCAAAGAAATCATGTAGTGCAAGCACGTACTAATAAAAATAAGGAAATTTATCAGCTTTTCAAGTGTAAAAATATTGAACAATCTGTCTCTTCATGAAAATTAATCAAGAATAAATATAATAGGAACATTTTAAAATACTTCAAAAGCAAATGGAGTGAAAGTATAACATTCTAAGACAAGGTATGATCAATGTGTTACCCAGAAACTGTGAGACTTTGGGAACATGTAAGTTATTGTACACAGTAAAAATTAAATTTGTGAATGCTCTGTGAATAATTCACTCACATGTCTGTAATAACACCATTTTATTTTCTATTTTGATAAGAGAAAAGTGTTTTATGTATGAATAAATTTTCCAATAGAAAGAAAACAATATAATCCTACACAGTACACATTTTGTGATCTGAATAGATCTAGTAGAGTTTTTCTAAAACAGAGTATGACTGTGCCATAAAGCATGAGAAGCTAGACACATGCATAGCTCAGTGGAGGCACACTGAGGCCATACTCTCAAGTGAGACAAACAGGACGCACGAGTAAATACTGAGCAGTTTCTCTGGTGTGAAAAACCAAAAGTGTAAATAAGGTTCAAATGGAATAATTGATAGCGTGAAATAGGGGAAAGGAAGTAAGGGATAGGGAAAAGACAAAAGTCATTCCACTTACACTTGTTCCTCCCGAGAAATTCAGTACCCACTGTGCTCTGTCCTCCCCTTGGTCTCAGACCAGGCCGTGTCCTCAGGGACGGGCCCTCCTGTTGGTCTCAGTGGACCTTCTCTAGGGTCAGGACAGTGCTGAGACTCAGTCTGCAGCCACAAGAGGAGGGACCCTGGCTGCTGCTCAGTCTCCCAAAGGCCTCTGAGATGCCAGGTGGGGTGAGATGTTTATGGGTACATTTGTCAGCACAGGACTCAAGGGGTCCACTAGGAAGCACGACTGCTCTGCTGTGACTGTGGCCTCATGGTGGACCTGCGAGCTCAGGAGATCTGGGAGAGGTGGGCAGGTCCGGGGTGACAGAGCAGAGTGGACTGACCCGCTGGTGTCCAGCTGAGTGCTGTGGAGGGAGGTCGGGGGCAGGTGGCACTGACCGAGCTTCTGTCTCCCGCTGCTGGTCTTTCTATCACTCAGCTTCCGGGGCACCTGGACCTGAGCCGCTCTGCTTCTCCTGCCTCTCCGCCATGCACTTCCTGACGTGAAGCCAGGGCCCAGCAAATGCAGCCGGGAGCCACACGGACCCTCTCTTCTTTGTGGTGTGGGTGTCGGGTGTGTTTTCCAGCAAGTGCAAAGCGGACCGGTGCCACAGGACATCAAGGAAGCAGGTGGTACGAAGTGGGAGGACTTGTGGTACGAATGCCAATTCTACTTGCACTGATTTCATGGAAGGTGAGTTTGCAGCCCAGCTCTTGTGCAGCAGAAATCCAAGGAAAGGAGGTGCACACCACAGAAGCTGCACCATCTAATCGTGAGCATCCTCTGCACAGTGAGAGTGGTGTCAGCAGGGAAGACCTCAGGGTCACATCATCTCAACACAGAACATAACCTGTCATGTTCCGGGTCAGAGGGTGAGGACAGCCAGTGCTGGGCCTGTCCCCAAGTCTCCTCCCAGACAGCACAGACTCCCGACTCAAAGCCTCTGCTTCTCTGCTGCCCGACTGCGCCCTCTGAGGCTTCCTGCCCGCTCTTCCTCTGGTGTAAATGTCGGTGCTGCTGATGTCTCCTAGGCAAACAAATTGAGGGGCAGAGGAGAAAATCAAAGTAAGTGGAGATGATCAGAGTGGAGCTGATATACAGATGCATGTTGGGTTTTCTGTGAAAGTGTCTCTTGCCCTACTGAAGCAAATGCTGGGTGTCGGAGGCTGCTCGGTCAGGGACAGTGTTCCACCACTGTGTGCACGACAGCACACGGTGCGCTACTGTAACGCTTGCCCACCAAGGTGGAGCAGCGGAGAGTCGCTGACCCGGCTCCTGAGGTGCGGCGTCGAATGGCAGCTCTGGTGGCCATTTGTTCTTCACTCCCGTGCTCCTGTTCCAACCTGACTGTGTCACAGGCAGGCTGCCACGGACGGCACTGTGCCAGCCAGACACAGGAGTGGCTGTAGTGTCCAGGGTGCTAGTAACCTCTAAGATCCTCCTTTCTACAGCGGAGATGGACTTTGCTATGTAAATTAAAATGACTGCATCCGTCTACTCTGATATGGACTCTCATCCAATTTATGAAAATAAAATGTTCTAATACTTTTTTTTTGCAAGTTTCCACTTACTCAACAACAGTGGAAGATGAACTGTTCCAACATGCCTCGGGATACTACTTTATCACATTAAAATACATGGGGAATCTACATTTAGAATGACTTTGTGTATTATAAGAGAGAGTTAGTTTTCATATTTGGGTTAAGATACTGAGGAAAACTTTGCTACTTATTTATGTCCATGTGCACAGTTCCGCAGAACTAAGTACATGCGTACTGCGGTGCATACATTGCCCCCATACTTATCCAGAAATGTTCAATCTTGCTGAACTCCAAGTGCACAATCATTAAATCTCACATCTCCTCTCTGCTCACCCAGCCCCTGAAGACCCCCACGTCCCATCTGTCTCTAAGATTTTGACCACGGTGGGTAGGTCATGATGTGAATTCCGTCAACAACTGTCCTTTTGTGGTTGTCTTATTTCGCTCAGGACACTGTTATCAGTGTTTACCCCCTTACAGCATGCGTCAATATCCATTCCCTTTGAAGGCTGAACATCGCACTGTGTGCATCTGCCCCACTTTGTTCACCGGTTCATCGGTGGATCAGCACTTAAATTGTTTCTGCCGTGTGCACACTATGAACTTGCTCACTGAAAAGGGCTGTGAAAACCTCAGTAATACATATCCACACATGGAGAACTGCACCGCATTCAAATCTGATCCACGTTTTGAGTGGTCACTATACTACCTCCCACGGTGACAGTACTGTTTCCAGTTCTCACAAAAATGGACAAAGTTTTCCAATTTCTTATCCCTTTGTCAAGAAATACTTTCTGCCTCTTTGGCTCCTTAATGAAGACTTTCTGCTGAATTTGCAGTGGTGTCTCCTTGTAACTTTGCCTTGAATTTCCCAAATGATTCACACTGCACATCTTTCAGGGTACCTGTCACCCATTTGGATGTGGAGGGAGGAGTTAAAGAGGAAGGAAGACGGGCAGCACTGTAGATAAGAAGTGTCCCTCACTACCACTCATGCAGAGGTGCGTGATCAGATCATGGATACTTTTTTCTGAACCAGAGAGACTTATACTGCTGTCTGACCTAAATCAACTTGGACAGGGAGTCTCAGGGCACAGACTACCAAAACTAACATGTATTTCCTTAAAATGAGAGATTTTTGTGAAATATTAGGAATAAGTCTGGAAAATAAGTTTTAGAATAAAAGCATACGTAAGCATATTAAACTTTTGTCACAATATAGAGAAGAATGAAGTGTGTGCTTTTACAATTATTTTAAAGAATATATTTTCAACATAAATGAGAATATGATCTTGTATAAGACATTATATGGTGGTACATATGCACACCACTTGAAGTTTTGCTGAAATACAACAGTTCTCTGAATTTTCAGGTTTTTCATAAAATTCTGACATCATATACAGTTCTTTCATAAAATAGCATTAGATAAAAATATTTACTTTTCCAAAACAGATCCTTCATTTCACATTAAAATTAATGAAAAAATAGCAAGCTAATTGTAGGATGGAATTTGTTAAAGTCAGTAATGATTTATACACGTTTACTGTTGTGTCTCTGTTTAGCGTGAACCATACTGATTCTCCATGGAAAATTACAACCAGACCTCCACCGACTTCATCCTCCTTGGCCTGTTCCCCCCATCCAGCCTTGGCCTTTTCCTCTTCACTCTCACCTTCCCCATCTTCCTAATGGCCCTGACTGGAAACCTGTCCATGGTCCTGCTCATCCTCCTGGATGCCCAGCTCCACACACCTATGTACTTCCTGCTCAGTCAGCTCTCCCTCATGGACCTCATTTACATCTGCACCACTGTGCCCAAGATGGCTTCCGGTTTCCTATATGGGAACAAGTCCATCTCCTTCACTGGGTGTGAGGTTCAGTGTTTCTTTTTTGCGATGTTAGCAGGTTGCGAAGGACCTATCCTGATGTCTCTGGCCTATGACCGTTACGTGGCTATTTGCTTCCCTCTGCACTACCCCATCCTCATGAACAGAAGAGTGTGTGTGCTGATGATCCTGGGATCCTGGGCCATGGGTGCTGTCAACTCCTGTGCTCACACAGTCTATGTCCTCCACATCCCTTACTGCAGGTCCAGGGCCATCGATCATTTCTACTGTGATATCCCAGCCATGGTGACTCTGGCCTGTGGGGACACCTGGATCTATGAGTACACTTTGTTTCTCAGCACGGTCACCTTTCTCCTATTCCCTTTCATAGCCATAGTAGGTTCCTACGGGAAAGTGCTCCTTGCTGTCTACCGCATGTGCTCACAGGAAGGCAGGAAGAAGGCCTATTCCACCTGCAGCACCCATCTCACTGTGGTGACTTTCTACTACGTACCTTTTGTTTTCACTTATCTCCACCCCAAATCTCTCCGGACTCCAGCAGAGGACAAGTTGGTGGCCGTGTTCTACACCATCCTCACCCCAATGCTCAACCCCATGATCTACAGCCTGAGGAACAAGGAGGTGCTGGGGGCCCTGAGAAGAGTGACTCAGAGCATCTGCTCTCTGAAAATGTAGGTACATTTTTCCTCCCTATGCTTATGAGTGGATTTCATATGAAAAATATATAATTTCATTGGCTCTGGAACTAATCTTGAGGTTTTAAATCTTTAAAATTTCTTACTGTTGTTTTGTATTCTAGATCATAATGTTCCTTTCTTTTCTTTTTGCTTCTGCCTCATCAACATAATGAACCTGTGTGGTTTATTAATGTGAGCACAACACTTTCAGAACTTGGAGAAATTAAATGGAAAATGTGGAAATGTTTTGGAATATGAGGATATGAGTATATGTTAAGATATGAGAATATGAGGTATTGAGGATATGTTAGGAATGTGAGATATGAAAAAATTAATATATGTTCATATATATATTTTCACAGGGCGCAAATATATATTTGTGCCCTATTAAACATGTCCATTATAGATATTATTGTAATTTGGGCTAGTTTATTAAGCTTAATATGTAAAATATTGTGCAATTAATATGTTACTGCAAGAAATGATCACAGTATGTATGTTTAAATTTTAACAACATTTCTAGTAAAGTACTCATTGCCATTAACCCTCATTGAAATCCTCTCCCATGATTCATACACTTGTTCCACTGATGCTTTCAGTATAGATACAGTTATTGAAGTCCTCTGCTTGACTGTACACTTGACATAGGACATAACATAGAGACAATTCTGCTGTGAGGTAAAATCCACTGGAAAATCTACCTCTAAAATATGACAGCATTTTCCTTCACTTTCTTCACCAGAACGGGCCCCTTGCAACTTCTAGCTCTTCGCCAGAGTCAAAAATAAACACACCAGGTAGAAAATGTGAAGTGATATGATTTCGATTTCCCAGTGGAGCAAAGCTTTGCCATTCAAGTCTGACAGACATCGAGAAGTAGACATGGAAGAGTCTGGGTGTCACAGAGAGCACTCATGAGGAAGTGTGTGAAGTAGGAGACCTGTCCTGCAGGAATGAGGTCCCCGCCAGTCAGGAGGAAAGAGACTCTCATCCCTGTGGAGGGGCAGCCTCTCCCTCTCTCTCACCTCCAATGCCCAGTGTCTCTCAGGCCTGCTGGCCCTAGATGTCCTGGAGAGGTTCTCAAAATGCCAATTCTCATCTGTTCTCTCAAAGGTAGGATCTGTAATTGATTATACTACTGCACGAGGACAAAGCTCTTTATATTTACCTAATGTTAACCAAATCACTTTCAGATGAAAAATACAAATGCTAGCCAAGCTTGTTGGCATAGCTCCCTAGTCCCATATCCTGGATAAACTGAGGCAGGGGATCCACAATTTCCAGATAGCTAGTCAATTTGAGGAGACTGCATTTAGCATAAAATTCTTAAAGCCCTGGAAATATACCTCAGCTGGAGTGTGATCCCCTAAATTATGCAAGGTTTTGGGTTCTGTGCTCAACACTGCAAAAAGAAAAACAAATACTATATGATATCAGTCACAGTTTCGATGCAAAATGAAGTGAATTACATCCAAAAAGATATAACATGGTGATCACCAGGATTCCTGATTGGCAGGAAATGGGGAGAAATGTGTTAAATGGTACAACTTTTCATTTAGTAGGATACATAAGTCTATCAATCTAAGGCAGAGTCAAAATGTTAGGTTATAATATCGCATTTCATATCATGTTTTAGAAAATGTAAATTTTAGTTGCACATTAGGCTCACACAGAGGCAGGGACTATGGAGGGTGCTTTATAGGAAATTTGCTACCACTCTAATTTATTCTTTGCATCTATCTAATAGCAGTAGTTTTCACCTACATACACAATCAAAAATAATAAAAAAACCAAATTAGGTTAAAATTGTCTCTGAAGTTATCTATCTCAATTCATGGTGATGAAATCACTTTCCTTACTGTGATGTGCAGTTTTTGTAGCTGATCCAACACTATCTCCATGGTTTCCTAGCTACCATCCTCCACCTGACTCCTTCTGTGTACCCAAGCTAAATGCAGTGTCTTCAGTATTAACACTTCATGAATCAGGCATTCATTGGCTCACACCCTCAGTACATGGCAGTCTAGAAGCTTAAAAGTTACATGATTGTAAAAATCATGTTTTCTACTTTGTCAAGATTATTAGAAATATCATATGTAAGCACCTGTGAGTTCAAATCATGGACTGCACCTTTTGTTCTATTTGTGTACATCCCAGATTTCATAGTAATGAAATGTGACATTGCAGAGCCTTGTAATCTTCCTTTTTATTGTTGCCTTGTGGACCTATTTTCTTTTTGTCCTCAGGAATTCTGAATCTCTGGTTTTTTCACTGGGTGTTGTTCACTGATTATCTGATTTTCATGAAACTTACTTCCATGTGTTGGCTTCCCTAATCTCAATAAAAGAGGTGAAAGGAAAGAACACAGCAGTGCAAGAAGAAATGAGAACAGTGAAATCACGGGGAACGTCACGGAAATTGAGAGGATTATTAGTGATTATTTAAAATACTTGTCTTTCAATAAATTGGACAATCCAGAAGAAATTAATAGATTTGAGATATTTATAATTTATGAAAAGTGAACCAAGAGCATAAAATATCTTGAAATACCTCAACAACAGGCAAATGCATTGAGTCACTAATAAAAACCCACCTGCTAAGAAAATCCAAGTGCTGGATTCACCACTGGTTAAACAGGAACTTTAGGGAAGACCTTGTGCAAATACTCTTCGGTCTCTTCAATGAAACTGCAAAGAAGAGAATAGAGCACTGTCAAGCACATTCCTGGAAGCCAGCATTACCTTGATCGCATAGCTGGACAAGGTGTCAACTGAGAAGGAAAAATGCATGCCAATCTCACCAATGAACATAGGTGGAAAGACCCTCAACAACGTACTGGAAAACAGAATAGAAATCACACATTAGGACTGTTTAGGCTTCATCCCATGAATGCAGGGATGGTTCAGCATTTGTTTATCAATAAATGCAATGTATCACGTGAACAGAAGAAAGGACAACAATCATAGGATCATCTTAGAAGACACAGAAAGATTTTGGTAAAGTCCCATAGATCTTCATAATAAAATCCTGTAAAACTAGGAATAGATGGACTTCATCTCAGTCAGATAAAGACATTTATACTAAAGCTACTGCCAATAATATATCAAATTGCAAAAAGCGGTAATCTTTTGTCCTAAAGTGAGGAGGAAGAAGACAAATATGTCAGTTATTGTGGGGATCATGAGTATTGGTTGTAAGTACTGTTAACTTTAGTAACTCTATATGTGTTAAGTTTCTCCAGTTTAGCAGGTAGAGTGTTTCCTTTGTGGAATTCCTGAAAGTTACACTTTCTTGTCTCTGACCTTTAGATGTGTGGTTGTCCGGGTTACTACTACTCACGGTGGGTTGTTTTTGGTGAACCTGTTTGCTCTTTTCCTATGTAACCTTTCAGTTACTATGGTAACCCCATCCCATAATAGTTTGTGTTTTTTTGCTTTAAAAGGCCGGTGCTTGCCGGCAATAAACGCCACCTTGATCAGACTCTTGTCTTGGCGTCCTTCCTTTCTCTCTGCCCCATCTCCACCCCGCTGCTCTTTCAGGTTTGAGACACTGCTGGACAGTGCTCTGCGTCGCCGGCTCGCGACAAGTTATTACCACTCTAATGTTATATAGTACTTAAAACATCAGCCAGGACAATCAGGTAACATGTGCACACAAATACTACACACACATTCACACACACACACACACACACACATTAAAATATGAAAAAACAAGGTATAAAATGTTTCCATACATAAATCTATTGATACACAAATCGATGCACTGTTGGACAATGAATTAACAAAGTTAGTATTAAAACAATGAATTCCAAGAGTTAATATATTTTAAAATGTAAACCACTGAGAAGTAAAATACAACACATATGAAAGTATAACCATAGATTTTTAGAAAAAAAAACAGAATTTTCTGAAATGAAAAGCTCAAAGCTCATTGTTGGTGCATGGCTCTAATCTCATTATTTAGGAAGCTGATCAGAAAGACTGTGAGTTTCATCCCAGTCTTGTAATTTTACAATTTAATGAAACTCTGTCTTAAAATCTTTTTGAAAGTGTTTGCAATTCTGTGTGAGAGCCTTATGTCCTGTGCCTTGTTTTGAAAAAATATTCAGCAAGTTAAATATCCAATTCAGTTGAAAGGCTCACTACTAGATCAGACGAAAGAATATCAGTTCTTGTGTTAAGGTACAAAAATTCAGTAAAAAGATCATATGAGAATCTATAAACAGAACATACAAGATCCTCATACAAAATAAAAAGCAATAAGAAAATCAGGATTTGGTAGTAAGGAGCTGATATACTTGTTAATGACACATAAAAGCTATCCAATAAAAGGGGAAAGAAAAAAATGTGAGAGAATGAAAAGATGAAAATAAAGTGTTTGTAGATGGGGAGGGGAGGAGGGGGTGAAGGGAGGGCAGAGGTAAGGGGAAAAAATGAGAATCAAGACTTGTCATGTAGAGGTACAAGATCCCAACAATGAATTTAACTGTACTGTATCCCTAAAATGTACCAATAAACTCAATTAAAGCTGAAAATAAATAAATAAATAAAAGAGATCAGAAAATTTCCAAAAACTCAGAATTGAGATAGACATTCAGATACTGAATATATTTGTAACCCAAAAGAAAGACAACTAGAAAAGAAACTATCCATTGAAAGTTATATTCAAAATGCAAAATTATTGAAAGTTTTAATAGAGAAATGTCAACTAAGTTATACTAGCAAACTCTGCAGAAACACATCAGATTTCTCAGAAGAAACACTAAAGGTCAAGAGAGCAAAGAATGATGTAGGTCAAGAAGAAATGTAAAATAACTGTCAACTTTGATTACTGTATCCTCCCAAGAAATCTTTCATAATTAAAAGACAATGAAAGGTCTCCCACTATAAGCATAAAGAAAGGAATTCATGACCAATCAAGTAGCTTTGCATGAGGGATTTAAAGGCATAATACCCTCAGAAGGGGAATATGAATGGTACTCAGGGTATACAGAAAGGAATAAATACTATTAGAAGAGTAAATAAAACAAAAATATTTAAAACAGTAGAAATGGACAGGAATCTAGACATACTTTTCTATAATGATCTTATATGTAAATGGACTTAATTATTTAATTAAAAGACACAATTACAACTTGGATCAAACCAAGATCCAACAGTATCTGTCCTGTAAGAAACACATTACCATCCCAAATACAGACATTCTGAAAAATGAAAGGATGGAAAATGATATTCCATACAAATGAACTCTGAAAGCAAACCAGAGTTCTTCAAGCCCTTTAATAAGAAAAAGTATAAAAACATCACATCTTTTTGACGGAGCAATCCAACAAGAATCTTTAAAAATCATAAATATATATGCAATGAAGTTTGATACATTCAGTTTAGTAGAAGAAACACCGAGGAGCACACATACAAAAGAAAAGATAAGCTCCAAGACAGCCCTTATGATTAAATTCAATACTGTACTCTCGGCCCTCCCCTGCTGGCTGTGTTCATCTTCACCCCAGAGGGCCTGCTGGGCCGGGCCCTCCCCTGCTGGCACCACTGCCGCCATCTTCAGCACCAGAAAAGTAGCTGTGTGGGCACCCCTGAACCCCACCAACCTCTCCCCTCTCGCATTTAGACCTCCTGATTGTGCCAGTCTTTGGACCTACTCTGTAGAGGCAGAGGTGTTCATAAAGAGTATTTTCCAGTGCATTTAACTTTGAACATCTTTAAAGAGATGGTGGAAATGTAGAACTGAGTGGAGTTCAACCCTTCAAGAGGTCAGGGAACTCAGTCTGGCCCTTGCAGGCCAAGCTCAATCTGAGTCGTGGGGTTCTGCCACCAGCTAGATGAGATCAGGGGACTTGGCTCTGCACATGGCAGCACACATTGTATATTATGACAGCAGTGATATAGTCTAAAAGAGGTCCTTCAAACTCATTTTTTTCTTTCTTTTTTTTCATTCCACTCTGTAAATTCTTTTTTTTTCTTTTTCTGTCTTCTTTCTCCAACTCAGTCTCTTACTCCACTATAGTATTTCTCATCTCCCTTTCTGTTTCTTCTCTTGCCCTAACTCACATTTCTCCTTTTATTATTTTTTCTCTTTATGTTCTTTTCTTATGTCATTCTACCTCACTCAAGGGTTATTATACTTCTATTGTGTTTCTTCTTTTTGAATTTAACAGTTTCCTGATGATTGCCTGGTCATTCTACATGTTTTGGCTTCATATGAAACCATCTCTAATTCTTTTACTTATCTATTCCTATTGTCTTAACTCTGTCTTAAGCCCCCATTCTAAATGGTAAATATCCTTATTGAAAATTTTATTCACTGTAAGCATATTTTGGATTACTTCTTGATTTTGATTTAATTTACATGGTTTCAAGGTGATAGACTGACGACTATCATAAGTGGTCAGTTTGTAAATTGTGCTTCATTATATTGTGGTGCTGATTGTATCAATTAGGATAAAGGACTGTGATTGATTCAATGAGCTGTTTTCTTCAATATTATGAAAATGAGAATGTCTTTGAGTCATTAGAGACCCATGGGCTGAAGCTCACCTATAACAGGAAGATTTAAGTAATAACCTAAAGGTTAAACTAAAGACAACCCAACAGCAATGGTAAATATGAGAAAATGCTTAAGCAAGACACAGGGACAGACTTCCAGTTCACCAAAGGTAAACAGTGGGGCAAATGAGGATGAAAAGTCTGACAGTGAATCATCAGGACACCCTGAACTCAAAGCACAGAAAGTAAAAAAAAAAAGATCAATCTGGCTCTAGAAAAATTCAAAACAGAAATAATTTCCCAGATAAACATATAGATGGTGAGCAAAAGGAAAGACATGATTATAGACTCCAGAACAGAAACTGAAAAAGAAAATAGATGAGCTCAGGACCATGATAGAAGCCATGAAGGCCCAGCATAAGAAAGAAATGGAAACCATGAATGCCCAAAAAAAATAAACTCAATACAATAAAGAAATGGAATCCATAGGACAGATTCTAACAGATATCCAGGAGATTAGAAACTCCACTGAGATTGTTCTCAAAAGAATAAAAGAGTCCAAAGATAGAATCTCAGATACAGAAGATAAAATTGCATTCAGTGACTGTGAAAATAGAGGTCTCTTAAAAACTGTAGGGGATCATGAGAAATTGATACAGCTCTTAGACAATACAAATAAGAATAACATAAGACTAATCGGAATTCAAGAAGTAATAGGAAAAAATGAAAATGACTTAAAAAAAGCTGTTCACAGAATTAATTATAGAAAACTTCCCAAACAGAGGGGAAGAATTTGACATAGAGATAAGTGAGGCATATAGGACTCCAACTATCTGTGACTTAAAAAAAAAAAAAACTACACCTAGACATATAATAATCAAGATCCCAGAAACCCAACAGAAGAATAAAATACTACAAGCAGTAAGAGGCAAGAGACAAATTACGTGCAAAGGAAAGCCCATCAGAATCACAGCAGACTTTTCAGTACAAATCCTTAGATTAAGGAGAGCCTGGGATGAGACATTTCAAGTACTAAAAGAAAACAACCTCCATCTAGACTGATGTACCCTGCAAAACTTTCTTTCAAAATGGATGGGGAAGTAAGATATTTCCATGATAAAGAACACCTGAGAAACTTTAGGAACACCAAACCAGCACTATAACAAATTCTAAATAATATCCTAGAAAAAGACAATGAAGGTAACAACACAATGAGGCCCAACAGAACAAATCAAATAGGCAAGCCAAGAAGCTAAAAGGAGAAGGTGAAAAAAACATGAAAATAATGTCAGTACATATCATTTATAACCATCAATATCAATGGCCTCAATTCACCATTCAAGAGAAATAGACTAGCAGAATGGATTAAGAAGCAAAATCCAATAATATGTTGTATACAAGACATGTCTTGTGCAAAAAGAAGCCCATAGACTTAAAATAAAAGGACAGAAAACTTCTTCATGTAACAGGAGCCCTGAAAAAAAGCAGGGGTAGTAATCTTATTCACAGACAAAGTAAGTTTCAAACCTAAATTGATTGAAAGAGACAAAGAAGTTCGCTACATCCTTGTGAAGGGAACAGTTCAAGAGGAAGAGATAACAAATAATTTATTTTGAATTTATTGAGTATGTCAGAAAGTACATATGCTTTTTTTTTCCTCTTTTCTTTTTTTTTTCTTTTTTCTTTTCTTCCTCAGATGCTGAGGATTAAACTGAGCACATTGTTCTGGCTAGGCAGGTGCAGCACTACTGAGCTAAATCTCAGGCTTTACATTTCATATTTTTAAAATTTTATCAACACATTAATCCTTGTCTTTATATGTTTGTCTACCAAATTGATGAGTTATTTTGGTTCTCATTTTCTTCCCTTTTTATTTGAGAATTTATGAAATCTGTATATATGAGTAGTATGAAAAGTATTAAGGTTCATCTATGATTTTCCTCTTTCATCTCTGCTTTCTACAAACTTCCTTTTCTGTCACTACAGCTTGATTGATTGGAAATTTGTTAAGACAAATGCTGTTATGCTATCAATTTATCCTTGTACCTATTTTCTACTGATGATGAATATTAATTTTAAGTAAATTTTATTATAACTATAATTAAATAAATCGTTAGTATCATTTAGCATCTGGTACCTTTTACAAATTCTTCAACTGTCTCAAAGATGATGTTTGATTTTTCTCAAGTCACACAAATCACCAACATTCCACACATCACTGCACTGTTTTATCATACCAAAGTATATATTGTATTGTAGAAAACATGCATTGTGTATATGTGTGGGGTGTATGTTTTTACACATATGTGTGCACTATTAAATGAGAAACATGGTCATGAATGTGACAGGATTGTGCACATTTGGCATATTGACAGTTTTTCTGGCAATCTTATGATTTCTCTAAATTATATGCTTGGCTTAATTCATAGTCATTCGTTTGGTAAGAATATTACATATGTATTTGTGTTCAATTCCATCATTATGCTTATAAAATATAATAAAAATAACTATGGGATATAATAAAATAGAAACAGAAAAATCTGATCTTAAAAATGTGAATTCTTTCAGTTGTTTTTGGATTTCAAATATAAGTATATTTTTTTTCCTGTGGGAAGTATTGTTAGAAAATGTAAGTGGTACAATCAGCAAGCATATGATATTTATCAATTAATAAAACCAAGGAGTTTATAAATCATAAAATTTTGAGGACAATTTCTTAACTATAATATGTAACTTTGTTTTATTTGTAATTACATTATTTCAAATATATTATATGATAAGAAAATAAGAAAGAATATAATGTTTGAAGACCATATCAAACTAATAATGTATTTCAATTATTAGTCTGTGTTACATAAATTATTGTTTATTTCATATCCTTTTTTTGCTGTCATATGTATGTATATTTGAAATTTTTAGTATCTTAATTTCTTGTTATCATGTATGTTTACAATCTTTAATAAAAATACTGTACTCTCATATATAGATGAATCATTCAAACTCAAAAACATTATTCACAACAAAGAATGAAATTAATCTACAGTATAATTCAATTGTACAAACAGGCATTTTTGGAATTTTCTTTCCAACAAAAAATTCTCCTGAACTATTCCCAAGTAGTCTAAAACTGTGTTTTAGGCCATAATTCAGAAGCCAGAAAAATAATACAGCACATTGTTTATCAAATAGCAATGAAAGAAAAATAGATATTAATAATAACTGCAAGAATACAGAATTATTTAGAGGTTAAGCCACACTTTTGAATGAGCACAGTGACTCTGAAGATATCAAAGAGAAAACTTAAAAGATGTATAAATTCAAATAAAAATGAAAATAAGACACCCTAAAAACTATGGAAAACTGGAGAAATTCTGAAAATACATTATTTTCTGTATTAGAAATTCAGAGCAACATCAGAAAGGAAATCTAATGATACATTTCAAAGTAACAAACTGATGATAAGTCAAACTTCTAAGTGATTGAAGAACATAAGTAATAAATATCAGAGCTGAAATTAATGCAATAATAGCAAAAATACACTACAATCAATGAAACAAGGAATAGGTTCTTTGAAAAGATGAAGCAGATTCATAAATCTTTAGAAAATCTGTTTCTTATCCTTTTTAACACTTAAAACACTTTGTTGTGATTTAGTGATTATTGTCAATATGTGAAAATTTTGATATAAAAAGTACCTAAGGAAATTAAATATTAATCTTAAAATGCCAAATATTTCAAGTATTTCTTCTAATGTGCTAATGTTAAATTTATCATATAGTACATTATATTATGGTAAATTTACTTCACAGAAAAATTAAAACTGGCAAATCCACGGAGACGCATCCTAGCCACATGGGGTGAAGCAGGAGTATTTACCCACAGGGTCCCACCAGACTGTAAGATACAGGACCCTGGAGAGTCTCAGTGGAACAACACGATCCCCAAGAAGGACTTTCAGTGCCCAGGAAGCACTGAGCACCAGCGGGCTCCTCCTGTCCTGGCCCAGGCCCAACCCATAGCCTGAGGGGACCCTGCGGTCCAGGTCCCCCAAGACTTTCCCAGGAGCCCCTGGTCCTCCAAGAACTAGGTCAGGAGAGCAAGACTTGGGTTCCGGGGTCACTGCAGAGCTGGGTCTGAGGTGTGTACGGGCTGCGGATGCTCTGGGAGTCTGGAAGGTCTCTGCTCCAGGGTCCTGGCCAGGTGGGGTGCCCCTGGCCTAGTAGAGAAGAGAAGAGAGCTGGGGTCTGGGTGCATCCGTGTGCAGCTCCCGGGGAGTCCACACGCTGCAGAAGGCGCTTACAGTAACAATATTCGGGAGGAGCAAGGGCTGCAAGTAGATATTTTTAAAAAAATCAAGACAGCATTAAAGGAAATTTTATTTGGTTAACGTGATTTGCAAACTTAGACACATAAATAGACAGATGGTAGATGAGTAAAGAATTTTTCCTTAAAATGCAGAGAGTGAATGTGCTCATTAATACATTATTTTTGAAATATGAAGGTGGTTTATATCTAAACCATAAATTATCAAAAATGTGGGAAAAGGTGAGAGTTATTATAAACACTTAAGGTGAGTTTATAGTCTACTATATTGAAGTAAAATTTATTATGTAAATGTTAAAAGTTTATAAAAACAATATGCCTCAAACAGGAAGTAAACACATCACTCAGGGTCATTGACATGAGTGAAAATGTGGATCTAAAATTGAGATACTTTCATTCGATTATATATGTGCACCTTTCATGAAAGATTTCTTCTTGATGACAGCTGATTATGTAAAGGAACAAACGGAGTTTGAATAAAGGCAAGAGAGAAATATGTTATTTTGATGAATTCACAGATTGCTTATATTTTGTTAAAACATCTTTATAATCTTTAGGCAAATGAACGAATCATAAAATGAAAGTCAATTTTGAAAAATTTATTCTTTACTAAATAGCTATAACAGTTGAATACGTCAACCATAGTAAAGTAACGGATTGAAATAATGTCTTATTTATATGTGCCGCATCATTGCAGGCAATCTCAGGAAAATCAAAATGAATGCTTGATGGAAAAGCATAATCAGACCTCTACCAACTTCATCCTCCTGGGCCTGTTTCCCCCATCCAGCCTTGGCCTTTTCCTCTTCACTCTCACCATCCCCACCTTCCTGATGGCCCTGACTGGCAACCTGTCCATGGTCCTGCTCATCCTCCTGGACGCCCAGCTCCACACACCCATGTACTTCCTGCTCAGTCAGCTCTCCCTCATAGACCTCATTTACATCTGCACCACTGTGCCCAAGATGGCTTCCGGTTTCCTGTTTGGAAACAAGTCCATCTCCTTCATTGGGTGTGGGGTGCAGTGTTTCTTTTTTGCAACTTTAGTATGTTCAGAAGGACCTATCCTGATGTCTATGGCCTATGACCGCTATGTGGCTATTTGCTTCCCTCTGCACTACCCCATCCGCATGAACAGAAGAGTGTGTGTGCTGATGATCCTGGGATCCTGGGCCATGGGTGCTGTCAACTCCTGTGCTCACACACTCTATGTCCTACACATCCCATACTGCAGGTCCAGGGCCATCGATCATTTCTACTGTGATATCCCAGCCATGCTGACTCTGGCCTGTGGGGACAACAGGGTCTATGAGTACACTGTGTTTCTCAGCAGTGTCCTCTTTCTCCTGCTCCCTTTCATAGTCATCCTGGGTTCCTATGGTAAAGTGCTCCTTGTTGTCTACCATATGCACTCACGGGAAGGCAAGAAGAAGGCCTATTCCACCTGCAGCGCCCACCTCACCGTGGTGACTTTGTACTATGTACCTTTTGTTTTCACTTATCTCCGCCCCAAATCCCTCCGTTCTCCAGCAGTGGACAAGTTGGTGGCTGTCTTCTACACCATCCTCACCCCAGTGCTCAACCCCGTGATCTACAGCCTGAGGAACAAGGAGGTGCTTGGGGCCCTGCGGAGAGTGGCTGGGAGGCTCCGTCCGACCACAGTGTAGGTAAATTTCTGACTCAGTGTATTCAGCAGTGAATAGTGAGTAGAACAATGCTTAATTCTGAGGCCTCAGAAACTAGAAATAAGGTTTAAGATTTTCAAATTTTGAGACATGAAATGATAAAATTATCTCTAGTGTGTACAATTTCACTCACTTTGTCTCGCCTTTCCAATAAAAATATACAGTCTGTAGTTTTTGTCTCCTATTTTATTATTATGTAGATATTGAAATGTAAAATGTGGAAAACTTTGCAGTTCTTTTGAATATATTGTGTGATCGTAACCTTTGCTTAATATTTAATTTATTGAAATTATACTAAAAAGCACATCCTGCAAACTCCCCTCACACCACTCACACTCCTAGGAACACACTTGTCCCATTTTCCTTGCTTCTTTCTTACGCTGACCTCTCCAAAAGTGACTGAAATCCTGTTACTGAATTTCTCGTGTGTAGTAGGCATACAGGAAAGTTTTCTTAGTTCACATCCTCACCTACACCTGCTGATCACTCCTGCACATCCGGAACACACACTGGCACAGGGTGATGACACAGAGACCCAAACTCTCTCTACCTCACCATCACCTCTGCCTCCTGTCTCCTGCTGACCTACAGGATCTCTGTTCTCAACACAGCACAACTCTAAATATCCACCTCCAAGGTCTCTCACCTCCTCTTCCTCACAGTTCAGTCCCCGCAGGGCCTGAAGGGCCACATGGGCTCTGTTGTAACATCCATGGCCGTTTCCTGAGGGCAACAGAGAGGCACTTCAACTTGCAAAGACAGGGTATTCAGTCTGTGGATTTTACTTCAAGAATTGTTTCTTTCTGGAATACTAACAATTCAAGTATTGTTAAATCCTTGCACAAATATTTGATGCAACGCTTTCCATTTCTGAAGGGAGTATGTAATTGATTACTTACAAATGAGAAATTCATGGACATAATAATGCTTCTATTTCTTTCAAACCTTAATCCCTGAATATTTTGTGAATAACTCCCTACAATGTCCTTAATTTTATTATTTTCATTACCTATTTTAAAATGATGAAATTGTTCATAATTCAAAGGACTTTTCAAAGGAAATAATTGGACATTGTAGAATAGAGTGTATGTAAATTTCTAAGACTTTCTGTTTACATACTCTAATTAAATGCACGTCATTTTCATGCATGTTCTGTCCCTATGAACAACATAGGAAATAATCAGTATGTGCAGGCACATCACAGTCATACAGGACCTGAGTTACAGTGTGGACACAAAAGGCACACTGAAAAACCAGAGGAGCACAGCCTTGGAAGGTCCGGATGAAGCTTGAGTGGTCCTCCCCAGGGCAGCCTGCAGAGATGTCACTGCCAGCAGGGCTCTGTCCTCACCTTAGCCTCAGGCCAGTCAGTGTGCTCGGTGACTGGCCCTCCTGTCAATCTCAGTGGAACTTCCCCAGGGATAGGGCTGTTATGAGACTGAGTCCTCAGCTCCACTATTAAGGCTTCTGGATTCCACTCAGTCTCCTGGAGGTCTCTGAAATGCCAGGTGGGGAGTGAAAGGTGACTATGGGCATTTGTCAGGAGAATACTGAAAAGGTCCACTTGGAAGCATGACTTTGGGCACCCGTGATTGTGGGCTCATTGTCAACTGTACCTGGTCCTGAGGCTTGGGAGACCTGACCGCTGTCGGGGTGATCACCGATCTGAGGATTCCTCCACCAATGTTCCAAACTGGGGGTGTTGCTGAGGCCTAGCATTCGATTCAGGTGGGCACAGTTGGAGAGACCTTCAGATTGTGTCTCCTGCTCACACCCTTTTCTGCCTCTCAGCTTCCTACCCACTGCAGCCTGAGCAGTTGGTTTCTCCTGGCCCATCTGCTACGCAGCTCCTGCATTGATACCAGCCAACCATGAAAGCAGGAGCCAAACAAAACTGCTCTTCTAAGCTGTGGGTGTCATGTATTTTGTCCAGGAAATTGAAAGGACAGCAGCACAACAGGTAATCAATGCATGGAATTTTCCAATGTGTGGAGGTAATAAGAGGTAGTAATGCCACCTTTCTCTTTGGTTACTAATTGGGAGGAGAAATTCTGGAATATGCTTGCAAAAACTTAGTTTCAGAAACAGAGTTTAAGTGGCTGTACTTAAAAGCATACTTTGCTGTACTTTTCATACCAATGAGCACAGACATCGTGGTAAGAGGTGCAAACAATAGAAACTGAGTTTGGATCCAGTGAAGATCCTTGCCCTGTGCCATAGCACAGAGTGAAATCCAGGAGAGCACACTGTACTGCACGTGCTGTCCTTGTGCTCAAGGACACAGAAAGGTAAATTCTGCTGTAAACCCAAATTCATAGTAGAGGATGAATTTTGTCTTCCAACAATCTATTTTGTTTTGTTTTTTGCTTGTGTTGTTTGTTGTTTTTCTCAAGAGTGATGAGTGAATCTGAGCATTTATCTCCTTAATACTACGCCCTACTTTCAGTTTTATGTTCCTAAGAGTCCATTTTATTACAGTCAAGTACCAGGAAATTACAATGATCATTTCCATATGAAAATATGAAATAGTGCTTTCAGTTTAAAGAAAGGGAGACCAGTTAAATGAAGAAATGCACAATTTTTGTACTTCAAAACACACTTTGGAAAAGATTCCAGGAACGAAGTCAACAGTAGCTGTGTGTATTTCTGTTTAAATCCACTTCTTGCTTTATGCTTCTAATTTTGCCACACACTTATCTCTTATATCTGTGCAGAGGACAACATTTCAGCAAAATAATAGTAGTAATACCTACTGTAGTGACAGGAAATGCTTTATTGAGAATTAAACCGGCATACTTTACAGAACAACTTCAGTTCTACACTGTTGTAGAAGCACAGCTGTATTTATTGGCATGGTGGTGAATGTCCTGACAGGATGATGGTGATCATGTTGAAGACGTTATACTCCCAACTCCTTTGCAGTACTGTCTCACACCAGGTCTCCACTGAGTGTGGCCATTACAGTGTCTCCTCACAGGCAGCTGTCTTCCTCCAGGTTGACTTCTGGAATACTCAGTGTGACATTCCCACCAGAGTCTACTTTTCTTAAATGTCAATGGAATGATCTAGACCAAATTTCAACCTAAACTTTAGGTGGTGACCTCATGCAGTGTAGGACAATGAGACCAATTTCATTCCAAAGAGCTCCATGCAGTGGGTTCTGCACATCAATGAGGTGCCTTCCTCCTACTACCTGCTTATGGATTAATGCTACTGTGTCACTGGGGACCTTCGGGGAGGCATATAAGTCAGGGACACTCAGATGGACAAAATATCACCAGATTCTATGGACTTCTTTATGCCCCCAAAATTGTTCATTATACCATGGAAGATATTGAAAATAAATATTATGTCGTCGTGTAGTGAAGCCATTTCTTCCCAGGTGAGCAGAATAATCTCGGCTCCTGTGCAGTTTTTGTTGTTCAGTGCCTCTGCTGTGGAAATGCTCTCAGAGATGGGGACCTAGGAGAGCTCCCCACACACTGGCAGAACTCTCGTCTCCTCGCCAGCTCCCCTGTGTCACCTGAGAGTCCACAGAGCGCCCCTCACAGTGTGGTGAATTCATGTGCACCCAGGTCAGTGGAGAACATCTCCTAGAGGTGTGGACAGGCAGACGCAGGTATGGCCAGGTGTGCGCAAGGACTGCGGTGGCTTTCCACAGAGATGACACAGAATCGCTGTCAGGAGGACCCACTTCCTTCTCAGGGTCAGAGCTCAGCCCTGCACCAGCGGGAGGGTCAGTGCATGGCCACTCGGGGGCGTTCGGGTACTTCAGGCAGTGAGAGAAGAGAGAACAGATGCAGATTGCTGAGGAAGCAGGCAGACTGCATCATGAACCTGAGACATCTATCTGTTTATTAGTATTTAAAAGTGTTTATTTGACACTCGTTTTAGAGGCTTTTAAAAGTTGAATCTAGGATTTCTTAGAAAACGAACCGCAAATAAAATTTAGGAGAACTTTTGGTGAATTTAGCTTGCTCCACCTCTGAAAACGATCAGAACAGATGCAGTGAAAGCAGCATTATGTGTAAATTCCTGTCTCTCAGAATCCTCTGTTGACAGGAAGCAGAGTGGGAGAGCCTGTGTTGCAGCGGAAACTGCACGGTGCAGACACTTGGGGGCGCCGCTCCGAGGTTCCCAGCTGTTTCTCTTGATTCCTGTCTGGGCACCGATGAGTCAAATGCCTGTGTTCGCTTATTCCTGCTCTGACAAGGCTGTTACATGGAGAAAATCTATGTATTTTATTAATACTACATTCCTAAAAGATTCCATCAAGAATATTTCATTTCAACTCTAAATAGAAGTGCAAGGAAAATAGGTTTCTGCAATTAAACGATGACTTCTATTGAGGAAAACAGAGTTCACTTTCATGCCTGGACAACACATGGGGAATTTCAGGCACGATGCTGAATATGTCCCCAGAGTTATACCAGAGTTCTGTTGTTTCTGTGCTTCCAAATCCTCCTGTAGCAATGCTGATTCACAGGGAGTAGGGCATAAATTGAGATTGACACCTTCTTGAAAACAGATTTGGTGAAGATATTTAGACTGTTGTGGGATCATGCAGAGTTCCAGCCTGAGAGGTGAGAAAAGGTACACAGAAGATGCCAAAGACAATAATTGGAAAACAGTAAGACAATGTATTTCAGCTTAAAGAAAATGTGCACTTTTTCTCAATTTACCTTCTTTAGGAAATTTCTATTTCAATTCATTTTTCTACTTTCATTTCATTTTATTTTTGATTATTCTATTGCGGAGCCAATTTATGATTATTCTCTCAACATATTTCAGGAATAACTCGACCTGATATTTAAATGTGTTTAAACACATTTTTATTCACATATTTACACAAGCTTGTGTTCTTCAAAAATATTTCTAACCAATATGCTTAACAATACACCTCATCACTAAGCTCCATACCTCCAGCCGTCCTCTCAGGCAGGACAGAATCCTGCCCCAAGGTCGGCTGCTTCTCAGCCATGGACTCCTCCATCCTCAGGCTCCTGCTGCCTGCTCTTTTCTCTGCTCTAGGTGTCAGCACCGCTGATGTCCTCAGTCCACAGTTTGAGGGGAATACTAGGAAAACAAAGTAAGTGGAAATGTGGAATGGGCTTCGTATAAGTTCTACAAATTTATTTTACCTAGCAAAGACTACAAGAGCAGATGAATAGAATTTATGTATGAAAAATGTTGTTTTATGTTATTGAAGCAAATGCTGGATACCTGAGGCTTCTTTCCCATCAGGAACAGTGTTTGAACTTTATGCACATGACATGATACAGAGCTGTGTTTTAATATTTGTGTCGGGAGCCTGGATAACCACATAGTAGCTGATTGAAACCCCTGAGGCAAGGTGTTCAAAGTCAGATCTGATGTGGCCTTTGTTACTCTGTTCCATGTTTCTTCCGGCTCTGTGGGTAGTCACTACTGCCCTTCTCATGGACAGGGTGCCATGGGCAGGACTGCTGTGGCCACAGAAGACAGAAGGTGATGTGGTTGCATCACCTTAGTATTTCTAATATCACACTTTCCACTGGCTGAGGATTTACTTCTTATATAAATTCTCCAGAAGTGCATCAGTCTACTTGTATTTTGTTTCTAATGAATTTTAAAACCCTATTTTTTCTACTAATTATTTTCTTTGCCTGTCTGAACACATCAAACAATAATCCAATGTAGATCACTCTAACCTCGCTCAGCAAACAATTCTACTTGCCTTTATCCATACTGGGAATCCACATGCAGAATAAATTAAGGAAACTGGAGAGACTGGGCTCCTTACAATATGGTAAACACTTTGAGGCCAAATGCACTGTTATTTGTTTCCCTGAGTACTGTTCTGCTGTTCTGAGGACAATCAGCTTCTTCTGCATTTATTTGGACCACACATCTCCAGACCTCCCTTTGCCCTGAGCTAAAACTGTACCCTTAAATAACGTCCACACTGCTCCCCACTCACCAGGCTGGGTACCCCCTTTCTCTCTGGTTCTCACCGAATTTGGCCCTGGTGGGTACTGCACGGAAACGAGAGTGCACGGTATTTGTCTGTGTTCCTGGCTAGTGTTGATTAAATCATTTCTCCTTTACAGATATTGTAAATTAGGCTCCTATAACAATGGCTGTAAAAATAACTCAGAATCACTAAATCATGTTCAAATTTTGTACCACTTTCCATACTATCCAAACCATTTGTAATCCTCACAAAAATGCAGAAAGATTTCGAATTTCTCTACACATTCAGCAAAATATATATTGTTTTATTTGGTTCATTGATGAAAGCTTTCCTACTGAAGGCACACTGTGTTTCATTGCGATGGTGATTTTCATTTTCCAAATGATGACAGATGGGTGGCTGGTAGAGAGATGAGCATAGCTGCCTTCCAAACAATGACAGGTACTGAGCCTCTTTCCATGGGCCCCGATGCCATGGGGATGTGTTCATGTAGAAATTCGGAGAACTATAAAACTTCTGGGGATGGCAGAATTGCGAGAAAAATGTCATGCTCAACAATGAATCTAAAACATATGAATCAGTACAACTTCATACAAGAGGTGCAAGGCAATTAGCATAAATAGTAGATTTACGTAGAAAGAACTCCTATGGTGATTCCAGACATAAAGGAATTTTTATATGGTAATATTGGCTGATCTCTATAAAAGAAGGGCCAGCATTTTTTAAAATAAGTGTTTCCAGAGTAAGATTATAGATTTAAATCTGAAAGACTGTTCAAGAATAAACCATTCATGGGGTATTAACATTTATTAATAATGTAAAGAAAAAAAGGTACACTTTTAAGATTTTCTAGCATAAATGTTGAACATAAATGAGATTAGGATGTGGTATGAATCAGAATGAGGCAGCAAAGCATTTCATATGCTGTGAACTCAAAATAGAAACATTGCTCCGTAACATCTAAGGTATCTTACAAAACTTTTATGTAATAAATGGAGATTTCATAAAATAGAAATGTTTTCATTCATACTTTTTCAAAATTAATTCTTTATTGAAGATATATAGAAGTTATGCATAAGTCATTTGCTAGTTACACTAGGACTTTTTAGAAATTGGCTAATTATCAATAGATACTCACTTTCACATTTCAAAATGTTTGCAATACAGGATGAAATCATGAAGTAAATATACTATGGAATCTGTCAAATTCGATAATGATCTATACTTATTCACTACTGTGTCTATGTTTAGGATGAACCATACTGATTCTCCCTGGAAAACTACAATCAGACCTCTACTGACTTCATCCTCCTTGGCCTGTTCCCCCCATCCAGCCTTGGCCTTTTCCTCTTCACTCTCACCATCCCCATCTTCCTGCTGGCCCTGACTGGCAACCTGTGCATGGTCCTGCTCATCCTCCTGGATGCCCAGCTCCACACACCCATGTACTTCCTGCTCAGTCACCTCTCCCTCATGGACCTCATTTACATCTGCACCACTGTGCCCAAGATGGCTTCTGATTTCCTGCTTGGGAACAAGTCCATCTCCTTCATTGGATGTGGGGTTCAGACTTTCTTTTTTGGGACTTTAGCAGGTTCAGAAGGACTGCTCCTGATGTCGATGTCCTATGACCGTTACGTGGCTATTTGCTTCCCTCTGCAGTACCCCATTCGCATTAACAGAAGAGTGTGTGTGCTGATGATCCTGGGATCCTGGGCCATGGGTGCTGTCAACTGCTGTGCCCACACAGTCTTTGTCCTCCACATCCCTTACTGCAGGTCCAGGGCCACCGATCATTTCTACTGTGATATCCCAGCCATACTGACTCTGGCCTGTGAGGACATCTGGGTCTATGAGTATTCTGTGCACTTCAGCATTGTCATCTTTCTCCCGTTTCCTTTCTTGGTCATCCTGGCTTCCTATGGGAAAGTGCTCCTTGATGTCTCATGCACTCACGGGAAGGCAGGAAAACGGCCTATTCCACCTGCAGTGCCCACCTCACTGTGGTGACTTTCTACTTTGCACCCTTTGCTTACACTTATCTCCACCCCAAATCCCTCAGATCTCCTGAAGAGGACAAGGTGGTAACTAGCTTTTACACCACCCTCACCCCATTGCTCAACCCCGTGTTCGACAGCCTGAGGAACAAGAAGGTGCTGGGGGCCCTGAAGAGAGTGACTCAGAGCATTTGCTCTCTGAAAATGTAGGTACATGTTTTCCTCCCTATGCTTATTAGTGGGATTCACATGAAAATATATAATTTAAAAGTCTCTGGAGCTAATGTGTAACTTTTAAATCTTTAAAATGTCTTACTGTCATTGTGTATTCTAGATAATAATGTTCCTTTCTTTTTCTTTTGGCTTCTGCCTCATCAACATAATGAACCTCGGTGATTTATTAATGTGAGCACAATACTTTAAGACCTTGGAGAAATTAAATGGAAAATGTGAAAATGTTTTAGAATATGCGGATATGAGAATATGATAGGATATGAGAATATGGGGAATAGAGCATATGTTTGAAATGTGAGATATGACCAAAAGTTAATATGAGTGTATATATGTTTTTCTGCCCTGTTAAAACTGTCCATTATAGATATTATTGTAATTTGGGCTAGTTTATTAAGCTTAATATGTAAAATCTTGTACAATTAATATGTTACTACAAGAAATGATGACAATATGTATGTTTCAATTTTTACATTTCTACTAAAGTACTCATTGCCATTAATCCTCACTGAAATCCTCTCCCATGATTCATACACTTGTTCTACTGATGCTGTCAGTACAGGCACAGTTATGGAAGTCATCTGTTTGACTGTACTTTTGAGAAAGGACAGAAATTTCAGAGAATTCTACTGTGAGGTAAAATCCAGGGGAAAGTCTAACTCTAAAATATAACAGCATTTTCCTGCACTTTCTTCACCAGAACTGGCCCCTTGCAACTTCTAGCTCTTCGCCAGAGTCAAAAATAAACACAGCAGGTAGAAAATGTGAAATGACATGATCTCTATTTTGCAGTGGAGCAGAGCTTTGCCACTCACACCTGACAGACATCGAGAAATAGATATGGAAGAGTGGGGGTGTCACAGAGAGTGCTCATCAGGAAGTGCGTGAAGAAGGAGACCTGTCCTGCGGGAATGTGGTCCCCGCCAGTCAGGAGGAAAGAGCTCTCATTCCTGCGTTTTTCTGGGCTCCTGACCCATGGAGAATTGTTTTCCATCCTTTCACTTTCAGTCTATGGGCTTCCTTTTGCTCTAGGTGTTTTTCTTGTATACAACATATTGTTGGATTTTGCTTCTTAATCCATTCTGCCAGTCTATTTCTCTTGATTGGTGAATTGAGGCCATTAACATTGATAGTTAGAACTGATATATTCTGACTTATTCTTGTCATGTTATTGTCCTTTTGTTGACTCTTTTTACTTTTTCTCCCATCTCCTTTTAGTTTCTTGCCTTGCCTATTTGATTTGGTCTGTTGGGCCTCATGTTATTGTGAACTTCGTTGTCCTTTTCTAGGATATTGTTTAGAATTCCTTGCAGTGCTGGTTTGGTGTTCATGAAATTTCTCAGGTGCTCTTTGTCATGGAAGTATTTTATTTCCCCATCTATTTTGAAAGAGAGTTTTGCAGGATACATCAGTCTAGGTTGGAGGTTCTTTTCTTTTAGGACTTGGAATACCTCACTCCAGGCTCTCCTTGACCTAAGGGTTTGTGTTGAAAAGTCTGCTGTGATTCTAATGGGCTTTCCTTTGCATGTGATTTGTTTCTTTTCTCTTACTGCTTGTAGTATTTTGTTTTTCTGTTGGATTTCTGGAATCTTGATTATTATATGTCTAGGTGTAGATTTTTTTTGATCATGGCTAGTTGGGGTTCTATATGCCTCACTTATCTGTATGTCTAATTCTTTCCTTCTGTTTGGGAAGTTTTCTGTCATTAATTCTGTGAAGAGCTTTTTTAGGTCATTTGCATTTTCTCCTGTTTTTTCATGAATTCCTATCAGTCTTATGTTATTTTTCTTTGTATCGTCTAGAAGTTGTTGGATTGATTTCTCATGATCCCTTACTGTTTTTAAGAGCCTTCTTTTTTCATGGTCACTGATTGCAATCCTATCTTCTATATCTGAAATTCTATCTTCGCAATCTTTTATTCTGTTGCATACACTTTCAATAGAGTTTTTAATCTGGATATTGGTTTGAATCTGTTTTATGGATTCCATTTCTTTCCTCTGTTGGGCATTCATTGTTTCCATTTCTTTCTTATGCTGAGTCTTCATGGCTTCTATCATGGTCTTGAGCTCATCTATTTTTTTGTCAGTTTCTATTCTAGAGTCTCAAATCGTGACTTCCATTTTGCCCATCATCTCTCTGGTTAACTGGGACATTATTTCTGATTTGAATTTTTCTAGAGCCTGATTGATTTGTTTTGTTACCTCCTGTGCTATGGGTCCAGGGTGTCCTGTTGGTTCACTATCAGACTTTTCATCCTCATTTGTCCTACTGTTTGCCATTGGTGAGCTGGAAATCTGTCTTTGTGTCTTGCTTAAGTGTTTTCTCATTTTTATTTTTGTTGTTGGGTTGTCCTTCTTTAATTTCTGGGTATTACTTAAATCTTCCAGATATAGTTGCGTTTTAGCTTTTGAGTTTCTATTGACTCATACACATCCTCATTTTCATAATATCAGAGAAAACGACTCTTTAAATCAATCACAACCCTTTATCCCAATTGATACATTCAGCAGCCCAATAGATCAGGCACAGCTTGCATACTGACCACTTGTGGTAGTCCTTCATGCATCACCTTTAACCCATGTGAATTAAATTAATATCAAGAAGCAGCCCATAATATGTTTGCAGTGAATATGTTTTTCAATATAGCATCTTTACCATTTAGGATGGGGGGTTAGACTGAGTTAGGACCAGAGGAGTAGATAAGAGAAAGAACTGGAGCAGGTTTGAAGTGAATCCAGAGGATGTAGAATTACCTTACTATCTTAACAAAACTATTAACTTCAGGGGGGATAGAGAGAGTGCAGGAATAAGGACAAGAATATATCCCCTTAACAATAACAGGCACTTGCCTTCCTTTGAAGGTACAGAGCCATGAAAGAGGTAAAATGACTGGAGAAAAGAACATAAAGAGAAACCCCCCAAAAAAGAAAAAAATAACAAAAGAAGAGGTCTGAGTTAGGGCAGGAGCAGGAATACAAAGCGAGATGAGGGATAATATGGTGGAGCAAGAGAGTGAGTTGGAGAGAGAGGACAGAGAAAAGAAAGAAATTTTAGGGTGGAATGAGGAAAAGAAAAAAGAGGGGAAAAAAGAATTTGAAGGGTCTCTTTCAGACTATGTCTCTGTTCTCATATTATACCACATGTACAGCCATATGCAGAACCCAGTCCACTGGTCTCGGCTAGTCAGTGGCAGTTCCCCATGACTGAGACTGAACTCAGTCCACAAGGCCTAACTTGAGTTTCCCAACACTCAGGGTTGAACTCCACTCAGTTCTATTACAGGATTCCCCTGCCCTTTCTTTAAAGATGTTCAAAGTTGGGAGCTCAGAAAACTACCCTTCATGAGAACCTATGCCTCTGCAGAGTTGGTCCAAAGACTGGCCCAATCAGGAGGTTTGACAACGGGGTGGGGGCAGGTCATGGGGGAGTTTCAAGGCACCCACGCAGCTACCTTCCTTACTGTGTCTGCTGTTGCACAGTCCGGGAGGTCGCCCACCTGCAGGGAGATCTCAGGCAGGCAGGCAGGTGAAGAGAACCCCTCTGGGGTCCTTGGATCCTCTCTGGGTCTGGTCTAAATGTCCATTCTTAACACTCGCATGTGCATTTAGTGTAACAGCAATCCAACTCACATTAGCACTCCTCACAGAAAAAGAAAATAGATTCCTAAATTGATATTGAAGCAAAAGATCCACAGATTAGCCAATGGAAATATCCAAAGAAATCCAGGGCAAAGAGTAAATAGGATGAAACACAATTCCAGATTTCAAGTTATATTGCAATTCTAAGAATCTGGGAAGCACATTATTGTTAACAGATGAATGGCGAAAGAAAATAAAGAAGTTATATGAAGTGGAGGACTACTCTTCCATAAAGAGGGATAAACTTGTGTCATTTGTAGGGAAATGAAAGTAATTTGAGATTATAATGCTGAGAAAAATAAATGAGATACACAATCTTAAATATTATGTGATTTTCCTACATGAAAATCCAAATTGTAAGCAATTCAGTGTGAAATGAAACATAGCTACTAGGAAATACTGAGGGAGAGATCTTCTGTGAAAAGAAAGAAAACTAAAGGATAGAAGGAGGTGACATGAAGACAAAGAGAAGGTGACATGAAAAGCATTCAGATGCATTGTGTACATGAAACAACTTCCCACAATGAACGTAATCCTTACATACTTCAAAAATGTGGTAAAAATGTTCGAAAGAAAAAATAAATTCATTAGATTCTCATCAGTAAGGATATTGCAAAATCTGTGCCTTTGGACTTCTGGAATTTTCTTGGTAAAGAAAATTAAAAGCACAAATATTTTTAAGTCCTTCAAAAGAAAAAAATAATATTATCATTTTCTAAAGAGGAGGCAAAATTATTTCATTTCTGAGAAAGTGTGAAAGTTAAATGAATACGGAAGAAACAATACGCAATAAAATTTAGTTTCACTACATATATATACATATATATATATATATATGTATATATAATATACATATATATATATATGTATATATATATTTTTTGGGGGGGGGTTCCAGTCAAGGTCTCACTTTATGGCTGAGGCTGGCCCTGAACTCATTATGTAGCTCAGGCTGGCCTTGAACTCCTGGAAACCCTCCTGCCTCTACCTCCCGGGTGCTGAGTTAACAGGTGTGAGGCACCACACGCAGCTTCATAATATTCTTTGAGTAATGCACTTCCATATCCATAGTAATGTCATTTGATGATTGATTTAATAAGAAAAACTGTTTCACAATTTTATGGGCATTTTGAAAAGAAAGGAAAATTTGAATCTATATAATATTAATTGTGTGACACTATGAGTTTTTAATTGTGTTTTTATCAAACTAATTTCACTTTCCTGTACTTGTATAAAAAGTGGGAAATGATCAGTACGTACAGGTGTGTCATCCCCATGCAGGCCTTCAGTTACAGCATGGACACCAAAGGCTCCAGGACAAACCAGAGCTGCACAGCCCCTGAGGTCTGGATGAACCTTCCTGGTCCTCCCCAGGGCAGCCTGCAGAGATCTCAGTGCTAACAGGGCTCTGTCTTCACCTTGGCCCCAGGCCAGGCCATGTCCTCAGTGACTGGCCCTCATGTTGGTCTCAGTGGACCTTCCCTAGGGTCAGGGTAGTGCTGAGACTCAGTCCGCTGCCACAGCAGGAGGGACCCTGACTATTGCTCAGTCTCCCCGAGGTCTCTGAGAAGCCAGGTGGGGTGAGAGGTTTTCAGGTACATTTGCCATTGCAGGACTCAAGGGGTCCACTAGGAAGCATGACTGCTCTGCTGTGACTGTGGCCTCATGGTGGACCTGAGAGCTCAGGAGATCTGGGAGAGGTGGGAAGTCCGGGGTGACAGAGCAGAGTGGACTGACCCGCTGGTGTCCAGCTGAGTGCTGTGGAGGGAGATTGGGAGCAGGTGGCACAGACAGAGCTTCTGTCTCCCGCTGCTGCTCTTTCTTTCACTCAGCTTCCGGGACACCTGGACACGAGCGGCTCTGCTTCTCCTGCCTCTTCACCATGCACTTTCTGACATGAAGCCAGCGCCCAGCAAATGCAGCCGGGAGCCAGGTGGACCCTCTCTTCTTTGTGGTGTGGGTGTCGGGTGTGTTTTCCAGCAAGTGCAAAGCTGATCGGTGCCTCAGCACAGCGAAGAGGTGAGTGGTGCGAAGTGGGAGGACTTGTGGTAGAATCCTAATTCTACTTTTATGTATTTCATGGAAGGAGAAATTCAGTCACGTGCCTGAGAGATCTTAGCTTCGGAAACAGACTGGAGGTTGAACTTGAGACGAATCTCTATACTTTTCATACTACTCTCTAGCACAAGTTCTATGGGATAAGGTGCAGAGGACGGAAGCTGATCTGAGAGCTAATCGTGAGTCTGTTCTCTGGACGGCGGCAGTGGTGTCAGTGGATGCACGGAGAGCCCTTTCCATGGCACGTGCTGTGCATGGTCTCTCGTGACAAGGGACTAACAGATTCAGCACTTAGAGTCACAGTAAGGACAGCAGTTCATTACTTTTTCCTTTTAAGATCTTGTTCTGTTTTGTTTACGCTTGTTTACTCTGAGCGATATGTGATTACCTGCACACATACAATCTTAACACTGTCGCCTGCTTTCTATTTTACCTTCCCTGAATCCATTATATGGTGCTCAACTACCTGACAATTATCATTATTTCAATATGAAAATATGTAATGGACCGTATGGTAAAAGCAAAATAGTCTGGTTAAAATGAGCACACTTCAAAGTAATAACTTAGATGTTTAAATTTAAAAAGTCCTTTGGAAGTGATTCTGGCAACCAAACACATAGTAGTTGTGTGATAGTTTTCCCAAGGTTTTATGCAGATTCAATTTGTGCCAAATTGCAGTGCCTACAATTTTACTTTTTAACTTTCCTATTGTTTTGATTC
Organism: Fukomys damarensis; assembly: GCF_012274545.1. Classification (NCBI taxonomy): domain Eukaryota; kingdom Metazoa; phylum Chordata; class Mammalia; order Rodentia; family Bathyergidae; genus Fukomys; species Fukomys damarensis. The sequence continues at coordinate 46,580,411 of NW_022900915.1, forward strand.
CTGCTCAGAACACACAGTTTCAGATAAGTAATAATGAATCTGCCTTACTGAGCATGCAAAGTTCTTTTGAGAACAGGATGGGCGTGGTTCCCAGAGATGGCCTGCTCTCAATCCCACTGTGCACTCATAGTTGCAAACTATGTTACGTGGATGCTGATGATTTGCTGGTGGGGACAGAAGCATCCGTGGGAGACTCTAAACCTCACACTGTCCAGTGTCCCAGGCCAAGTACCTCCCTGAGGGTGCAGGTGTTTGTAGGCATCCACCTCTGTGTCTCTGCACACTCAGAGACCTGCTCAGCCCAGGTTTACCGTTCTAAAGGTCAGGGGCTGGATTAGAGGCAGATTTAGAGCTCATCTTTCTGCCGTGCATATGTACAATAAAGCACAGGTCCTTCTCAACCTAGAAAAAAAAATTTAGGGGATATGTTAATGAGATAGATTTCAGTGTATCAAAGAGAATGTTTTTGTGCCTCTTCACCTATTTATTTATTAAATGTTAATTCATCATTATGGAACTTCCTCCAGGTGTATAACTTAGGGACACACAAAAATAATTGCTGGGTTTTTCAGTCTCTTCATACCCTAAAAACTGTGCATTATCTCATTCTAGACAACTGAAAACTATGGAAGCAAATGTCAAGTAAGTTAAGTAATTAGTCAGTAAAATGACACAGAACACTGTGCACTCCTCATGTCTTCTCCATTGGAGTCTCAGGAAACACAGCAGAGAAGGGGAATCACACACACACACACACACATATACACACACATACACACACACACACACACACGAAAAAATTCCTGCCCGACTTCTGAGATTCTTCAGCAGTCATTTGACAGTGTGGTGAGCTCCAGTTCACTGTGGTGAGGGCAGAATATGTCTTGTATAGGAAAGGACACTTAGGCAGGACCAGCTCTGTTCACAGAGCAGTGGCTGGCTTTCCAGAGTCAGAACTTCAAGGCCCTCCCCACCCCTGACCCATCCTCGGGTTGACCTGTAAGCTAGGAGGGTCACGTTATGGGAGACAGGAGCATGGGACAAGTCCGGTATCCTGCCATAAAAGATAGAAGTTAGTGATAAAGAAATGAAAAATTTCTTAAAAATAGTAAAGGACCATGAGAAATCAACACAGTAGTTGCTAGATGGCGCAAAGAAGAAGTGTGTAAGACTGATGGGAGTCAATAAAGAAACAGGAGAGAGTGCAGACAACATTAAAAAGCTGCTAATAGAACTAATGGCAGAAAACTTCTAAAGTAAAGGAAAAAGCTTCACATACAGATAAGTGTGGCACATAGGACTCCCAAAAACCAAGATTTAAATAAATCTACACATAGGCATATAGTAGTTAAGATTCCAGAAACCCAACAGAAGAAAAACATTCTATAAGAAGTCACAGAAAAGTAACAAATGACATACAAAGGAAGCACATCAGAATCACATCAGACTTCACAACACAAACTTTTAAAGCAAGAAGAGCCTGGGGTGATGTATTTAAAGCTCTAAAGGAAAACAACCTCCAACCCAGACTGATGTACCCTGAAAAACTATCATTCAAAATTGAAGGGGAAACAAGATACTTTCATGACAAAGAGCAACTTAAGAACTTCACAAATACAAAACCAGCATCCAGAAAGATTTTAAACTATATCCTAGGCAATGGCAACAAGAATCACAGCCTCAGGAAGCCTAGCAGAATGCAACCATCAGGTATGACAGAAATTAAATACAAAAGGTTAGAATAGCTATCTTGTACATGAAAACAGAGTCACTGGGAGACAATTGGGGCAAACAATTCCTTTTACAATAGCATTCAAAAAATGAAAACATCTAGGAATCAACTTAACAAGAGAAATCAAACATATCCAGTCAGAAAACTATAGAACTCTGAGAAAGTGCTACCTAGCCTCTCCTTCATGCCCTCCAGCCCACTACAGAGTGGCGTCCTATGTCCTATGCTGTATGTCTTTTATGGATTTCATTTGTTTCCTATGTTGGGATTCCATCATGTTCCTCAGCTACACCATTGTTTTTTTTTTATCTGTATCCATTCTAGATTTATTAACCACATCTTTCACTATGGGAAAAATCTCTGCTGTTACCTGACAAATTATTTCTTATTTCATTTTTCCAGATCCCCTTTTGTGTCCTGTTCAGGGAGTCCAGGCCGCTGAGCATCAGTATTTCTATCTCACTTCCCTTTGGGGTTTCTTAGTTGATCTGAAAGTCTGGTTTTGAGACCAGTTTATGTGCCTTCTCATTTCAACAGATGCAGCCCTCAAAGCCTTTGTTGAAGTAACTTTTTGCTCACCCAGTGGTCTTCAATTCTCAGCAAGCCACTGAGGGGCCTTTTCTTTGCTGCTCACCAGTAAACTAATCCCTGTGTTCAGAATGGTGGCCTTCTGGCTCCCTGAGCTCACCTGTTTTCTGGACAGGCTTCTGGCTGGGGCCTGTGCACACTTGAGATGGTTTCTAGGTGAGCCTCTTGCTGGGGCCTTTATGAGCTTGTTGTCTGGGAGGGCCTTTGCCTGGGGGCTGTGCTCCCCAGTTCCTGTTGACTGAGCATCCTTTTGTCTAGGGTCTCTGGGCACATGTGGATGGTATTGGGCCTAGCCTCAGGCTGTTGCTTGTGCACCTGTGCAGCTCTTTATCATGAGGGGCCTTGGCTGTGGCCATTGCAATGGGGCAGGCATCTGGCCGAAGCTTGTGTGCCTGTACAGGTCTTTTCTGGGTGGGCCTTTGGTTTGTGCTGGTGTGCCCAAGGTTGGTTTGGGCAGAGCCCTGGCTGGGATATGCCTCCGGCAGGCCATACTGGTCCACAGTGTTGCTCGCCAGGATCTGCCCACACTAACCCATGCTGTGGCTGGGGCTCTGGATGAAGCTTGTGTGCCTAAACATTGAAAGCTTTGATGTCAAATGTTGGCAATGGATTGGGAAGAATATTGAAAGCAAATTACAGACACTGTTGTAAGTTCATTATTACCTGAAAGCTTTGCATGAGAAGAAAGGAAGGGACCTATATATGCCTCCTCACACACCGCAAATGCACGGCTGTGACTTAGAGGAAACCTGCTAAAATTGTTGCACTATTATAAGAAACATACTTGAATGAAAAAGAACAGGTATATGGAATACCTGTTCAATTTAGTATACAAAAAGAAATAACAAGAAAATCTCTATATTTTAGGGGAAGGCTTTCTTCTAATAATTCACTAACTACATTGGAATTTGCACTGCTAATTTCAAGGACGTTCAGTGCTTTATATACAAGATGAACTAATTCTTCATTTCTAATTTTTGACTATGTTTGCTATTATTAAGGAATTATATGACAACTCATTTTTGTATAAATTTAAAAATTTGCAACAATGTGTAATATATTAATTTGTGACTATTTAGAAAGTAATTTTCATTTAGTTTTGTTATTTGTTGCCAGGGATTGAACGCTGCTTCTTGCTCTTGCGAGGCTGGAGGCAGCACCACTGAGCTAAATGCCTGGCCCTTTAGTTTTATTTTTAACAAATGAACACTGGCATCTACTTCAAACATGATTTTATTGATGCATTTCTGTTTTCCATTAAATAAACTAAATGCTTACTATTGTGCATCAACACCTGCACTCAGGACACCATCACCTTTGATCTTTATTCTACCTTAGGAAATGTTCACTCATCACCTAGCCCAACTGAGAAATCAAGACCAACAACGTCACTTTTGGAAGTCCCTAAGTCCAAGCAGAAGCCACACCCTAAGACCCAACACTTCCTCCCAGGGGTCTTGGCAAATGCAGACTTCCGAGCTGGCCTGGGCAAATGCCCATGTGCTGCTCCCAGCTGCCTACCTCAGGACGTGGAGCTGAGGCCTCTTCACCATGCATGTCCTGCCTGCAGGCTCAGCTCAGGGGATCACAGAACCCAGGGCTTTCAATGGGGGAGCTGGTGTGGGCGGAGGGGGAGCAGAGGAGGACTGGGCTGCAGAGGGCGGTCAGCCGGAAAGGGAGGAACCACAGCATGCACCCAGACACAGGCCCTGGCCTCAGTTCTGGCCTGCCAGGGACTTCCAGACGTAGACACCAAGAGGCTGACAGAGATGTGGACATACTCTGGGACAACTCCAAGTTGTGCTCCGGCATGGACAGACTGAGGAGGAATTTAAGAGAAGTTGGCACAGTGGGAACCAAACTCCTGAGGAACCCTCCACCCTGGTCAGCTTTGCAGACCAAAACTCCTTGGCAGAGGGGGCTGGAAGAGGAGAGGAGGGGTGAGCTCTGTCTGGTGAGTTGCTGGTCAGAGTGGGGTCGGAGCCATGCACAGGCGCAGGTGCGCAGGGCAGGGTCAGGTGGGGAGGAGGCAGGTGTGCAGAAGGGAGGGGACACAGCATGTTGCCTCCTGCTCAGGTGCTCAGTGCAAGCACCAGGCTCAGCAATGGGGTGGGGGCAGGGCACGATGGATCCTGGGTGTTGTGGCATCTGTAATGTGTGGGTGAGGAAAGGCGGGTGCCTGGAGGCCTCCTGCCACTGAAGCAGTGACTCAGACAGGCACCTGGGCAGTGGATTGGCGCCCTCATCTCTGTTGCCCATGACAGTTTTACAGAACAGGTTAGAGCGGGGGCGTCGGAAGGGGAACAAAGATCAGAGCGACTTAGAGATGTGGATCCTATTAGGATGATCGAGGTACTGATGTCAGCACAGCAGTGGAGGAAGCACTAAGATCTCCCAAGTTCCCACAAGTCGGGCGTTGGTGTGACAGAGAAGAGTAAGGGCTGGTTCAGTGCAGTACTTCTGAATGCTGGAGAAAGTGTGCTTTTGCCATCAGAGCTGTAAACTGCAGAGAAAAGCAAGGCCGCTTCAGTTTAAGGGCATCACTTTGTGGTGTGGAACCAAATGTAGACTCGCTCCCCAGTGAGCTTCACTGTGCAGGCTGTGAGGACTGGGTTGGCCATGGAACCAGCTCGCGGAGTGGGGAAGCCCACAGCCTTGTGTGTTGCTGTGCTCCTGACACAGACCTTGGTACAGGTCCTGTGCTCTGCCCCTTCCTACCTGGAGCTGCTCCCAGCTCTACTTTCCAGCCACCAAGGACTGAGCGGCTTTCCTCAGCCCCACAAGGCCGGCCTGGTGCTTCAGCTCTAGAGCCCGCAGTCCTGATCCAAACTTCTGCAGTGGGACTCAGCCGAACATTTCCTCCTGCAGGCTGTGGAGTCAGGTGTCAGGCCCAGCTCACCCACGGCACCTACCGCACTGTCCTGGTGTCTGTGTGTGAGACTCTTCAGTCACCTTCTTGGGAAAGAAGAAAAGGCTTTTCAGTTTGATCAAGGTCGGGGAAGACAAGCTGACATTTGTAGATGAAAGGGTTGAATGTGTTCTAGATGTGCCAGCTTCACTGTGATGTATATAGCATCAGCCTGACTGAAATGTTGACGTGATCCTGGTTCTGAGCTTATTAACTACACATAAGAGAACACAAGCAAAAGGATAAATGACGAAGCGATTGAATACTTTCCTGCTTATGCATCTCCATGAGTGTGGTGTAATGTTAGTAGCAAATTATCAAAATATGGATTTGTTACACTAGTTAATCATTACTTGTAGGAAACAAGTTTTCTGATCGAGGTGGTCTCCCGCTTTACACTTTGCTCCAAACAGCAAGAGTAAGTTTTCTGGGAAGGGGCCTATATCTGCTGCCTCCCTGTTTTTCTGTTCCTCTTCTTTTGACCCAACAGTGAATTTAACTCATACTCAATAGTTGCTTAGTAATGAATAAGTTAAAAATATCATATGCTTTGCTGAGTATAAAGAGTTTGCCTAATTGTGTAATCGTATAGGATGTTCTTTGAAAACAAAGAACATAGTAACTCCTCGCTGATTTCCTTGTGGGTATTAGTTATTTCCCCTAAGTACCCCAGTAATGACCATTAGTAATGAAAAGTTAAAAATAGCACCAATAAAAAGGGAAAGCCTCCCCACCCCTATATAATCATGCCTTGATAGTGGGCCAGGGCCTTCAGTTGGAAGCCGCTGTGATAGTGCCACTGGAGGAGGTCCAGGCTCGAGCTTGCAATAAACTCTTTGTGTGTTTTCATCAGAGGAGATTCCTCGGTGGTCTTCTTGGGGATTTTGCAACTTGGGTACAATATGTGGAGGCTCATCCTGGATCCCCAACTGACCCGGGACTCTCTTTCTGGAGGAGATGGGCTAGCAAAACCATGCACAGGTAAGTCCTTTCTGTTTAATTTTGTTCTGTGTTTCTGTTTAATTTTGTTTTGTGTTCTGAAGCTCACGAGGCATTCTGAATTGCCCATCGTGGGTCATGGGTGGATGCGCCTAAATTATGCCCAACTGGTGGGGGTCATGTAAGATGTTCCAGATCACTTTGGAGTCTGAGAAGGAAACTCAGGGTCCTTCATTCGGGAAGGTGAGGTGGGTCACACCCACAGTGGCTTCTGTACACCACCACCTTGGCTTTGTTTTCAGGGAAGGAACCTCAAGGCCCTTCATTTGTGAAGGTGAAGTGGGTCACTCCCACATTGGCATCAGTAGGCCATCACCTTGGCTTTGTTTTCCTTTTTGAATTTGTTTTGTGTGTATTGAGATCTCTTTTGTTTTTGGTGTTGTCTTTGGTTATTTTGTGTTTTGTCTGCTAAATTTGTGTTGGTTGTGTTGGTCGTGAAAAGAATGGGACAGTCCAACACCACCTGCTTGTCTCTGATGAATGAACACTTTAAAGAAATGAAAATATGAACTCATGATTTGTCTGTGGAAATAAAAAAAAAGGGAATTATCAGACTATGTGTGATTCTGAATGGCCTACTTTTGGAGTTGGATGGCCATTAGGTTTGAGGCTGCTGCGATGGTACCACTGGAGGTCCAGGCTCAAGCTTGCAATAAACTCCTCATGTGTTTGCATCAGAGGAGATTCCTGGGTGGTCTGCTTGGGGATTTTGCTACTTGGGTACATTGCTCAGCCTTTCAGGTGCTTATTATCTAAAATTTGGAAATACATGAACAGTTTTCAAGTAATTTTATATGCAGCTTAAAGCATTTTTCTATTGTCAGATGAAGGATTCAAAAGACATTTCTTTTTTTAAACCACATTTTTCTCAGAACCTGTGTTTCACACGTGCTGTTAAAATGCAGGATCCTCCTTCATCTCTTTTCCTCTGAGAGCAGCTCACCTGTGTGAAATCATGGACCATAGGAGATTTCATTCTCTAGGGCTCCTTGACCACACCACAGCCCACCACAGTCTCTTTGGGGTTTTCCTAGGAGCTACAATCCCCTCCCTCCTTGGCAATGGCCTCATGGTGCTCCTGATTCACCAGGACCCCCCGCTGCACACGCCCATGTACTTCCTGCTGAGCCAGCTCTCCCTCATGGACACTGTGCTCATCTCCACCATCGTGCCCAAGAAGGCGGCTGCCTACTTGACAGGAAGGAAGTCCATCTCTGCAGTGGGCTGTGGGCTGCAGATCTTCTTCTTCCAGACAACTGGTGGTGCAGAGTGCTTCCTTCTAGCTGCCATGTCCTATGACCGCTATGTGGCTGTGTGCCAACTGCTGTGGTATGCCACCCTCATGAGCTGGCCCTTGTGTCTGAGAATGGCTTTGGGGTCCTGGCT
>NW_022900915.1:46589670-46609728 GCF_012274545.1 Fukomys damarensis
GAAGCCAATTTCCAGCTCCTTCTCAGGACAGCCTGAGTCCCTCTGCTCCTGCTGCCCTAGGCAGAGGTGGCAGGGCTGTCCCAAGAAGTCACAGCCCAGGGGAACTCAGCAAGGGTATCTGTCCTCCTCCCTACCCTGCTGCTCCCAAGCCCCTGATCCCCTGTCCCCAGCCTTGGTCTCAGCACGTGTCCCCGAGGTTCCCCACTCCTGGGGACGCTCAGGCAGCAGCCCTGATTGGGCTCAGTGTGCAGACATCTGAAGTTCTGGGCCCTGGTAGGTCAATGTGGATGCAGCCAGGGTCCATGCCGCATGGAGCCTGCTGGAGAGGTCACAGTGCACAGTGGGGCAGGACAGCTGTGGGGGTCTGGATGCTGCTCTTTCTGGAGCCCTGGATGCCTGGTCAGAGCAGCAGGGTTGGCTGAAAATTAGAGGAGCCATGATGTCCCCTCTTGCTGAAACCCTGAAGAAGGTACTTCCTCCCCATTGAGTTATACTTGTATTACTTGGTTTTATTGCATTTCAGCCTGAGTCTCCTTACCCAGTCTTCGTATTTTGTTTCCTCCTTCCTCTTTAAATGTTCTCTCTGGTAGATAAAGACTTAATTCCATGTTCTGAGAACTCAGAGATAAGAGGCCAAGCAGGGCAGCTGCAGAAAGACTGGCAGCACCAGCAGGGCATTGTGCAGCTCTGTTCTGAGCTCACTGTGCAGGGTGGGCTCTCCCTAGAACTTCATGCTACCTCTGTTTCTTCCTGACAGCAGCCCTCAGGCACAGCCTGTTGCCTCCTGGGTGCAAGGGAGGATTGATTCTTTGTCACTGTTTAATAGAAATTCTTTGCAGGTGTAGTTCATAACTGATCAGTGTGTTGTGCTCATAGGAAGTACATGTGGGTGGCATGAAACCATGGACAGGAGGCTGGGGAGCTGGGCCAGTCACCAAGTCTGCCAGAAAACTCTCAAAGCTATAGGCGTATTATCCCTAGGCCCTGCCACCCCAGGCTTAACCAGAGGCTGAATCCGGGTCTCAGAGCTGTTTCTCCTATTGGCCATTTAAGGGTAATGGTGAAAGACTGGTTAATGATGAGAAAGCCTGCAGAAGGAAAGAATGCTTCATGGACCATTGGTTCTTTGGGTGTTTCAGGCAGTTTTAAATTATTAGTTTTTACAATCAATACTTGTGAACAGAAACAACTTGGCCAAAAATCTGTTATAGAATTTATACATGCATTAAAACAAAGTTTCATATTAAAAAAAAGGAGGAGGAGGAGGAGGACAGGATGCAGAAGTGTACAGGAAGTAGTTGCATTTATGTATGTCCTGGACAACAGATGCTTCTTCCTGATCTTAATCATTTCAGCCCAAGCTGAGCCAGGCTCCGTCCCCTTACCCTGTGACAACCAGATTCCTGTGTGGCCCCAGGGACCAACCCTGAAGCCAATTTCCAGCTCCTTCTCAGGACAGCCTGAGTCCCTCTGCTCCTGCTGCCCTAGGCAGAGGTGGCAGTGCTGTCCCAAGAAGTCACAGCCCAGGGGAACTCAGCAAGGGTATCTGTCCTCCTCCCTACCCTGCTGCTCCCAAGCCCCTGATCCCCTGTCCCCAGCCTTGGTCTCAGCACGTGTCCCCGAGGTTCCCCACTCCTGGGGACGCTCAGGCAGCAGCCCTGATTGGGCTCAGTGTGCAGACATCTGAAGTTCTGGGCCCTGGTAGGTCAATGTGGATGCAGCCAGGGTCCATGCCGCATGGAGCCTGCTGGAGAGGTCACAGTGCACAGTGGGGCAGGGCAGCTGTGGGGGTCTGGATGCTGCTCTTTCTGGAGCCCTGGATGCCTGGTCAGAGCAGCAGGGTTGGCTGAAAATTAGAGGAGCCATGATGTCCCCTCTTGCTGAAACCCTGAAGAAGGTACTTCCTCCCCATTGAGTTATACTTGTATTACTTGGTTTTATTGCATTTCAGCCTGAGTCTCCTTACCCAGTCTTCGTATTTTGTTTCCTCCTTCCTCTTTAAATGTTCTCTCTGGTAGATAAAGACTTAATTCCATGTTCTGAGAACTCAGAGATAAGAGGCCAAGCAGGGCAGCTGCAGAAAGACTGGCAGCACGGTCAGGGCATTGTGCAGCTCTGTTCTGAGCTCACTGTGCAGGGTGGGCTCTCCCTAGAACTTCATGCTACCTCTGTTTCTTCCTGACAGCAGCCCTCAGGCACAGCCTGTTGCCTCCTGGGTGCAAGGGAGGATTGATTCTTTGTCACTGTTTAATAGAAATTCTTTGCAGGTGTAGTTCATAACTGATCAGTGTGTTGTGCTCATAGGAAGTACATTGTGTTTTCTGTCTATTGTGATGTATATAAAGCGCTCATTTGTCTTTTATCAAAGAAATAAGAAACAGATAATTTTTATTTTTGAAACATAACTTCAGTGGGAATGATTCTCCATTTCCCAGGCTAGATCTGGGTCATATCTATTACACAATATTCTGTATCGAGTATTTAAAAATAACTGGCCTTATTCACCCACAGTGTGTCCATTCAGGGTATGATTTCTGCTTCTCTCCTGGGTCTGTCGTGCCTCTGTTTGTGTTACTACTAAAAGTAAGTGTTTCAGTCATTTGCTGATTTTCCTAGTAAGTCTTATATGTGAAATTTTTATGACAGAAGTTACAGTGATTGTGCCACGTAGTTCACTGATATAGAAAGTTTACTGAAATTCACAAACTGAGAGTACAATCTCTTATAATTTACAATATTCAGGTAAATGTATTATGTTCCAGGAATTTCCTATCTGATATTTTGAAGCAAATCATTTAAAAAAGTCAATTTTACGCTATTTTATCTTTTACTTGACTTACAGTAAAAGTTTTTTAAAGAAATTATCCTATGATCCTACAAAAACAAATGAACATTTTTATTGTGCAGTTGAAACAATACTAGTGAACAGGGCCCCTTACTAAAAGTGTATGTTATGTGATTTAACCATAGTAGATATCTCTAATAAAATTTTCTGATTATCACTAAGTTGATAAACATGTGGACTATTTTAAGCACTCACATGACTACCGAATTATTGACAGAGTCAGGGTGTGTGCAGCCCGTGACTGAGGGGTGCACTAGGACGTGAGGGAGTGGCGGTGTCCACAGCTAGGACTCGATTCCCAGTGGGCTGATGGTTAATGGAGCCTGTGCCCAGTCCTGGCCAGGGACAGTTTGCTTCCCAAAGAGGAACAGAGAGGTCACGTCCTGGGTCATTTCATCCACGTGGGTCAAACAGTGAGGCTGGCAGAACAAACCAGCTGAGGAGCTGGGCTGAGCAGGGAGGGGGCCTAAGTCACACCCGCTCCCTCTGTCCTCCCTCTGCCTCTCCCTGTTTCCCTCTCTCTCCCTCTCTCTCTCGAGCACAAATAACCTCCTTTTTGCTCTCCTCCCTCTGTCCCTGTCTCTCTGTCTAGGTCTCTCTATCTCTGTCTTTTTCTGCCTCTTTAATATAAATACCGTAATAACCACATACGTACATTTAAAAGCCATAGTATGTACATAGATAAAATGATTGTGCGCCGCTACATTTCATTGTATTAAACTCTCTTCCTATGAAATGGTCTACATGAATCAAGGTAATGCTGCAAATCAACATTATAAGATCTTTCATAAAAATTTCAAGCGTCGTACTTACTGCATTGTGACCAACTGATTTGAAAAGCTTGTTAAAGGTACTGAACTTCTTTCACATACACTGCAACATAACATGAGAAACAGAAGTAAACCTGAGTTGCCATAATAGTGTGGAATAAAGTCATGGCTTTGCTGGAAGTCGTCCACGTGAAATGAGGTATAATAGATGTAATAAGAGTGTCTAGCTGAGGAATTGTGCTATTGGCTCAAAAAATGCATTTGAAAATAGTACATTGTTGTTCTCTGATGTATAATTCTTACTCCTCAATCAGAGGCTTATTTCCCAAAGGTAAAATGGCAATTTTAATTTTGAAATAAATAGTTTACATAGTTGATAACGTATGCTGGTATCACTTTAGACTGAACCTAGTGTCTCTTCCAATCTGTAAAACCTTACTTAAACATAAAGACATGGAGAGACTTTTCAGAGCCATAAGAACTTCTCAGACACCATGAATTCAAAGAATTTTTCAAAGGGATAAGGATACAATGGGAAAGCACTTTCTCTGATTGGCCCCAAATCTCATGGAGAAGACACGGGTGGGAGGTGTGCGTTTCAGCCACGTTCCACCATCAGTGCTAGTAACAAGCCACATTTGGACCCGGACGGGGAAACAATTTCCTTGGGAAGAGTTCCGCACATGTTATATGGCAGTGCTTTTCTCAGGGGTAAGAGTCACACTGGCAAGCGCTGCACTTGGATTCCGGTGTGGGTTTTACCCAAAGCTCAGATGAACTCTTGGCTGGCACTGGGGATACAATTTAATACTTCTATCGGTGTGGGGTGACTCAAGGGCCATAGAGACTGTGCAAAGTGAAGTGAAACATGACGGAGTGGACTTCAGATGCCCCACAGAAGCATGCGTGTGATGGCACAAGGTCCCGAGTGCAGTAAGAAATAACTTACGGATTGTTTTCAACGACAAGAACACACAGATATAGCAGTGTAGAAAAAAAGAACGCTACAAAAACATCAACCTGTGTAAAGGGCCGAAGAGGGAGAATTGATGAAGACGTGAGTTGCTCTTATGCTGTGCCTTTATAGGAAGTGAGTTATGGTATAATACGAAGTATTAAATGATAATAAGCATCTAATGGGCCTCACTATGAGCCAGGGATTCTGTAACGGTTGGGAAATCATTGCTGAAGGCACCTGGAAGGACTGCAATGGAGTAAATAATTTACTGACAAAGAAAAACCAGGAGGGTAATATGGCTCGAGTGAGCGAGGGAAAGTTAGCAACTGTGAGTAAACACTGCTGACTTAGTGTTGTCAGCCAAAGCCACCCATTTTGAAAATCCGCTTGTGGTCACCGGGTTACACGAGGCACAGTGCCGCTCACGTCCCACATGTGTCCCCGATCCCACTGCCAGAGCAAGGGTCAGAGGCCGGGCACTTGCTCCAGTCTGCACCTCACTCAGACGCTGCTCTCCAGACCCTGAAGCCCAGAGCAAGCCTCGGCTCACATGCAGGAAAAAACAAGCCTGAGGTCTGCAAGGAAGAATCCCAGGTACACACCCTAAATACAGCTAAACACCCGCAGCATTTATGTATTTCAGTAACATAAACTGCACATCCAATTCAGAAACAGTAAAACTGAAGTTTATTAAATCTAAATTCATGAATCACTGTAAAATAAGTGTCCAATATTTGTTATTAATTTTGGTGATCAGAACAGATACTGAAGGACAGGTCTCTAGATTAGCGTATTTTATATTCAATTATTTTCTGTGAATATATGCATGCACATAAATATGTATAAAGGCAGACATCACAGACGCAGAAGATGTGAAAAATTCATCGTATGTTTAATGAATACTGTAAGCATGAGTAACATGAAAATTTAGGATTCCCCACAAAAATGCAGTACAATTTAAATTTGTGTAGCATAAAAAGAACAAAATTAAAATATTTAACATGTACTGTTATTTTGATTAAATATACATGATTTCTTATATGCAAGTATGTTTAACACTGTAAACATTTTATAACATTTTATCACTTACCATTTTTGATTTCTTAGAATTACTACATTTAAATTCCTAAGAGTTTTGATTTGAACAATGTATTTAGAAAATTCAGCTCCTTCTCCTCAATATATATTTACTTGCTCACTTTTTAAAAATTTATTTTGTGAAGAAAATAAAACAAAATTTCATAGCAAAATAAGAGAACAACAACAGATAAAACACAGTGTATCATAATCTTCAATGTAGTTCTTTACAATATAAGACATTGACAAATAAGATTCTGTCTCACAAAACATAACAGATAAAATGAAAAACTTTCTTTTTGCTAAATTAAAAGTAATTCTAATATAAATGGAATAAATTTCCATATAAACTATTTTTCAAACAATGCAATAGATAATTAGGAGAATTATTTGAACTTCTTTCTACTTCCTTTTATCTTTCTTCTATTTTGTCCCTTCTGTCTTTGCATATATATTTTTCTCACATAAGAGAGAAAACAGATACTTAAGCTTATGTGTCTGACTTATTTCCCTTAATGTTGTTCTCAAGCTGCATCCACTTACGTTTTAATGCTTCAAGTTAATTATCCTTTTAAATGAACGGCCCGCATCATTGGTGGAATGTGACATAGTACAACCTGTATGACGTTCAATGCGTGGTTCTGTAAAACACTGAAAATAGAAATTCGATTTGGCCCAGCTATTTCCCCTTCTAGATACCTTCTTGAGAGGCACAATCAGCACACGGGCATACATGCATATCCATGTCTGCAGCACTGAGCTCCTAACAGCTACACCTTGCATACAGTGCACATACATGCATCGACAGGTGAACAAATCAGGAAAGATGTTATTCGCTCTGATAGTAGGATCAGAGCATGGGGACAGCAGTAGTACTCTCCATATCACAGGCTCCAGAGAAAACCTCCTTCATCTGATCAACTCATTCTGTTCATTAATCAGACAGATAACACAGAACACGCTTAGGAACCAGGCAACACTTCAGGCACTTGGCTTCCATCAGTGAATGGGGCAAAGATATTCTATAACTGTGGGTGGGAGAATGACAGTGAAGGGCAGGCCCAACTCGTGTTTGTTATTTAACATGATGGAAGGTGGGATGAAACAGGCAAAATGTGAAATGGAGAAGGGATGGAGGACCAGGAAGGTGAGGGCTCCAGGCTTTCACAGGTGTGCAGGGAGGGCCCACTACAGGACACACTGGAGAGACAAGCGGAGCAAAGTTCCCAGAATTCACCACGACCTTGAGTCTCCATGCAGAGCCCAGGGCAGATTCCACCTCCTCACTCTCTCAGGTGACTGATGCCCATGAATGCTCATCTTGTAAAGCTTGGCATTCATGAAACGCTCTGTTAGACCATTGATACTCATGTAAAATACTTCAGCAATTCTCATTTTGCTACATAAGCTCATGGGAACAATTTTGGGATTCATCTACTTTTCATCTTTATATTTTATCTTTAGATAAAACACAGAAATGCAGCATGAGCCCTGAGAATCAGACTTCCAGCAGGGATTTCATCCTTCTGGGACTGTTCTCTTCCTCCCGCACCAGCCTGGTCTTCTTCTCCTCTCTGTGCATCCTTTTCATCCTGACTGTCACAGAAAACGCCCTCCTGATCCTCCTCATCCACGGGGACTCCCGCCTCCACTCCCCAATGTACTTCCTGCTCAGCCACCTCTCCTTCATGGACATCTTGCACATTTCCAACATCGTCCCCAAAATGATCGCCAACTTCCTGTCTGGCAGCAGAACCATCTCCTTCACAGGCTGTGGATTCCAGATCTTCATATCCATCGTCCTGCTGGGTGGCGAGTGCCTTCTGCTGGCTGCCATGTCCTATGATCGCTATGTGGCCATCTGCTACCCCCTGCGCTATGCCGCTCTGATGAGTGACAGACTCTGTGTGCTCATGGCAGCCGGGGCCTGGCTGGTGGGGACCCTCAACTCCGTAATCCACACAGCCTATGTGCTCCACTTTCCCTTCTGTCACTCAAGGGCTATTGTTCATTTCTTCTGTGAAGTTCCCGCCATGCTGAAGTTGTCCTGTGTGGACATTTCACACTATGAGCAAGGAGTTGATGTAAGTGCTGTTATTTTCTTGTTGATCCCTTTCTCCCTGATCTCTGTATCTTATGTCAGAATTTTGCACACTGTCTTACAAATCAAATCCTCAGAGGCCCAGAAAAAATCATTTTCCACCTGTTCCTTCCACATGGCTGTGGTTGTCATGTTCTATGGGCCATCTATTTTCACATACATGAGACCCAAGTCCTACCGCACTCCAGGCCAGGATAAGTTCTTGGCCACATTCTACACCATTCTCACACCCACCCTCAACCCTGTCATCTACAGCTTCAGGAATAAAGATGTTCTTCAGGCTGTCAGTAACATCATCAAACATATTCCCATGGCTAACAAATGAAAGGGAAATAGGCTCTACTTTGGTTTTTCTCCTTTCTTTATATCTTGTTACTGTGGGACATTCACTATGTTTGGTTGGAAAGATAATCAAAGCTCCTTTGTTGCATTCAAAATAAACACATTGTTGAGAAACGTTGTTGAGAAAAACTAAGTAAGAAATATATCATTTTTGCAAATGCCAACCTCTAATAATGTCATCATCCTTTTCTCTTACTAATTCTGATGTAAAAGGTCATAAAAGGTGATTTCTAGTAACTTCCACTAAACTTATAAGATCTACAATGCAACATGTTTCAAGAATCACTAACTCCAGCTCATAGGTGAAATATAAATACTATTTTTTTTCATTACTGAGATCATACTTAAAACCTAACACACGAGAGCCAGGCATGTTGTCACTGTGATACATCCCCAGCCCTGTGAAATATGAATTGTTACCATGTCTGCATTTCCAACTTCTGTGGAATACGCACTCAGATCTCATCATCATTTCATAGACAACTTGTAATAAGTCATGCAAATTGTATCACTTATAATATACATTACAATAATTTTCTAGCCAACAACAATGAAATTAAAATTTTCTATACAAGGAAGAGGGCCATTAAATTTAATTTTATTACTCCAGACTCTTTCTAAGTTTGATTCATACTTCTTTAAACAGTAAAATATTTTATGTACAGATTCAACTATAGATAGACAGTTTCCTTGGCTTTTAGACGTCCTGAATATCATCTGCTCTTATGAAATTAGGTGTGTATTTGAACACGTATTGGCAAACATCACGTTCATCTTCTGGACAGATTCCAGAGACCTGACCTCGCCCCACAGCTAATGACTCAGTGCCCTTCCCCACATATCCACTTCCGTACTCCTTTCCTGCCCCATCCTGACATCACAGTTAATCTCAGATTGGGTCTGGGAAGAGGAGTTCACAGGACCTTTCCCCTCCTAGTGAGTACTGTGCATTGCATAAACCCTGCACACAGGAGCCCAGACTCTCAGGGTGTTGAGTTATAATGCTTGGTGGGCAACACGTGTGGCACATGGCAGCAGACATATCTTTTTCTGTGGTGCTTATATGTCCTGGTGTGCTAACTCTTGGTTGAATTCATCTTATTCTTGCTGGCCTTTACTGAAAATAGCAAATTAAGAAGCAGTATTTTTAGCCTTCTTTGGTTCAATGTCTCATTGCTACAACTTTGCCTTGTAGGCAAAAACAAAGAAAAGCTGAATATCTTCTGATCACCACATGCACATGCCCCACCTTCTCCAAACCGCTGGGCTATTGCTGTCTTCTCCTCCATCAAGGACATACTTTCAAAATCCCCAGTGCATGAGCAGAGAGAATTTGGTTCTGTGCACTGTATGATGCAAGCATTAGGTAGGAAATTTTATGACACAGAGGTATACAGGTTTACAGGAGTAATGTACAGAGTAGGACCATGGACAATAAAACTATATTGTGTGAAGTATCTTTGTTTAATAATTATACCTGCACTGTTGCATTCACAAAACACAACTATGTGTGATGCTTGGGTGTGCCAGCCTTTTTCCTATCAACTTGTGTCCTATGAAGGCCAAATATGGATTGTAAATGTATTTCCATCAGTAAACTGAGAAGTGGCTTTAAGGTGAGCACTAGAGGCGAGGGATGATTTGAGAGCCCCAGAGGGCTGTGGTGCCCCTTGGTCAGCAGAAATGGCCTGGTGGCTCCAGCCGTCTGGGTCAGAGTCTCTGGGGGCTTCTCCCTTTGGGATGACACAAATCCACTTTAGGAGCCCAGATCCTCTTTGCCCTGCAGGGAAAAGCAAGGCCATGGCAGGAGGAAGGTCTGCGTCTGCGGTTCCCACCAGTGCCCAGGTGTCCAAGGCTGAGTGGAGTCAGAGTCCTGCTTCTGCAGAGTGCTGAGAATGTAAGGTTTGATGCAGGAGCGGTGAGGCCACGTGGGTGCTGTGTGCCTGACAGGGAAGTGGAGGTGTTTCCAGCCATCAGGGCCACACAGGAAAGCCAGAGGAGGGGAGACTTGGGCGGGAGAGGCACTTAGGGAGGAGGAGCATGGAGATGACAAGGCATGCAGGGCAGGAGCACAGAGGATAAACACAGGGTGGGATTTCGTTTCAGGATAGAGCTCTGCTCGTGGTGGTGACACTCACCTCGGGGGCACTGACTGGGCAGACGCACCTCAGCTGGGATGCATCGATGTCACCCTGGGACCCAGTCACATTGCAGGTGGGGTCAGCTTGGGCCAGGCCCACAGTCTGCTGTCCCTGCCAGGATACAGGGAGATGGAGACAATTCCCGCTGTCACTGTGAGGGAGACGTCCCACGAGTGTCTAGCAGGAGAGCATGGGACCGAGTGTGGCAGGCTGGACAGGACAGCAAACCCAGGGCACTCAGCATGTCCACTGCAGTTGGCTGGAGTCCTGGTGGGCAGGGACAGGGGCTGGGGCTGCACAGGGAAAGTGCTGGAGAACACGGGAAGTGCAGCGGAGCCCTGAGGGAAGCCCGTGCCTGTCCCACAGCCTGACCCAGAGGGAGGCTGCTGCAGACCAAAGCAAGCCTCACAGGGGTCACTGGTTTGTGTGTCCCCTGGTAGGCCCAGCAGTCCTAGGGCCAGGCAGAGCCTTCCCACTGGAGGACGGGCATGCTAGAGCCCCGTCTGGGAGAAGGCAGACAGCTCTGGGCCAACACTGCATCTCAGGTCCTGTTCACTGCCAGTGTCCCTTTGCCTTGGCAAGGAACTTCGGAAGATGGGAGGGCATTTCAGGGACTTCGGGATAAATCCCTAGTTTTTCTCTGGAAAACACACTGTACCACAGTTTCACAAATTATACAGAGTATTCCAAAGAGTCACAGGGCAAAGCACTGAGAAGTGTCAGTGGCCGGTAAAAGCGAGTTTGAGCAGACGGGTGACCACCTCTAATGCGAGGAGCACAGCTCTGCCCCTCACAGCCATCCGTGGATGTGATCACGGGAGAACCTGACTGGGCCCTCTCCCGGATACACTGCCTCCTCCTCCCTCAGAGAAGATCTCAGCGGGTGTGAGTCCATTGCACAATTCTGAGCCACACAAGTGAATTCCGTTGCATTTTATTCGCTGATATTCTGTCATATTCTCAACTTCTCTCCCTGTTAGCAATATTGTTCAAATGTGTACCTACAGAATCCAGAAAGAGCACTAATCCTAATAACAGAGTAATAATGTCAGTGGAAATATCGCAATCATTGAATACTGTGTAGTCCTGGTCTCTGAGTGCTGGTCAGTACCAAGTTCTGTTATGTGTGTGAGTGTGTGGCTTTGGTGTTACTAAATCTGATTTTAATTCCCAATACATTATGAGGCACTTGATATAAGTTGATTTCAGATCGATTCATGGCAAAGTACTACACTGTACCAAAATATGGGTCTTAATCTTTTAAAAAATTAGTATATAAATTGCTTTTTTCACCATTTTCTTAATAATATTATTTGTGAACACAGCACACTCAGCCCTGGGTGAGGCAGAGTGTTATATATTTGCTGTACCCCTCCACAGCACCCCATTAATCGCAATTGTGTGAGATCTACATTCAGTCCAATCCCGTGTTCCATATCTGCCTCTCCAAACAGCTCCTGTGTAGGTCAGAGAATTACGAGAGGTGGCTAGTGTTACTCTGTCAGTCACCAGCCTAGGAAATGTCTGTGTTTATAATTTTCTCACAGAAAATAACTTTATTGATGTCCATAGGCTGATTAAGGTTAATAGCATGTAGAAGTTTTTAAAAATAAGTTTCCACCACTGCCCTCAGTACAAAATATAACAGAGCTTGTAAGAGTGGATATTTTCCAGGTTTCCAATATAAAATATCTGCCACAGTGAACTTTTCAGAGAGGAGTTGACAGTGTTATCTTTGTTGTTTCACACATTACAGTCAAAATTATGCAGTCATGAAATAATGTGGCCCCAGATAAGAAATGCTGAGCACATGAATGTGCAGTGAAATGAATCTGTGATCAAAACATAACAAATAGGCTGCGTTATTCACCTGGATTCTGAGTACTCAGGAAGAGAGAGGAAAATATTTAAGTCTAAATAAGATGGAATAATTGCTAGTTACATGAGGCACTTCGTATATCTTGACTACGAACAAAGGAAATGATAAAACTGGAAGGTAGGATCTGTGGAGAGTGAAGCATGCAGTAGGATTCATGTCTCTTAGAAGGAAATCCTGTGGTATGACCATGTTTATAGGCAGAGGGTTATTTCAAGCCAGGAGTAAAGTCGGTGGAGCATTTGCACATAAGCCAGACCAGAGTGCGTTGGTTAACAGTTAACCCTGAATGTCCAGAGCAATTCCATCCATAATAAGATCAAGCAGTTTGTGTCGGGTACAAAACAGTTGTATCCTTTGAATTAATTAATTATGAGGCAACAGGGTCGTTTTTAATTTCCAATTTCACTTTGCAAACTGTTGCCATATATACAATTTTTAAATGATTCAGTTTCTTTACATCATAAAACAGTAAAAAAGAAAATATATTTCCAAAGACGTGTTATTGGTTGTGACTGACAAAAACCTTTGTTTTCTCTGATAAAGGACAATTGATATTTCAAATGGCACACACAGACTAAGCTAAGCTTTTTTATTTTACTACTTATTCATAGCATGAGTCTTACAAATAATGAACTTTTCTCTTTTAAAATTTTGTATGAATGAAAATACAATGACAATCCCGTATCCTTGTATTTGTGTTGCCCTCCTGACAGAGACACACAAGGTGGGGCCTGCTGTGACCCCGGCAAGGTCGCCCCCAGGATTTCATGCCCAGCGGGGAGCAAGGCCTCATCAGGACAACACGGATGAGGCAGAAGTTTGCTGTGCGCTGTTCCAGTTGGAGTAGAGTTGGTGTGGAGGATGGAAAATGATCAGCGGACCGTGGACCAGGAAAGGCAGGGCCTGAGGGGGAGCAGGAGCCTCCACAAGGGAGAGTGGGGCCAGAATCCCTGAAACGAGCATCAGAGAGAAGCACAAGGAATTCCCCACACCTGAGACTGCCTGGAACCAGGAGCACAGTGAACACATCAGTGCCCTTATATTCAAGAAGTAATTTCCACATTTTAGAGCATCCCCACTGCAAACCCTGGCTGAGAGGTCCTTGGTGCTGATTAGAAAAGACACACCACCAGCTTTCATTTTATTATGTAGACCGAAGTAAAGGTGTTTTCCAGTTCTTTACTTCTATCACTGTAATTTAACTAAGCAGCTTTGCACTTTTGCCAATATCTAATTCATATAATTAGCATAATTGATAATAATTAATTTCACATAACTAGTTTGCTATGATTATTCTTTTTTAAGATAAACACTGAAGATACAACATGATCCCTGAGAATCAGACTTCCAGCAGGGATTTCATCCTTCTGGGACTGTTCTCTTCCTCCCGCACCAGCCTGGTCTTCTTCTCCTCTCTGTGCATCCTTTTCATCCTGACTGTCACAGAAAATGCCCTCCTGATCCTCCTCATCCACAGGGACTCCCGCCTCCACTCCCCAATGTACTTCCTGCTCAGCCACCTCTCCTTCATGGAAATCTTGCACATTTCCAACATCGTCCCCAAAATGATCGCCAACTTCCTGTCTGGCAGCAGAACCATCTCCTTCACAGGCTGTGGATTCCAGATCTTCATATCCATCGTCCTGCTGGGTGGCGAGTGCCTTCTGCTGGCTGCCATGTCCTATGATCGCTATGTGGCCATCTGCTACCCCCTGCGCTATGCCGCTCTGATGAGTGACAGACTCTGTGTGCTCATGGCAGCCGGGGCCTGGCTGGTGGGGACCCTCAACTCCGTAATCCACACAGCCTATGTGCTCCACTTTCCCTTCTGTCACTCAAGGGCTATTGATCATTTCTTCTGTGAAGTTCCCGCCATGCTGAAGTTGTCCTGTGTGGACATTTCACACTATGAGCAAGGAGTTGATGTAAGTGCTGTTATTTTCTTGTTGATCCCTTTCTCCCTGATCTCTGTATCTTATGTCAAAATTTTGTACACTGTGTTGCAAATCAAATCCTCAGAGGCCCGGAAAAAGTCCTTTTCCACCTGTTCCTTCCACATGGCTGTGGTTGTCATGTTCTATGGGCCATTTATTTTCACATACATGAGACCCAAGTCCTACCACACTCCAGGCCAGGATAAGTTCTTGGCCACATTCTACACCATTCTCACACCCACCCTCAACCCTGTCATCTACAGCTTCAGGAATAAAGATGTTCTGTTTGCTATGAAAAATATGCTGAAATATAATTTTCTGTATAAGAAATAGTAAGGAATAATGTTTGAATTCTCTGTTCTCTTTATAACCATAATAATGTCGATAAGATATTCATTATTAATTTTCTGGAAAGGCAATGACAGTTCTGCCACTCCAGTTTGAGAATTGAAATGTTTGTTTAAGAACTGGGACTGATCAGCATAATGTTGCATCTTGTTATAGAGTTTGATCACACAGATCTTATGAAATATGTCCTTGAATTATATGAACTACAATCATCTGCACTTAGAGGCAGTAATACAAAAGAGGATTGAACTTCCTTGTGATGAAATTTTAAGAATTTAAGAGAAATATGTTAAAACATGAATAATGCACAAAAATTTCAAGGAGATATATATTTGCATATATATATATATATATATATATGTATTTTTCTGCATTGGTATAAAACTGAGTGCTTTTTTCAAATTTTATAATCAGCTGTTTAAATCCATAAGTTCAAATTAAGAATACATCATTATTTTTATATATTGACTTTTTACTGATTGACCAATGCAATATAAATATTGATATAATGCCTAAATTTGAGTGAAGATACTAAACTTATGAGTTAGGCTTTGATATGAAAAATCTAGAGGTCCTTAAATCAGCATAGAGAAATTTCAACTTTATAGCTCCCAAGTATCATTAACCCACGTTAATCCTAAAGAATCACTTTATTAGCAGTTCTAGGGAAAGATGAATGATATGATCTGGGAAAATGAAAGATGACGTAAGTAGGGAGAACCACTAATGACATGCTAATGAAAGGTACAGAGACGCCCTCCAGGTTCTTCTACCTCTGAGTTAATCCTTTGGAGCTAATTTATTTAGAACACTATGAGATGGTAAAGTCTTAGGTTTGGGAAGACAAACAATGAGATTCGGATTAAGCGTCATATTATACATTATCAACGGATTATTCAGGACTCGCACTGCAGGATCATCAACCTCTGCCCTCCAAGGCGCCACTCCAAGCTCTTGCAAAGCCCGCTCCTGCGTGGACAGCGTCGCCCGAAGGCGGTAAATTTCATCACAGCACTTCGCTGTCCTAGTGCCATCCCCTCCTGCTGACCCTGGCTGAGGATTTGGCTTAGGCGAGGTCTCTGTCCCTAAACTGGAATCCAGCTGCTCACTGAGACGCAGGTGGTCCCTCCACTCCTCCAGCCGAGCTATGCGCTGTGCAGAGGAAGGACCTCAGCCCTGGGAGCGAGTCCAGTTGGGAGGCTCACTCTGCAGAGCAGAGTGGACGCACATAAATACTTCACCCTACCAGGTCCATACCTTAGAGACCCTTTTGTGAGTCTTTGCTCGACCTCTGGTGGACTTTTTGCAGTGAGCAGATCAATAGCTTCAGTTTGGTGTGGCCAGGGAGCAGCACAGGCTGATCTCCCATCTAGCCTGAGACCATGCAATGTCAAAGGAGTTGTGCTATTTAACTTTTAGAATTGGACATGTAGTATTTTGTAAATAATATAATGATAAGCTAAGATATAATAAGGGAAATTTTGTTGCTTATGTATTAACTGTATGATATGATTTATATGTGACCTAAGTCAAGTCCCCCTCCCTCATTGTGAGCCACTTTAGACAGAATGTTGGACATCCATGGAAATACAGCTGATGCACCCTTGGTCCACTGTAGGGAATGTGTGATAACTGAGCAGCTCCTTTGGGAAGAAGTCAGCTGCCTGCTCTTCACACACTGCCCTCATATCACAGAATTTCACCATTTGCAGAAAAAACAAGCTATTTAGTGATTAAGCTCAATAGGCAAATACTGCACTGAACATCTCTGTCTCCAGTCACACTCTCAACTGCAGCCAATGGAATCTGGGACAGAATCTCCATGCACCTTTGCTGAAAACATGTGTATAACTCATCTGTTGTAAATAGAAAGTATACAATTGGCTAAAAAAGTCAGGGCCTGGCTTGGCAGCACATGCCTCTCTTCCCAGCTGTCTGAAGATTGTGAACTCTATGGCACTTTGAAAAAATTAATACCCTGTCTCAAAATTTAAAATAATCATCTTCTTGATAATAACAACAAGAGCTGGGGATTTAGCAAAGTGGTGACTGCCTGCCTTACAAGTGCAGGTCCTAAGCTTGACCCCCAGTACCAAAGAAAAAAAAATGATAATAACAACAAAATGCACTGGGTGCACTTCAGTGTTGGAACACTTTGTAAGCCAGTGCAAAGTCTTAGGTTCCATCCCCACACTGCAGGGACAGTGGCAGGAGGAAGGAGGGCAGGTTCTCCCTGGACTATGGAGAAGCAGAGGAAACTCTCCAAGAACACATAAGGCCCAGTATGTGCCTGAGGAACAGTCCTACAGAGGCCACCTGTGCCCCTCTGGATGCCACAGTTGGGGCCAGAAGGACACTTGGTGACCTTGTCCCTATGGCATCCACGAGTCCCGGGTGGATGTGAGCACCGTTGATGCACCGAAGACCCCGTTCTCCAGTGAAAGTCTGGCACCATGGACTAGGCTCCTGTGCTAAGGCTGTGGCTGAGATTCACACAGCAAAGAGTTTATTTGAGTCAACATGGCTACTGGAAATTCTGCACCCTGAGATGGGCTAAAGAAAGAAGAAATATAAAACAGTCTTAAATGATCTCTATTTCCCCTGCTGAATCAAGTGTTCTCATGTCTTCTTTTTCTGGGTTATTATCAGTGGATGATGGGAATATATTTTCAAAATAGGTAAATGTGCTACTCATTAAGGAGTTGAGGGCTTTAGTGGAAAATGAAAGTAGACTGAAGAGAAAGGTTTTACTGTCACAAATACACTGTGCACTTACACTCATGAACACTGTCATTGTAATTACTCAGGTCCTGTAGCCTTCTCTCTTCCCTTAGGATGAACTAAGTCTCAGCCCCAGTGCCCAGGCCATGCTGGGCTCTTGCAGGAGGCACCAATCTCTCAGCTCAGGCTTCTGCACAGCACCTTTTCCTGGCTGAGGCTTCTCAGTTGCCACCTTTCCTGGTGTGCTGGGCTGGGGAGCTGTGAGCGCTCAGTCAGGATGCTCAGAGCAGAGGAAGGTGCTGAGATAGGCTCCTGCCTGCATGGTTCAGGTGGGGTCAGAGTGTCCTCAGAGGAAAAGGCTGCCCTGGGCCTGGGACCGAAGCCCCTCAGTGTCAGCAGCTCATGTCTGAGGGACTTCCTGTCTGGGCTTCTGCAGCAATGAATGTGACTGGAATGGACATTGCTGTGGTCGACACTGACATCTTCTTCTCCACAGAAATTCTGGGGATGCTCTGCTCCCCACACAAAATGAAGGACCTTAGCCCCTTTGCAGTCCAGATGTCCCATGCTTTGGGGAAGATCTGAGCCCAGCCCTCTGAATGCACTGGGTCATTTTCTGGGACAAGGTTCAAAGGCAGGAACCCCATGAAAGCAAACTTTAGAGTCCCAGGAGTGCGACCTCTTAGAGTTTCTGATTTTAAACTCACCTGTGAAGCAACAGTAATGAAAATTGAGGTAGTGAGAAAAAAACACAGGGCCCCGGTGACCAGAACGTGGAGCCCAGGAAGAAAATCACATAAATGTTCATATTATTTTTAATAAATGTTGTGCTAATACAATTCATTTGGAGAAGGATAGTGTTTACAATAAATATGCTGAGAAATAGTCACATGAAACCTATAAATTTGAACCTTTATGTGTATTAAATACCTCAATAAAGTAACTAAAGCTATAAAATACTTGAGTCTTCTAAAATCATTTCCATCATGTTCATCTTACCTACATTTTAATGAATATGACATAAAAACCACAAGTTCAAAATAAATATATTATATTATATTATGTCAGAAATAATATTTTTTATACTAAAGAACATTTTCAAGGATAACTAGTAGTCTTCAAGAAGTATTTGTAAACCATAATGCATAAATATAGAAAATAAAAATAACTCTTTTAACTAAACAATAACAATCATTACAAAAGCAATACTCTCAAGATCCCAGCATGAATCTTGTGGGGACCAGATGAGTGCAGTTGTAGGCTGATCCAAGCCAGGGCCCTGTGCTGATCCCAGTAGCTTGGATTAACATGGCCAAAGACCCTCCTGAAAGGGAGCTGCTCAGGTGCACAAGCAAGAGACGCAGGCCCACATAGATACCACTCTTATGTGTATGCAGACCCCAGCCAGAAACCCACTCAGACACTAGAAACTGGAGTGCACAGCCCCCAGCCAAAGGCCCTCCCAGACAACAGCTATGTAGGGGAGCAACCCCAGCAAGAGGCATGCCCAGATAACATCCCAAGTGTGCACGGGCCCCAGCCAGAACCTCACTGGGACAACAGAGCAGGGTGCGATGCACAATGCCACGCTTCTGAACTAAGGAATTGGTATAGGTGTGAGCAGCAGAGCAAAGGCCTCTCTGAAGCTTGCTGAGAATTTAAGCCAATAAGGTGAGCAAAAGTTGCCTCAATAAAGGCCTAGAAGGATGTATCTGTTGAAATGAGAAGACATGTAAACAAGTGTCAAAGCTAGACTTCCAAATCACCTAAAGCAACACCAAAGTGAAACAAGAAGGAACAATCTGATGCCCAGCCACCGGGACTATCTGACCTGGCAACAAAAGAAGATCTGAAAAAATGAAATCAGAAAAAATTTGGCACATAACAACAGAGATTGTGTCCAGAGTGCAAGGCATGATTAATGACTTCAGGGCACACACAGATAAAAAAAGAGGCATTGAAGGACATGATGGAATCCCAACATAGGAAAAAATGGAATCCATAAAAGAGATGCAAGCAGATTTCCTGGAGATTAAAAACTCCTTTGGAAGTTTATGCAGCAGAATGTGCTAATGTGAGGACAGAATTTTAGATATAGAAGATAGGAATGCAGTTAGTGACCAGGAAGGGAAAACTTTCTCAAAAATAGAAAGCGACCATGAAAGATAAATCCAGCAGATTTATACAAAGATGATACAAAGAAGAATAACATAAAACTGATTGGAGTCAACGAAGGAACAGGAGAGAGTGTAAATTTTATATACTGTTTAGAGAAGCAATGGCACAAAACTTCCCATGTAGGGGAAAACAACTTGACATACAGAGAAGTGAGGCAAATAGGACTCCAACTAGCTGGTATTACAAAAAAGAAAATCTACACCAAGGCATAGAGTAGTAAAACTTCTAGAAACCTAAAGGAAAATAAAATAATACAAGCAGTTAGAGAAAATCAATAAATCACATACAAAAGAAGGCCTATCAGAATCACAGCAGACTTCACAGCACAAACCTTCAAGAGAAGAAGAGCTTGGAGTGATGTATTTCATGACCTAAAGGAAAACTGTCTCCATCCCAGACTGATGTGCCCTGCAAAACTATCTCTCAATACTGATGGAGAAATAAGGTACTTTCATGATTAGAGTACCTGATGAACGTCATGAATACCGAACTAGCACTCTGTAAACATGCAAACAATGTCCTAGGAAATGACAATGAGGATCACAACCCCAGGAATCCCAGCAGAATCAATCCATCAGGCATGACAAGAAATTAAATACAATGGGGGAGAATCCCACATAAGATAAAGTCATGACAAGCATACATCAATACATATCAGTTATAAGCATTACTGTAATTGGTCTCAATCCACCCATCAAAGGAAATAGACTAGCAGAATGGGTCAATCAGAAAGTGCAGCAACATGCTGCATACAAGAAACACAG
>NW_022900915.1:46609951-46629373 GCF_012274545.1 Fukomys damarensis
CAAATACAAGAGCTCAGCTATGTAAAACAAACATTAATGGACTTGAAAAATCAAATAAACATTAATTCAGTAGTAGTAGTGGACCTTAATGTCACACTACCAGAAATAGATACAGTAACTAGACATAAAATAAACAACAAAATGCTAGAACTCAAACTTTGAACAAATGGACTTAACAAATGATTACAGTGTTCCACCCCACAAAATCAAATGCACATTGTTTTCAACTGTGCCCACTTCATTCTCCAAAGTAGAGCATCTACTTACTCACAGAATATTTTTAAGGAAGTGCAAAAGAAATAAAGTTAGTCCTTGTGAATTATCAGACCATAGTGGGATGAAATCAGGGATGGATAGCAAAGAAACTGCAAGAATTTCATAAACACATGGACATTCAACAGCACACTTCTGAATAACCAATGGGTCACAGAACAAAATTAAGAAGAAAGCGCATAGTTTCTATCATCAAATGACAATGTGAATAAAATATATTGGAATCTCTGGAACACAATGAAAGCAGTCTTATGAGGGAACTTCAGAGAAGTGAATACTCCTATTGGGAAACAGAGCAAGCTCAAATAAATAACCTGATTCTGAACCTCAAGCTTCTAGAAAAAGAAGAGTATAACAAACCTAAATTCATTCATTAATGGGAGTACATTTTGAAGATCAGAGCTGAAATCAGTGCAATGAAGACTAAGATAATGATACAAAAATCAAGGAAGCAAAGAATTTATTCTTCAAAAGAATACACAAAATTGACAGTCCTAGGCAAGCTTATCAAGAAATTGAAAGAAAAGAGCAAAATCCAAGCTATTAGAAAAGAAAAGGGTGAAATCACAATAGGCCCAGCAGAAATCCAGAGGATCATCAATACTTACTTCAAGAACCTATATTCCAATAAGATGGAAAACACAGAGGAAATGGACAGATTCTTACATACATGTGAATTACCAAAGTTGAATTAAAAGACCTATAAATTCTAATCAATCCAATATCAACTAGCAAAATTTAAAACGTAACTAAACACTTACCAACAAAGAAAAGCCAAGGCTCATGGCTTCACTGCTGAATTCTACAAGACTTACTGAGGAACTACTACCACTACTGTTGAAATTCTTCAATGAAATTGAAAGGGAAGCAAGACTTCCAAATTCATTCCTGGAAGCAAGTATCACAATGCCCCCCAAAGCAGAGAAAGACACAACCCTAAAAGAGAAATATAGGCCCTTCTCAATAATGAACAAAAATGCAGAAATCTTTTATAAGACAGAACCAAATAAAATGCAGATCATGAAGAGAATCATACACCCTGACGAAGTTTGGTTCATCCCAGGATTGCAGGGATGGTTCAACATAAACAAATCAGTAGATGTAGTACAGTATATTAATAGAGACAAGGACAAAATCCAAATGATCTTCTCAATAGATGCACAAAAAGTGTTCAACAAAATCCAACAGGCATTCATTATGAAATCCCTACAAAAATTTGGAATAGACAATCTCTACCTTTATCTCATGAAAGCCATCTCTCAAAAACCAACAGCCAATATCATACTAAAATCCTTCACACTAAAAGCAAGGACAAGACAAGGATGTTCACTAGCAACACTCCTGTTCAATATAGTTTTGGAAACAGTCACAACAATGAGACAAGAGAAAGGTATAAAAGGAATAAAGATAGGAAATGAAGAGTTCAAACTGACATTATTTGCAGACAACTTGGCATTCGATATGGAAGACCCCAAGAACTCAACCAAATGTCCTCTAGGCTTAATAACCAAATTAAATAGTTTAGCTGTATACAAGGTCAACACATAGAAATCAAGAGCTTTCAATGAACAATAGACTCACGGAAAAAAGAACTGGAAAAACAAATTCCTTCACAAGAGCATCAAAAAATAAAAATAAATACCTAGGAATCAAACTAATGAAAGAAATCAAAGAGCTCTACTCTGAAAACTATAGCACTCTGAAAAACCAGATGAAAGAGGAAAGACATCCCTTTCTCATGGATTGGAAGAACTAATATCATGAAAATGGCCATACTTCCGAAACTGTTATATGGATTGCATGCAATTCCAATTGAAATTCCAGCAGCACATGTCACAGACCTGGAGAAAACAATCCAAAAATTTGTTTGGAAGAAGAAGAGATCTAGAAGAACAAAAGCAATCCGAGGCAACAAAAACAAGGTAGAGGATATCACAATCTCCTAATTGAAACTATACTACCAAGCTATCATGACAAAAAAGTGTAGTACTGGCAAGGAAAGGGACCTGAGGATTAGAAGAATAGATCAGAAGTTCTACAAACAACTCCAGATATATATCCAGCTCACCTTTGGAGTCAGACACCCTCACTGGAAGAAAGACAGCCTCTTTAATAAATGGTGCTGGAAAATTGGGATTCAACTTGCAAATATTAAAACTAGACCTATATCTCTTACCATGCACTAAACTAAAATTGAAATGTATCAAAGTCCTTAACATTAAAATAGAAACAATAAACTCCATGGAAGATAGGTAAGGTAGAATTTTTGAAGACCTTGGCATAGGAAAAGATTTCAGGAACCAAAACTCTTTTGCATGTGAACCAGCACACAGAATCAGCAAGTGTGATCTCT
Source organism: Fukomys damarensis (assembly GCF_012274545.1). Classification (NCBI taxonomy): domain Eukaryota; kingdom Metazoa; phylum Chordata; class Mammalia; order Rodentia; family Bathyergidae; genus Fukomys; species Fukomys damarensis. The sequence continues at coordinate 46,612,578 of NW_022900915.1, forward strand.
TCCTATTACAAAGATTCTGTATGGTAAGAGAAAACACCAACAGCTTGAAATTAAATCCCACAATGTAGGAAATAATTTTCATCAGCTGTTCCTGTGAAAAAGGTCAACTATCTAGAAATACAAAGAACATGAAAAAGTCAGACCTCCCAAATTTAAAGACCCAATCCAAAAGTGGGCATCTGGAATGAACAGACATTTCTCAGACAAAGAAATAGAAATGTTGCGGAAGGAGTTGGTACGTGATACACACAGCGACAGAGAATGGAAGCAAAATAAGCAAAAGTTTATTTTGTTGACAAAGGCCAATTGCACTCAAAAGCAGTGACACAGATCAGCCCCCTACTCCTTACAGCTCTCTCTTTTACAGTGTTTTACGGCCTTGATCTCATTCAGGTGGTTACATTTCATTCTCTCAGTTCACATTACCAATATAAAAGTCATGGTCACAAGACAGCTCTCAACCCAGGTGTAGCAATTCTTTTATTTATTTATTTTTTTTTTTGTACCAGGGATTGAACTCAGGTCCTTGCACTTGCAAGGCAGGCCACCGAACCACTGAGCTAAATCCTCGGCCCTGTAGCAATTCTTTATAGTTAGGGGAGTTTATCTTCAAGTTTCTCCTAGCTATCTGTGCTAGCCCATAGGAAGTGGATATTCAGAGTTAGGAAAGCAATGGTTCTTTTTATCTTGACACTTTTGCAATTATGTGGGTTTGAGAACTGACCTCGGGGTTTTGAAGTGCCCTGTGATTACAGGTTGAGACCAAATGCCTCATTCAGGGTGAATGACTGTGTTGTCTGTTAAATCTGAATTCAACAAAGCAAACTGCTGTTAGAGACAGCAGAAGCCATTCCATATTGTGACATTTTGGTGGTTTTGCTATTTATTAGAATTTCCTCTATCAGGAATAGCCAATAATATTAATTAAAAAGAAACCCCAACACTGTATATTTTTTATAAGTTCAGGAAAGGCTGAGATACTCCACACTTGTGCAGTATTCCTGGACCTCTAGTTTCACTAACCAATATTATCCAAAAATGGTCATTTCATTTGATTACACATTTTTTCTGAATAGATATACAATGGCCAATGCACACGTGAGAAGATGGACACTTTACTGTTATTCATCTTCATTAGTAAAGGAAAATCAGAACCTCATTACAACAACTCTGCATACCTAGTAGGAAATCTCTCTTCAAAAAAAGCGGGGGTGAGTAAAAAGAAAATGAGAAAGAAAGGAGCAACATCGAGCTTCCCTTAGGCTGACAGGATCTTGGTGCTGTGCCCCCGGCAGTTTGCAGTTGTGCGCTGCTGTGGAAATGGTGCAGTGGTTCCTCACATGAGCAGCACAGAAGCAGCACAGGCTACGGAGTTCAAAGTCTTTCCAGAACTGAAACAGTGCACTCTGCCGGCCCATCCTGTGCCATAGGCTGAAGCGCAGAGGTGGAAAGCACACCAATGCCTAGACAGTGACAAAGAATAGATAAACTCTGAACATCCAAGATTGTTTGGCTTTAAGAAGGAATAAAATTCTGATATATCCTTCAAAGATGGACCTGAGAATATTATTCCAAGGACAATGAATAAGACTCACAAAGGCAAACATTGGTTGATTCAGCCTTCACAAGAACCACAGCGGCAGTACAGCCGTACCTCAGCTCAGGAACTAAATTCTCTCGAATGTTCTGGTCGGAAACCAAACTGAGAGAGGATCAAATCTCATTTCCCCACAAGGCTCACATTTAACCTAACCATTGGATTCAATTCCATTCTCATCCAACTGCATCAGTCTCCAGAATCATGGAAAGAACCCAGTTCCTGAACCCAAGTGTCGCTGTCCTCATAAGTTCTCAAGGACAAGATGAGCAGGATGAGAGCTGGGAGAATGAGCAGCTTCTCTTTCTGCTATGAATCTGAACTCTCCATGATGAGAGGTTCAGGACCTGCCTGGCATCTGTGGTTGCACAAAATTGTGAATCTGTTAAATGGAATTGAATAGCACCAGCACACATAATTAAATCATAAATTCTATGTAATGAATATTCTGTGATAATAAGATCAAGAAAATTAAACTTATATTAGAGCAGTGGGCTCCCTCTGAAGAGAAGCTTCCCATTCATTCAGTTATGAGTAGTTATGAGATAGATTTTGAAGAACATTTCCTGTGTTACCTGCGCTGGAAATATAGTGTTGGATCTTTGCTACACAGCATCTTGGTAAAGTGACAGGTGCCTTACAACCCATTTTAAACATACTGAGATAATAGCTATTACCATCATGAGGACAATTTCGTAATGAACAGTACGTAAGGAGAATTAAATATTGATCTTCCAATGCCAGACCCGTTAAGAATCTCTTCCAGGGTGTTCCTGTTAAAGTTATTCTTTGCACTGTAGTGCAGTAATTTGCTCCCCAGGAAAATCAAAACTGGCAAATCCATAGAGACACACCCTAGCAATGAGGGATGAAGCAGGAATACTTACCCACAGGGTCCCTCCAGACTATGAGATGCAGGACCCTGTAGAGCCTGAGCGGAACAAAGGGATCCCCAGGAAGGACTCGCACCCCCCAGGAAACACGGAGCACCCGCGAACTCCTCCCTAACCTGGACCAGGCCCAGCCCACAGCCTGAGTGGCCCCTGTGGTCCAGATCCCCCAGGACTTTCCCGAGAGCCCTTGGGTCTCCAAGCACCATGTATGGAGAGTAGGATTCGGGCTCCGCGATCACTACGGAGCCGGGTCTGAGGTGCGTGTGGGCTATAGAGGTGCTGGGAGGCGGGAAGGTCTCTGTTCAGTGGGCCTGGCCAGTCCGGGTGCCCTCAGGCTAGGAATGGACAGGGCTGGATTCTGAGTGCTTCCATGTGCAGCTCCCAGCGGAGTCCACACTCTGCAAAAGGCGCTTACAGTAACAAAATTCGGGGAGCAAGGGCTACAAGTAGACTTTTTTTTTTTTTAACAAGCCGGTGTTAAAGGAAATTTTATTTGGCTAACCTGACTTTCAAACTTAGACACATATATAGATGGATGGTAGCACTGATTGATGGATTTTTCCTTAAAATGCAGAGAGTGAACTTGCTCATTAAATACATTATTTGGAAATATGAAAGTGGTTTATATATAAAACATAATTATCATAAAATGTGGGAAGAAGTTAGAGTTACTCCAAACACTTAAGGTGAGATGTTAGTGAGAATGATAAACCCAGAGAATTGCTGATGTTCTCTGTAAATTATCTTTGTTGATATGTAAATATAGCAAGACTGTGGTATACACTCATTTATGCTCTCTTCTTGAAAGAGAGGCTGCTTTATGTACAATATGAATTAAAATTTCATATGAACTAAAATGACTTAAATTGTGAGATCTCCGTCAGTAGTAAACACACTAGATATTTACAGGAGAATCCACACTTCCCATTAAATGGTCTTCATGTGGGATGAGCAAGGGCATCAGGTCCAGACCTGTGCTCACCTCCTGGGCAGGGAAACCATGGGGACAATTTGAACCTTCCTGAGTCTGACCCTAGTGAGGTACATGAGGAACCCTGGGAGTAGGAATATTTCCTGCAGGCCCAGGAGGTGCTGGAACAGATGTGGATCCCTTGGCGGACACCGTTGGCCATGCTGATCACTGTCTGCAGTGGAAAGGATCCCAATGTGACCCCCCGTCGTCCCATACTTAACTCCACACCTAATCTAACTTAGCGAATGGGTGCAGGAGTCTGTGTGGGAAAGGAGCAGTTCAGAGATGAAGTGGACGTGGAGGTTCAGGCACAGGCGCTGCCGGTTCCGAGTGGGAAGAGCTTTTGTGCTGACTGATGAACAGGGCCCAGTGTGCAGGGCCGCAGGTTGGGACAGGGATAGGGGGACACGTGGATCCATCCAGACTGACACAGGTCTGCAGGACAAGGCCCTGGGCTTTGTTCCTCCTTTCTTAGGACACCTGGCCCAGGCTTATTTTTACCTGTGGTGATGCAGATCTGGTCTCTTGGGCTTGCTGGGCTTTTATGGCTTAGAAGGACAGAGTAAATGTGTCCTCACTGTGCTCTCCAAATCCCTTCAAACCTGAAAAATGTTCTCTGTCTTGTTTCTGTGTCTTTCTACATGGCTGAAAACACAAACTGCTCATCCACCTGAAGAGACTATCATGATATATAATACAAGCATACAAGGAATTACGTGCTTTTCTCTTTGTTATTAGAATTTGTTATAAAAGCACTTGAAGGAAGGAGGCCTCTTATGAAGGACTCAATTTCAGGACACTGCAGAACAGTGATTCATTGTTCCACACAGAATATTTTTGGGGATCACTTGGCTTCAATTTCATAAGACTGTAAGCTTACATACCTGCGTTTGACTTCATTGTCATAGGTGGACGTGCAGACACAGCATGGTCAGATGTTCAGGGTCCAGACACCCATGCTGGGAGTCGGTGCCTTCTATGTCCTGGGAAGGCTGATCTGGTTCCATCGGTTGTAGGGTTTCTGCTTGTAGGAGATTAGGAATCTTCCCTCTGCAAAGCTCTAGGTCTTTAGGACAATTTGCCCAGCAGGAAAACAAAGGAAGTAAAGTCTTTACAAAACACTGTGGAGAAATTTCTTGGTTTATTATTCTGTTTTACTTCTTTTTCTCAAAGTCTGTATTTCAGGTTTTGTAAAATTTATCATTAGCAAAACTTAAAAGTTACTTTGTAAGTGCTAAAAAAAATATAAAAATCTGCTCTTACACAGCAGTAAATGCATCACTCAGGGTGAAAACATCCATTAAAAGGTGGGTCTAAAATTAAAATACTCCCATTCATTTACATATGTGGACTTTTCATGGAAGTTTTTCTTGATGACAATTGACTTTGTAAGTGTACAAACTATCTGAGTTTGAATAAATGCATCAGAGAAATATGTTTATTTTGATAAACATATACTTTTGTTATATTTTGTTAAAACATGTTTGTCATTTTCAGGTAAATGTATGAGGCAGAAAATATAAGTCTTTTCTCAAAAGTGTGTTTTTTATTAAATAGCTATAATAGCTGAATATGTCAGCCTTATTAAAATAATGATTTGAAATCACTGCTTATTTATATGTACAACATCATTGCAGGAAATCTCAGGAAAAGCAAAACAAACCCTGGATGGAAAATTACAATCAGACCTCCACTGACTTCATCCTCCTGGGCCTGTTTCCTTCTTCCAGCCTTGGCCTTTTCCTCTTCGCTCTCATTGTCCCCACCTTCCTGATGGCCCTGACTGGCAACCTGTGCATGGTCCTGCTCATCCTCCTGGATGCCCAGCTCCACACACCCATGTACTTCCTGCTCAGTCAGCTCTCCCTCATGGACCTCATTTACATCTGCACCACTGTGCCCAAGATGGCTTCTGGTTTCCTGTTTGGGAACAAGTCCATCTCCTTCATTGGGTGTGGGATTCAGACTTTCTTTTTTGGGACTTTAGCAGGTGCAGAAGCGCTGATCCTGATGTCTATGTCCTACGATCGCTACATTGCTATTTGCTTCCCTCTGCACTACCCCATCCGCATGAACAGAAGAGTCTGTGTGCTGATGATCCTGGGATCCTGGGCCATGGGTGTTGTCAACTCCTGTGTTCACACAATCTATGCACTCCACATGCCTTACTGCAGGTCCAGGGCCATCGATCATTTCTACTGTGATATCCCAGCCATGCTGACTCTGGCCTGTTGGGACACCTGGGTCTATGAGTACACTGTGTTTGTGAGTGCCATCCTCTTTCTCCTGTTCCCTTTCATGGTCATCCTGGGTTCCTATGGGAAAGTGCTCCTTGTTGTCTACCGCATGAACTCACAGGAAGGCCGGAAAAAGGCCTATTCCACCTGCAGCACCCACCTCACCGTGGTGACTTTCTACTATGTACCTTTTGTTTTCACTTATCTCCGCCCCAAATCTCTCCGGTCTCCAGCAGAGGACAAGTTGGTGGCCGTCTTCTACACCATCCTTACCCCAGTGCTGAACCCCGTGATCTACAGCCTGAGGAACAAGGAGGTGCTGGGGGCCCTGAGGAGAGTGGCAGGGAGGTGCCGTCCTACCACAGTGTAGGTAAATTTCTGCCTCAGTGTATTCAGCAGTGAATAAGGAGTAGAACAATGCTAATGCTGATGCCTCAGAAAATAGAAATAAGGTTTAAGATTTTAAAATTTTGAGGTATGAAATGATAAAAACGATATGGTCTTGTATATACATTTTCTCTTTGTTTGTCTCACCATTCTTTTAAAAATACTGGCCCTAAAGTTTACATCATTTTGAGGACAATATTATATTACAATGGAAATTGAAATGGAAAACGGAGAAAACTTTGCAGCCTTTTTAAATGTGTTGTGTGATCCTTTGTGGAATATTTTAATTTTTCCAGGTACAAAAAGCACAATGCTGTCAATCCCCCTCAAAACACCAACGTTCCTGGGTATACAGTTATTCCATTTTCCTTGCTCCTTTCCTATGTTGACCTCTCAAAATCTATGTGATTGGATAAATCCTGTTACTGAATTTCTTGTGTGTAGTAGGAATACAGGAAAGCTGCCTGAGTTCACCTCCTCACCTTCACGTGCTGAGATCACTCCTACACATCCAGAATTCACACTGGCACAGTGTGATGGCACAGAGACCCAAACTCTCTCTGCTTCAACCACCGCATCTTATTCCCATCTCCTGCTGACCCTCAGGATCTCTGTTCTCAACACATCACAACTCCAAATACTGATTACCATCAGAATATGAGATTCCCAGCTAAAATGCTGTGCATTTTGCATGACATTGGATAACAATGGAGTACAACACATGAAAAACTAGGACATTATCTGTTAACTCTTGATTCTTCAGAGAAGCATATGTTAACACATAGATGCCCATTGGTAAATCACAGAAATTCATGCCTGACCTACTGAGTCTGTGAAAACAGTTTATTGTTATTTCACAGGCACCAGGGTCTGAGGTTAAAATGTGCTGCAAAGTCCTGGGAAGAGACAGCCGGCTTCCTGCCTCCCTATGGGAGACCCAGCTGCAGCCTGTGGGGAGCCGGTGTTGAAGAGCACAGTGGCCTGTGAGACCTGGGGTGGGCTGGCCACTGGCAGGGGAGCTCTCACTCGGGACCTCTGCCCAGGCTGAGCCCCAGCCTTGGTTAGCGGCCTCCTCTCCAGGAACACACATAGCTCAATGGGCTGACTGGCAGGTACTCCTGCAGGTAGGATGTTCTTGCTCCTTCCTGAAACTTACAAGTGCTGAACGTGGTATAACCAGGGCCACTTACATAAACAAGGGAGCTAAATGCATTTGCTACTGTTCCTTAAAGTTCCCGTGTATATGGTGATTATTTATTAGACTTTAGAGTCCGTCAGGGTGCATTTAGGCAAAATCATGGTGATAAAGCCAATGCCTCTCTTCCCTGTCCCTCTGGAGCAGGTGGACCATGGGGCAAGTGGACAGACCTTCACCCTCTGAGCACCCTGACCCTATTCTGTCTGGCAGCAGAGCAGTGCTGCCTAGTGGAGTCCTGGACCTTTCATGTAGTGAAAAATTGGCCATCAGATCCCTCAACATAAAAAGAGCTTTGGGCCCCGAGGGGCAGGGGTGAAATGTGCTGTGGGAGGAGGACACTGGGCAGAAGTGTGCAGGAAAGGGGTTTATTTACTTATTTATATCCCAGACAACAGATGACTCTTCTGGTTCTTAATCTCAGCCAAGGCTGAGCCAGGATCTCTTTCCTTCAGAGCCTGTGACATCCAGACTCCTGGTTGGCCCCAGGGACTCACGCTGAAGCCAATTTCCAGCTCCTTCTCAGGACAGCCTGAGCCCCTCTTCTCCTGCTGCCCTAGGCAAAGGTGGCAGTGCTGTCCCAAGAAGTCACAGCCCAGGGGACCTCAGCAAGGGGAACTGTCCTCCTCCCTCCCCTGCTGCTCCCAAGCCCCTGACTCCTGTGGCCAGCCTTGGTCTAAGCACGTGTTCCTGAGGTTCCCCACTCCTGGGGACGCTCAGGCAGCAGCAGTGCTTGGGCTCAGGGTACAGACATCTGAAGCTCTGTGCCCTGGTAGGACAATGTGGATGCAGACAGGGTCCATGCTGCACGGAGCCTGCTGGAGAGGTCACAGTGGGCAGTGGGGCCACGGCAGCTGTGGGGGCTGAGTGCTGCTGTTCCTGTATTCCAGGTTAGAGCAGCAGAGGTGGCAGAAATCCCAGGGAACCATGATGTCCCCTCTTGCTGAAGCCCTGCAGAAGGTACTTCCTGTCCACCCACTGAGTTACACTTGCATTACCTGGTTTAACTGGGTCCAGCCTGAGTCTCCTTTCCTAGTCCTCCTCTCTTGTTTCCTCCTTCCTCTTCTCCCTCCTCTATGTGTTACACAATGGTTTAATTCCATGTTCTGAGAACTCAGAGATAAGAGGCCAAGCAGGGCAGCTGCAGGACTGACAGCACCAGCAGGGCGCTGTGCAGCTCTGTTCGGGGCTCACGGTGCAGGGTGGGCTCTCCCCGGAACTCGATGCTGCCTCTGTCTCTTCCTGAGAGCAGCCCTCAGGCAGAGCCTACTGCCTCTTTGGTGCAAGGGAGGATTGTTTGTCACTGTTTAATAGAAATTCTTTTCAGCTGTAATTCGTAACTGATTGGTATTTTGTGCAAAGAGGAGACAGAATATGTTTCCTGTATATATATAAGATCTTAAAGTCTTTTATCAAAGCACTAAAAAATAGATCCCCCTTTTGTCATTTTTAAACACAGGTTTGAGAGAATAGCACATTAATTCCTAGGCTGGACAACAACTATTCTATCTCTTAGACAATATTCCCTATCAACTCTTCTGAAAACATGAAGATGTTTTTGCACTCATTATGTCAATTCACTGCTGGATTTCTGCTTCTCTTATTAAATTGCCCTGCAGCTGACTGATTAGCAGAGTCAGGAAGCTTTTTAAAAATGTTACTCACCACCCCAGTAAGTCTGACACTTGAAATTTTCATGGCAGAACTAATAATTTTGTTATGTAATTCATGGATATTGAATGTTAATTGAAAGTTCAATAACTACAGTAGCATTATCAAGTAACTGATAGATAGTCAAGTAGTTGTACTATCACCAAAGTTTTCCTAATACAATATTTTCCAAACAAGTATTTTTCAAGAAGAGTCAATTTGATGCTTTCTTGTCCTTCACTTGTGTTACAGATACAATTGTCTTAAATAAATTTTACTATTGCTATATATATTGTATGATTATATCAGAACACGAGAGTAAGCTTAACATAACTTGTGGTGGTGTCCTCAGTAGAATGACCCCCAGTTACAAAGGAAATTTAACAGCCTTTGTATGCCGTGTCCATAAAATGTGATCTCTATATTAGAAAACATATGGTTAAGTTAATAATACATGGACTATTTTAAGCACTCACATGACTACCAAATGATGGACAGAGTCGGGGTGTGTGCAGCCTGTGACTGTGGGGTGCACCAGGACGTGAGGGAGTGGCTGTGTCCACAGCTAGGACTCAATTCCCAGTGGGCTGACGGTTAATGGAGCCTGTGCCCAGTCCTGGCCAGGGACAGTTTGCTTCCCTAAGAGGAACAGAGAGGTAGCATCCTGGGTCATTTCATCCACGTGGGTCAAACAGTGAGGCTGGCAGAACAAACCAGCTGAGGAGCTGGGCTGAGTAGGGAGGGGGCCTAAGTCACACCCGATCCCTCTGTTCTCCCTCTGTCTCTTGCTGTCTCTGTCTCCGCCTCTCACACACAGAAACACAAACACTCACACAGATATTGAAACAACAAAGACATTCAAATGATATGTAATCTGTTTAGAAAAAATGATTATGATCCATTTAGTTTCATTCTATTAAACTTTCATAAAAGTTCCAGTATCAGACTTACTGCTATGTGACTGATTTAAAAAACACATTAGTGGTAATACTTTCAAGTAGATTGCAATTTAATGAGCGGAGCACAAGTCAAACACTGAGTAGACATAATACACATGCAATACAGTCAGCACTTCATTTGAAGCCTTTTACATGGATGTGATATAATAGATGGAAAAATAAATCTCTGACCTAGGAATTGGTGTACAGTTGACTGAAATTATATTTAAATATAGTATATTGTCATTCTACATTGTTGTTTTTTCTCCATAACCAGAGCCCTGTTTCCTTAAAATACATTGGTGTTTTAAGTTCAAAACATTTACATGGAGAGTAATACACACTAATATAATTTTAGACTGAACTGAGTGTTTCTTCCAAGTGGCAAAAATTTAGATTTATGTACAGCCACAGAGAGACTCTGAAAAGACAGGTATATGAATTTCTTAAAAGGGAAGCATTCAAACAATTTGTTGAAAAGGTGACAGTTAAAATTATAGGTGGGCTGGGGATGTAGCTCAGAGGCGCAGTGCCTGCCTGGCAAGTGCAAGATCCTGAGTTCTATCCCTAGTACCAAGACAGAAAGAAAGAAAGAAAGAAAGAAAGAAAGAAAGAAAGAAAAAGAAAGAAAGAAAGAAAGATAGATAGAAAGAGAAAGAGAACGAAAAAAATGTGGTAAGCATGTTCTGTAATGTGTCTCTAATCATAAAGAGGAGACACAGGGAATTTCCAATGTTACTACTTATTTCAAGGAATGTTTGCAACTAGCGGGAGAGAAAAGACACATTAGAACAAGCTGTGCCCATGCCACATGGAAGATTTTCTGCACTTTTAAGAATTAAGCTCACTGCTTGGTATCCTGTTTGGAGAGAAAGATGCAGTGCAGATGCTTTGTCTTCTGGAAAAAAAAACAAAAACAACTTGTGTCAGTACATCTTTGCCTCTGCATAATATCTGCCTTCCTGTGGGCAGTCGGCATGAGCTCGCTGCATCTCAGTGGCCCTTCCTGCCATCCCCTCCCTTCCCATCCATCTCTTAACCCCGTCCCGTACTTTATACGTTTGCAACACATCGTGTTTGCCAACTATGAGGAGTTGGCACATGTACAGAGCACATTTTATTTTCCATTTTTATCCCCTTTCCCTCCACTTACCTGCCATCTTTGACACTTTTTCTGCAAGATCCACAAACTACTGGGTGGCAGAGAAACACAATGAGATAAAGCTGACAAAGTGCAAATTTATTCCAGATCTTTAATGTCTGACTATGTGAGGCCGTAAAATTTGGCTGGAAGTTTAGTGTTCTTATGCAATGTGTGTCGGGTGGTGAAAAACACCTGGAGAAGCAAACAATACATTATGGATTTTTCAGAAAGAGGAAATCTAGGCTTGAAATGCTGCTATAGCTGAATTCATAAAAGTAAATGAATTGCTCCTGTAATAGCATTTAATAAAAATTACAATGGGTCAGAAATTCTGCTAAAAGTCCAGAATTAATTGCCTCATGGATGTGAAAAGAATATAATGAAGTAAATAATTTATTGAGAAAGGAAAACCAGAAGGATCATATGGTTCCATGGAGTAAGAGAAAATTAATAAACTTGAGAAAAATGTGAGAGTACCATAAATTAAATATTTATATGTGAATTGTGTATGGATGTAGGTACATATTTGTTTTATGGTACAGATCATAGACATAGAAATTGTGAAAAAAATTAAGTAAAGATTTTAGTACTTACCATTCAATTATAAATAATACCAACACATATATTTCCCAAAAAAGAACTATCACATTATAATTCAATTGTGCAAGAAAACAGAAAATATTAGCAAATATTCTTCAAGATGTATTGTTTATTATGATTAAATGTAGGTGATTTATTACATGTAAAACATGAATATTTGAAAATATAAACATATTTTACTATAACATTTTACTACTTATCACTTTTCAGAACCTAGAAGTCCCACATTTCAGTGCCTTTAAGTACAGGTTTGAACATTATTCAGAAAAAATTCATGTTCTTGACCCTGATATTTGCTTAGTGCTTTGTCACAGTGGAAGCAGAGCTGGGAGGCAGGGACAGCACAGGTTAAGAGGAAACTCTCCCTGGTAGGAAGAACATATTGTTGATGGATTCACAAAACGTCGCCGAGCGATGCTGAGGACCCAGGCTGGTGTTGGCTCCGGGCGTGTGGCTTCCACCAGGGAATGAGGCAAAGATCTCCTACCATGTGGGTGGGAGAACGACAGTGAAGGGAGGCCCACTCGTGCTTATCACATAACAGGACGGACGGTGGGATGCGGCAGGCAAAAGGTGAAGTGGAGAAGGGGTGGGGGGCCAGGACGCGGAGGGTTGCAGGCGTCCACAGGCGTGCAGGGAGGGCTCACTAAGCCACACCCGAGGGACAACTGGAGCGCAGTTCCCAGGATTGACAGTGACCTGGAGAGTCAATGTGGATCCCAGGGCAGATTCAACCCGCTCACTCCCCCGGGTGACTGAGGCTCATGAACACCCATCCTGTGAATCAAGGGACGCATGATGTTAGCTGAGAGACACTTGGTCACAATGACAAAGTGTGTGTCACTGGCTCATATTTCATGTTATAGATTTATGTTTAAAAAGTGGATATTTATGTGCTTTTTCTTCTTTTCTATGCATTTTTCAATTTATACTTTCTTTTTGTGCAAATCACAGAAATGCAAGATGAGTCCTGAGAATCAGACTTCCAGCAGGGATTTCATTCTTCTGGGACTGTTCTCTTCCTCCCGCACCAGCCTGGTCTTCTTCTCCTCTCTGTGCATCCTTTTCATCCTGACTGTCACAGAAAAAAACGCCCTCCTGAACCTGCTCATCTGCAGGGACTACTGCCTCCACTCCCCAATGTACTTCCTGCTCAGCCATCTCTCCTTCATGGACATCTTGCACATTTCCAACATCGTCCCCAAAATGATCACCAACTTCCTGTCTGGCAGCAGAACTATGACCTTCGCAGGCTGTGGATTCCAGATCTTCCTGTCTCCCATCCTGCTGGGTGAAGAGTGCCTTCTCCAGATGGCCATGTCCTATGATCACTATGTGGCCATCTGCCAACCCCTGCACTATGCCATGCTGATGAGTGACAGAGTCACTGTGCTCATGGTAGCTGGGGCCTGGCTGGTGGGGACTCTCAACTCTGTAGTCCACACAGCCTACGTACTCCACTTTCCCTTCTGTGAGCCAGTGGTGATTGATCACTATTTCTGTCAGATCCCTGCCTTGATGAGGTCATCCTGTGTGGACACATCACAGTATGAACAAGGGGTTGAGGTTAGTGCTGTTATTTTCCTGTTTACCCCTTTCTCCATGATCTCTGTATCTTATATCAAAATTTTGCACACTGTTTTGCAAAGTAAATCCTCACAGGCCTGGAAAAAGTCCTTTTCCACCTGTTCCTTCCACATGGTTGTGGTTGTCATGTACTATGGGCCACTTATTTTCACATACATGGGACACAAGTCCTACCACATTCCAGGCCAGGATAAGTTCCACTCAATATTCTACACCACCCTCACACCCACCCTCAACCCTGTCATCTACAGCTTCAGAAATAAAGATGTTCTGCAGGCCATGAAAAACATGCTCACAAGTAATTTTTATCATAAATATTAAGAAGGGGCCTGAGTTGGAAGCTCAGTGGCAGAGCATTTGCTTAGAATGCACTAGGTTCTGGGTTGAATCCCATGTACCACAAATAAAAATTAGGTAAGGAAGATCCTCAATCTCTTTATATTTATATGCAATGCCCAGAATGCAGTTATTACTTGTTCTGGAAAGAATATAAATGCTCTCTATCTATATTGTGGGGAAGAAACATATATTCTAAAACAATGATTGATGAAATAATAATTTGGAAGATGTTTTGGACCTGGAATGAATTCTTCTCATATATATGGTGATATGATATGAAATATACTCATCTTGTATCTATAGGCACTAAAAGAAAATTAAACAATGCTTTGAACAACTAATAAAATTCTTAAGAATTTCAGACAAATACCTTAAAACACTAATTTCTGTAAATCACCAGAGAAACATATATCTAGAAAGTGATATTTAAAAAAAAACTGAGTAAATTATTTTTTAAATAGTACAGTCTGCTATTTAATCTGCAAGCTGAAATACCTTCTACATTGCTTGATATATACTGGTATTGTTATTTATTAAAATGAAAAATACAAATACTTGCATAAAAACCTTAAGTATCAGGAGAAATATTAGACATACCATTCAGGCATTAAAGTAGAAAAATAGAAGCCCTTTCACTAACACAGAGAGCATTCAAATGTATATTTCCACATGAGGGGACCTGAGTTAATCCTATGGAGCTAATTTAATAAGAACACTATGACAGGGTAAAGTCTTAGGTTTGGGAAGACGAACAATGAGATGCAGATTGAGCATCACGTTATACATTATCATTGGATGTTTCAGGATGTGCACTACAGGACCATCAGTCTCTGCCCTCCAAGGCTCGGCTCCAAGCTCCTGCAAAGTCTGCCCCCACAATGACAGCATCACCCCAAGGAGATAACTTTGGTCACAACACATCGCAGTCCTAGTGGCACCCCCTCCTGCTGACCCAGCCTGAGGGTTTGGCTTAGGGGAGGTCTGTCCCTCGAGTCCAGCTGCTCACTCAGATGTAGGTGGACCCTCCACTCCTCCAGCCAAGGTGCTCAGAGGAAGGACCTCAGCCTGGGGAGTGAGTCAGGGTGTGTGGCTCACTCTACAGAGACTGGAAGGAGGGCAGAGGAAACACAAATAAATACTTTTCCCTACCATGTCCACACTTTAGAGACCATTTGGTGAGTCTGTGATGTTTATACCATCCAGGGTGCTCTGGAGGACTTTTTTGTCATGAGCAGATCAATAGCTTCAGTTTGGTGTGGTCAGTGAGCATCACATGCTGATCTCTGGTCCAGCCTGAGAGCGTATGTTGTCACAGGACTTGTGCTATTGAACTATTAGAGTTGAATTTGAAGTACTTTATAAATAATATATTAATAAGCTAAAATATAATTGTGTGTGCTTAGAGATTTTCATTCCTGCTTCTCCATACTCCAGGGAGATCCTGCCTTCCTTCCTTCTACTATTGTCTTGGCATTTCTAGGGATGGAACCCAGGTCCAACCCTAAGTCAGGAAAGCACTCTACACTGTGCTACATTTATGCCTTCTATATACTATTTTATTATTCCTAAATTTTTAGATAAGATATTCTTAACTTGTCCAAATTGATTTAGCTCTTATAATCCTCCTCCTTCCGCCACCTGGGTCTCTGGAAGGAGGCATTGCCACTGAGCCAGGCTGTCCTGTGCTCTCAATATTACATATTCTGTTGAAAATAAACAAGTGTATTTATGTGATTTCAGCAAAGATGAATAGTTATTCTTTTCCTAATTCCATTTTGATTTAGTTGTAAACTTGGTAGGAGACACAGATGCTGAGTGTGGTATTTGGTCATTAACTTTATTCAATAACTATCTGTTTTTTTCTGCAAATGGCTTAAATTCTGTAATGTGAGGGAAATGTTTCAACAGTAGGCAGCTACTCTCTTCCTAAAGGTATTACACCATTGTCATATCTTTGCAGAAGGAATTGGTATTTGACACAGAATGAAAGTAAAATAACAAAGGTTTATTTTGCAGGCAGAAGGCTGATTGCACTAAGAGCAGTGCCAGTGATCGACCCCATATTAGGTTACAGCTTCTTTTTTTATAGGGTTTTACAGCCTTGATCTCATTCAGATGTCCATATTTCATTTCCTTAGTTCATATTTCAGTAACAAGAGAGTTAACTTTAAAAACCACATAACAATTCTTTGTTATAAGCACCAGCCAGTCTCATACCATAGGTACGTCCATGGAAAGACTAGGCAGAATCCTGCTCAGAAACCAGCAACTGAGGTGCACAACAACCAGCCAAAGATCCTCCCAGACAAGCTATGTAGCAGGGAATGGCCACAGCCAGAGGCATGCTCAAATAACATCCCAAGTGTGCATGGGACCCAGCCAGAACTCCACCTGGACAATAGGGCAGTGCAGGGATACACAAGGCCACCATTCTAAACCCATGAATTGGCACAGGGATGAGCATCAGAGTAAAGGACTCTTGGTGGATTGCTGAAAATTGAAGACCACTGGATGAGCAAAACTTAGCTTGAACAAATGTGTTGCAGACTGCATCCAGTTAAATGAGAAGACACATAAACAAGTCTCAATATCAGACTTCCAATCACCTGAGGCAACCCAAGAGGACAATGAGGTGGAACAATCTGTGATATTTAAATGGCAGGACTCCCTGACCTGCCAACAAAAGAAGATATGATAAAATGAAATCAGAAATAATTTCTCAGATAACAACAGAGGTTGTGTTCACAGTGCAAGACATGATTAATAAATATAGAGCATACAGAGTAAAAAATGGAGGAGGTGAGGAACATGATGGAATCCCAACACAGGAAAGAAATGGAATCCACAAAACAGATGCAAACAGATTTCCACTAGATTAAAAACTCCATTGAAAGTTTACATAGCAGAATGAGCTAACGTGAGGACAGAATTTTAGATATAGAGGACTGGAATGAAATTAGTGATCAGGAAAAGAAAACTTTCTCAAAAATAGTAGGAGACCATGAGAGATCAATTCAGAAGCTGTTAGATGATACAAAGAAGAGTACCATAAAACTGATCAGAGTCAATGAAGAAACAGGAGAGAGTGCAAATGACAAGAAAAAAAAGAAAAGAAAAATACTTCACAGTAGTTATGACAGATTACAAGCAAGGGAAAACAACGTGACATACAGATAGTGAGGCATATAGCACTCCAACTAGTCCTGATCTTAAAAAAAAAAAAAAAAAAAAAAAAAAAAAAAAAAAAAAAAAAAAA
>NW_022900915.1:46629387-46695557 GCF_012274545.1 Fukomys damarensis
AAAAAAAAAAAAAAAAAAAAAAAAAAAAAACTACTACAAGGCATATAATTGTTGAGATTCTAGAAACCTAAAAGAAGAGCAAAATCTTATAAGCACTTATACAAAAAAGAAATCACATACACAGGAAAACCCTTCAGAATCACACCAGACTTCTCAACAGAAACACTTAAGGCAAGAACAACTTGGAGTGACATATTTCAAGCTGTAAAGAAACACAGTCTCCAATCCAGACTGATGTACCCTGAAAAACTATCTTTCAAAATTGATAGAGAAATAAGTTTTTCATGACAAGGAGCACCTAAAAAACTTCATGAATACCAACACAGCACTGCAAAAAATTTTAAACACTATCCTATGAAAAGACAATGAGAATCACAAACACAAGAAGTTCACCAGAATGAACCCATCAGACATGACAAGCAATTAAATAAAAAGGTGGAGAATCCAACAAAAAGAAAAAATCATGACAGGGATAAGTCAATACATATTAGTTATAACCATCAATGTTAATGATCAAAATTCACCAGTGAAATGAAATAGACTGGCAGAATATGTCAAAAAACAAGATCCAACAATATGCTGGATACAAGAAACACATTTAGTTCAAAAAGAATCTCATAGACTGAAATTTAAAAGGTAGAAAACAGTATTCCACTTGACATAAACCTGAAAATAAGGAGGAGTAACTATTATCTTTGCAGATCAAAGGGATTTCAGACCAATATCAATTAAGAGGCACAAAGAAGGACACTGCATCCCTGTAAAGAAAAAAAATCAAAGTTGAAGAGAGGACAATCATAAATATATATGTACCAGATACTAGTGTACCCAACTATATAAAACAAATACTAACGGACATGAAATATCAAATGAGCATTAATACAATAGTATTAGTATTAGTAGGGGATCTCAATACCCCACTATCACAAACAGAGCAACTTTTCAGAAAATAAAGAAGAAAATACTAGAACTCAATCAAAGCCTTGAAAAAATGTTTTCAAGAGATTTTTACAGAGTGCTTCACCCCACTAAATCAGAATACACATTCTTCAGCTGCACACATTTGGTCATTCTCCCAAACAGACCAGATCGCATTCCCCATAAGGCCCACAATGAACCTAACCATTGGATTTGATTTCTTTCTCATCCTACTGCATCAGTCCCCAGAATCATGGAAAGAACCCAGTTCCTGAACCAAGGTGTCGCTGTCCTCATAAGTCCTCAAGGACAGCATGAGCAGGACGAGAGCTGGCAGAATGAGCAGCTTCTCTTTCTGCTGTGAATCTGAACTCTGCATGATGAGAGGTTCAGGACCCGACTGGCATTTGTGGTTGCGCAAAAACATGAATCTGCTAAATGGAATTGAATAGCACCAGCACACATAATTGAACCATAAATTCTGTTTAAAGAATATTTTCTGATAAAAATTAGAAAAGTAAACTTAGAGCAGTGGGCTCCCTCTGAATAGAAGCTTCCCATTCATTCAGTTATTAGCGGTTATGAGATAGATTTTGAAGAACATTTCCTGTGTTACCTGCGCTGGAAATGTAGTGTTGGATCTTTGCCACACAGCATCTTGGTAAAGTGACAGGCGCCTTACAACCCATGTTAACGTTCTGAGATAATAGCTATTACCATCATGAGAACAATTTCATAATGAACAGTACCTAAGGAGAATTAAATATTGATCCTCCAATGCCAGACCTGTTAAGAATCTCTTTCAGGGCGTTCCTGTTAAAGTTTTTCTATTGCGCTGTAGTGCAGTAATTTGCTCCCCAGGAAAATCAAAACTGGCAAACCCATGGAGACACACCCTAGCAACGCGGGATGAAGCAGGAATATTTACCCACAGGGTCCCACCAGACTGTGAGATGCAGGACCCTGGAGAGTCTGAGAGGCACAACGGGATCCCCAGGAAGGACCTGCCGTGCCCAGGAAGCACGGAGCACCCGCGGAGTCCTGCCTGCCCTGGCCCAGTCCCAGCCTACATCCTGAGTGGCCCCTGTGGTCCAGGTCCCCCAGGACTTTCCCAGGAGCCCTAGGGCCTTCAAGCACCAGGTCAGAAAGGCGGGACTCAGGCTCCGAGGTCAGTGCGGAGCCGGGTCTGAGGTGCGTGTGGGCTGTGGGGGCGCTGGGAGGCGGGAAGGTCTCTGCTCTGTGAGGCTGATCTGGCCCGCTGGGTGGTCTTGAGCTGAGGAGAGGACAGGGCTGGGATCTGGGTACATCTGTGTGCAGCTCCCAGGGAGTTCACACTCTGCAGGAGTTGCTTACAGTAACAAAATACAGGAGAAATAAGTTGTAATTTCAGAGAGGGTTTTTGCAAGAGAACTTGAGAAGGAATTTTTATTTTATTAAAATAGTTCAAAAGTCAAATGAATGGAAGATAATCAATGTTTCCTTTTTCTGTAAAAAATAGTGAGTGTGTGCCTTAAAATTATTGCAAAGTGTTTCTTTTCAAATGTGAAGGTGTTTAAATATCTAAAATGTAAAATAAGGTGCTATATACCTAAAATGTACCAATAAATTCAATAAAAAGAAAAAAAATAAAGTGCATTTGTGGAGAAGACAAATGTGGATCTTGATACCCAAAGTGAATCAATTGTGAAATTGATAAACCACACAAAGGGTAACAGAACCTAATTTATTTTTATTTTTTTATTTTTTATTCTTTGGTACCGGGGATTGAACTCAGGTCCTTGTGCTTGTGAGGTAGGTGGCAGAACCACTGAGTTAACTCCCTTGCCTGGCTGACAGTATCTAAAAGCCCTTTTACTTGATGTTTTAGTAGGGTTGTAGTATACTTTCAATGATTCTCTATTCTTGAAATTATGGTTAATTTAATATTTATGACAACAGATAAATTTTATGTGAAAAAGTTGCATTAACCTCAAATAATATTTCAAAATCTGAGATGATATTTGATATTAAATTATCCAAGATATGTACAGAAAAAATCATACCTGAAAGATAAATATGTACTTAGGGCATGTGTGTCGTGCCCCAACCTATGACAACCTGCCCGAGCACGGGAAGACTGGCCCCCATCCGAGCTTGGTTTGACACGGACATGTCAGTGTGACTTCTATTTGACAGGAGAGGGAATATTTTCATGCCAAAATATGAATATGAACATGAATATTTTCATGTGCAAAGAGATGTGGATTCCTTGTCGTGAGCCCTTTTGTCTTGTTGATAACCATATAAGCTGAAATAGTCCTGTATTTAATTTGATGATTTTAGCACCTGAGTACAGTGATCAGTGCAAGAATGGTGAATTTCAAAGTGAATTTGAGTAGATTTTGAGGGGCCTTGGCTGCAATCTCACACCCAGAGCGCTCTACACAGGACTTTAAGAACAAGCCCTGGGAGGGGAGGGGCTGCTGCCTGGGTGCAGTCACAGGAAGGGAGCCTGACTGGTCTCAGGACTCTGATAGAGGAAGCAGCATTTCAGAGTCCAAACCCTCAGGAACTGTGGAGCAGAGATTTTCTTGTCCCATGTCCTCTTGTATTTTGAGGATATTTTCAAATGTATTTACTTATTTTTGCAAACAAATGCAATAACATGGCAAGACCTGGAAGTAAATTTATCTTTTAGTTAGACACTATTGTAACTCAAATGAATCTCTTGATTACAAAAGTCTTTATGAAAATGTACAAAGCTGAGTAGCCAATGTTTTAGACTAAGGGGTTTTGAAAATGATTTATGCTTTTAAAGTTTACATATACTATGAGTAAAATTACTTTTCTCTGGGGGCAAGAGCTTATTTTATTTTAAAGAATAATGATTGAGAGTAGCTCAGAATTCCCCTGGGTCACGAGGGCCCAGCTCTCTCCCCACCTTGCCCACTGCTCAGCCTCGTGGGTCACCTCAGCTGTCAGGGAAACCACAGCAGCTCTGCATGGACCCCTCATGTGGAAGCAGACTCAGCCCACGGGCAGTGCCCTTAAAATTTGGTCCAACTCTGCCCAGGTTGTGTATGTGGGCAGCATGGATCTGTCCAGCCTGACCCAGGTCCGCAAGACGAGACCTGGTGCTTTGCTCCTCCTCAGGACACCAGGCCCAGACTTATTTCAGCGTGTGGTGATGTGGACCCAGCCTCCTGGGCTTCCTGGAGATAGAAGATTCAGGATACAGGAATACGAATACGAAAACACACATGTACACTGTGCTCTTCAAATCCTAAAAATGTTGTGTTCCTTGCTTTCACATCTTTTCAAATGACTCCAGATAAAAATACTTATGTAGCACAGACGTGATCAGAATATATCATATATTAAAATAGCACAAGGAATTACATCAACTTTGTACTTTACTAGAAACGTTATGGCCACGCTGGAAGAGAGGTGAAGGATCCAGCTCCAGGGCACAGTGGCCACAGCGTTTATGGGTAGAGTGGAGGATGGATGGGCTCCTGGGCGGTCGGACTGGATCTTACACTGCTGTAAGTTCTCGTCTATTGGCTCTTGACAGAGGTCTTGTACATGGACGTCAGATAAATGTATGGTCACACATTTGATGCAGGACCCAGAAGCCAGTGGGTTCCTTGACCTCCGGGGAGGGTGTCTCTCTGAAGGGTGATGGGGAAGGACGCTGTGGAAAGGTCCAGCTCTTCAGGACACCTGGGGGATCACGAAGAAACACAGGGAGGGGATTCTTGGGTGTTACTATTTGGTTGTGAGATTTATGTATCTGCAATTAGAGCTTTAAATTCCTTATTAAATGTCTGAAAATGCAAAATTAATTATCATTTTGTTATGCAAAAATAATTTTTAAAAAACCAGACCTCAGAAAGGAGGAAAACTCGTTGGAAGGGCTCATTACAACTATAGTAAAATCTGAATCCACTGTTTAGATAATTCCACTGATTTTTAGACATACACTATGCGGCAACACCTCCTAGTAATAACAAATACATTGTCTGATTTGAATAAAGCATTAAAAAAACATACCATTTTCATCAATTCATGGAATTATATATTATGTGCCCCCATGTTTGTCATTTTCAGATATATGCATGAAGTAAAATATGGAAATGATTTTTTGAAACAGTTTCTTCATAAAGAGATAACAATTGAATACATCAGAATGAATGAAATAATGGATTGAAGTAATGTCTTATTTTTATGTGCCACATCATTGCAGGAAATCTCAGGAAAAGATAAACAAATGCCAAATGGAAAATCACAATGAGACCTTCACCGACTTCATCCTCCTGGGCCTGTTCCCCCCATCCAGCCTGGGCCTTTTCCTCTTCACTCTCACTGTCCCTACCTTCCTGATGGCCCTGACTGGCAACCTGTCCATGGTCCTGCTCATCCTCCTGGACGCCCAGCTCCACACACCCATGTACTTCCTGCTCAGTCAGCTCTCCCTCATGGACCTCATTTACATCTGCACCACTGTGCCCAAGATGGCTTCCGGTTTCCTGTTTGGGAACAAGTCCATCTCCTTCATTGGGTGTGGGGTTCAGTGCTTCTTCTTTCTGACTTTAGGAGCTTCAGAAGCACTGCTCCTCATGTCTATGTCCTATGACCGTTACGTGGCTATTTGCTTCCCTCTGCACTACCCCATCCACATGAACAGAAGAGTGTGTGTGCTGAATGCACCACTGCCCAAGATGGCTTCCGGTTTCCTGTTTGGGAACAAGTCCATCTCCTTCATTGGGTGTGGGGTTCAGTGCTTCTTCTTTCTGACTTTAGGAGCTTCAGAAGCACTGCTCCTCATGTCTATGTCCTATGACCCCGTTACCTATGGGAAGGTTCTCCTGGCTGTCTATCACATGCACTCACGGGAAGGCAGGAAGAAGGCCTATTCCACCTGCAGTGCACACCTCACCGTGGTGACCTTCTACTATGCACCTTTTGCTTACACTTACCTACGTCCCCAGTCCCTTCATTCTCCAGTGGAAGACAAGGTTCTGGCCGTCTTCTACACCATCCTCACCCCAGCACTCAACCCCCTGATCTACAGCCTGAGGAACAAGGAGGTGCTGGGGGCCCTGCGGAGAGTGACTCAAAGCATCTGCTCTGTGAAAATGTAGGCAAATTTCTGTCTTTGGATGTTGGGGAATGGATAGCCTCTAGCACAGTGCTTAATACTGAGGCCTCAGAAACTAGACTTGATACGTAACGTTTAAAATATTCAAGATGAGATTTAATAATTACATATGCTACTATATAATTTTTATTTTTCTTTGTTACTTCTTTCCAATAATAATAGTGGACCTAAATTTTTGATAAATGTAAGGACAACATTTCAGTAACAGGAAAAATAAGAATGGAAAATGCAGAATGGTTTGCCATCTTTCAGAGTATGAGATGCACTGAAAAGGTGATAAAGTTTCTTGCCTATTTGAATTTATAGAAATTACAGGAAAATCTACATTGCCATGAATCCCTTTAAAATCCTCCTCTTCATTGAGGCACACTTTTCGAACTGTCCTTGCCATTTTCTTATGTGTTTCCGGTAGTCGTCTTCGTTGAGTTTCTTTAATTATGCTACTGTGGCTGCTCTGATGTCCTAAATTCATTCAAAATATTTACTTCATGGTCCCTTTGACTTCAGGGTAAAGCTAAAGTCCCACTGGTGAAGTACTCATGAATAGCGTAGGTGCAAATGCTATCGTGTCTTCAGGAGCCTGCCTTTCCCTTTGATGGCAGTTTGCAGCCTTGTGCTGGATCTTCTTTCATTAAGACGGTCACGGGGGACTTTCTGAAATGCTGCAGGGGGGCAAGAAGGACAACAGTGTGTTCAGTGGGAGGAAAACTGTTCTGCAGGGGATTAATGGCCATGTGCCCTTTACTGTAGTCATAGTTTGAAGATGTAAGTATTTGTTGTAAACTGAGATCATCACGTATATTGATATGTTGATTCTAAGATGTTT
Source organism: Fukomys damarensis (assembly GCF_012274545.1). NCBI lineage: Eukaryota > Metazoa > Chordata > Mammalia > Rodentia > Bathyergidae > Fukomys > Fukomys damarensis. The sequence goes on from NW_022900915.1 coordinate 46,636,272, forward strand.
TTTATTTCTTAAGCTTGGTAAACTAGCACACAAAGTACAACAAATATTTGTAATGGCTAGGTCTAATTGCAAACAAAAATTAGTTTGTAATAATTCACCCGTAAATCATACTGCACAGTTTCTAAATTGTTGCGGACCAGCCACGGTATCTATAGATTGGTAAGGGGCCAGGCTCCAGGCCTCTCAGTATCAAGGTCCATGTTAACTGGCCTCAGAAACAGAGAAGTATGAAAAAGTCTACAGACTGTCTGACTGTCTGAGAAAGCCAGAATCTTAGCACTCTCAACACCAGATAACTTCTCCTGGAGACAATAAAAAAAAAAAATGCATGCATCCAGGTAATGGGAAGGACCTTAACTCATTCTCTTTGAATTACTTCTTTGTCTTTTGGCTAAGATTAAGTGCCATGACTTTTCTCTTTAAGATGTTAAACTCATTCCCTCTCTTGCTACCCTAATCTTAGTGCAGTCGCTCTTCCTAGAATAGTATACCATCCCTTCCCCTGCTCCTCCAGCACAATAATAAAAATGGGTCCAGGGTGGAGTTTGTTCAAGCTTGTCTACTACAGACAGATTCTTCCTGGTCCCCCTTGCATGTCGAATATTGTTCCTCTTTCTTTTATTCCCCCTCACCCTTCCTACAGGTATTTGGGGGTCTGATAAGCTCCCAACATGAAATGCTGTACTTCAATTATACATTTAATCTCACAGCACAGTCTTCAGGCATGGAGAAATGTTGCTGTCTTTTCCCTAATGTTCAGGGTAACTTACAATAGAGATTACTAAATGATTTGGCTCAGGGTGATGCAGGAAACTTCTTTTTTCCAAGATGTAGACTGCACTGTAGTGATGTACTCCAGGTGTGCCTACAACATGATGTTGGTGTCTGAAAAGCTTATTTTTTAACTTTTACTCTGACTGACTGCGAGTTCATTTGTGTTCAGAAGTAAATATTTCTACTAAATTTGTCCCTCTCTGAGGACAGATAGAAAGTAGAATGTGAGTGGGGAAAGGCTTTGTTTATCCTATGACCGTGATGATGACTGTGTGACTCTCTAGAGGAAAGTGATGACCCAGACCGGCAGATCTGCACATGAACCGGTGACATGAACAGGCAATGGCTTTAGTGTTTGCTTGGGTGCTAATTAAAACGTTGCATTACACAAAGGCAGGAATGGGACTTGTTTTTCTTAATTCTTCTGAGGTATAAATTTCTGGTCAGAAGAATTTTATGCTAATACCATAAAACTAGAGGAAAGGCCAGAAATTTCTTTTTGTTGGAAATTATACATTACCTTACCCAGGAGACCCTTGAATTAGGGGGAAAACAAAAACTAGGCAGTTGCTGCTCAGAACTATTAAGTACTTCCTAAGCATGTAGTACATTGCAGAGGCCAGATGAAGAAATCACAAGTAAACCTAAGGCAGGGGTCCTTTCATTGCAAACCATGGAATCACTCCTTAATTTTTCCCATTCTGGACTCATTATCAATTTCTGTAGTCACTCACTGCCTTCTTCCAGCATTTCTTCCTCCCTTTCACACAACTTTTTCTATAAATGTGTCTGTAGAATTTGGTATCTCGTCTTAGCCAGTAGAATTTTTCAGTGAAAACTGAGAACCCTGTACTCCAATGTTTCAAAATCTTTATGAGTAGGTGTTTCCAGTATGCAATCATAACTTTCACTGTGGGGTATTGGTACAGCGACATAACACAGCTTAACTCCTTCTATGTCGTCGCCCCGCTCCACCCTCCCCCTGTTACCAGACACTGAGACGCTAAGCTCAGGCCTGTTTGTTGGCCTCTGACTGAATGAAAGGTGGGTACTTGTTTTAGTAAAAAGATAAAAGGATTAATTCAAAACTGGCCCCAAGGAGATGAAGAGGCTCATTTGCCTCAAAACCCCATCTCCTGTGAGCTGGTGGGTGAGGTCTTGTGTAGGAAGGAACAGAGCAGAGGTGAGCACAAAGAGATGATGCACATCTGTATGCCTGCTTCAGCACTGTCAGGTTTCTGCAGCTCACTGACGCCTTTCTTGTGGAAAGGAAATGGCATCATCCTTTTGGGACTGGCGTCTACACATTCTGTCTCTGAGGTGAGGAGGGGTGATGGTTATGTGTAAAGCAGGAAAAACTTTGGGAAGCTGCTCTTCCAAAAAAAGAATTTCCCCTGGACTTCTTACTTGAGTTCACTCCAATTTAAACAGAGAAATGAATCCTACAAAATAGTTTCAAGGCCTGAATAGTCCATCACTGATGGAGGAGAATTGCGGCTCTCTGGGGGGACCCCGTCCCGCGGGGAATAGGAGGTGAGAGCCGCCTCTTATTCGTGGGTCATCAGAGGCCGATCCGATCTTGAATGTCTGTGGAGGAAATCTTTAAGAAGTTAGAGTACACGGCCCAAGTCTGGTTTCTGATCAAAGGCGCTTTATTGGCTCAGCAAAACGATTATATACTGTTATCCCAGGGGGAAGGTTCAGCAAGCTTATTGGACAGTTCAAGCAAATCCTCTACCAATCACATGAGTCACTCAAGCATTTAACCATAAAGGGACAAAGCATTTATCAGCATACAGCAATCAGTATTTTACCAAATGTGGGGAGGGGTAAGTGGGAAGGCGTACATCAATAGTTAACCCTATGCGATCTTTAACTTCACAATCTCTAGGGGCAAGCAGGACAAGGAAATACCACCGGCCTCCTGCTCCAGATCCCGTGACCCTGTGGTTAGCACAAAGGGCTATTCTTTCTGTAAGATTTCCTGTTTGCCCAGGGGCTAGACCTGCCAAAAGTCACGTATGTAGTCTAGTGGGATTTTTCCACCGAGGCAAAGGCTAAGGTTGAGGGCAGCCATCTTATGCAGGCCCAAGCAGTCTCTCACAGAGAATCAAGTCTGAAGTCTGCTGCCCTGGGCAATTTCCAGTATACACTTGAGAAGATTCATGAAAGGAACAGTTCTTCTACTTCTGGGTGTGATCTGAGTATGAGGTAGCATCCCTAGATGACTGCTGTACATTGTGTTCGTTGTTAACATGACTCTTTGCATGGCCCTATCTCAAGGTGAGGTCAGAGGCAGGACCATACAGCACAGCCTGCACAGTGTCTTCCTCACCTACTCATGGTGAAGGATAGGGGAGCTGTAAGAGGTGTGCTTTAGGGATCATGGTTGGAGAAATAAACATGAGAGATGGAGCACAGTGAGAAGCGATTTGAACAAAGTTCTCCAGTGAACGAGGAAATAAGCCTGTGCTTTCACAGTCACTCAACAATACAGTGAAGACAGAGAGGCGTGAGGAGATTCTGTCACAAACAGGTGTCACACACGAGTGGGTGTGTGCTGGTCTCTCTAGGCCTCCTGTGGACTGTGGCCACTGCTGGACTGGGGCAGCTTTTCATTTCAGGAAGGGGCACTGTGCAGGGAAACCTCTCTCCATCTTTGTCCTCTCAAACACCCTACATCATTCAGGCACGGGGGCCTCTTGTGGAGGAAGAGTTCTCACTGTTCTCAAAGACCAGCGGAATCTGGTGCTGATCATATTATCACAGCAACACAAGCTTATTTCTCTTTTCCCAATTATTTAACAGCCTCACATTCAGATGGAAAAAAAGATAAATGCTAGCCAAGCATGGCACCACGTGCTTCTATTCCACCTTTGGAAACTGAGGCCTGAAGACAAGTTCACACTAAGCTAAGCAATGCAGGCAGACTTTATCTCAACATAAAATTTAAAAAGGGCCAGAGACCTACCACAGGGGTAGAGCAATAGTCCAGCATGTAAAGTCAGAAACACGACGTGATGCCACATATTGGTGGGCACAAAGTAAAGTGCATTGCAGGGAAGCAGTCAGGAGCACAGTGACTGCCCGGGTCCTGAAGGAGGAAATGGGGAGGAGTGAGTCGCATGCTGCAACGTGCAGTTAGGTCGATACACGAATCCGCATGTGGAGTACACACTCACAAATCGTATGTAATAATAAAATGTTTACAGGTGGATTTTCATTGCCCAAGTTGCATAGGAAGAGATGGTAACTATGGAAGATGCATAGGGGAATTTCCTTACTATCTTAATCAAATCCTTTTGTGTATCAAAGCAACTCAGTCTACACCTTAAATCTACTCAACAAATTAATGAATAAATAAACCTATGGTAGCTTGAGATTATCCCTGGGGGTGCCTGAGGACATGGGTGGTGATGTGATTTTGCACAATGTGCTGTTTCATCACCTCACCTGGCCCATTCCTTCCTCCGCGGTGTATGTTAAGTTTACACTAAATGCAGGGTAGGACCCTGAAGGAGAGTCAGAGTTCCAGACATCAGCCTCCTCCACACATGACACTCTGGTCTCTCGAAATGCAAGTGATTGGATGATCCACTGACATGGTTTTCTAAGCTTATTAGGAATATTTAAGGAAATGTCCTGACTTCACATCTTCCACCATACCTTGCCTCGGTTTACACATCCCATTTTCACCCCATGACGGCCCAGAACATTGGAAGTGTGTCTACTTCACTTCCTACACCCGCTGTGTGCTCAGCCCAGGTTGCACTCTTCCTCTTTATAAGAATGGATCTTCCTTGCCCAGTGTTCTGCATTCAAATCATGACTCTTCTTTTCTCAGCACACTCCATCTTCGAATCATGACCACTGTCAGCCAGTAGAATTGCCACTCTAAGACACAGTGCACCGAGCGAGTTATTGTGTAACATATGGGAGAAAATAAACACTGTCTGTTCAACTATTCCTCAAGGAATATAGCAGGACAAATATGGGCCCACGTAGGAAGCACAGAAGGCCACCTATATCCTGTTTAATATGAGTGGATGAGGGTTCTTTTCATTATTTCCCAGATTGTTACAACGCTTTTTGAGAAAAGCTATTGCTGTCCTTTCCAGGCTTTCCTTAAAGTCCCTTACCCCAGCAGTCCTCCTGCCTCAGCCTCCTCAGTGTCTATCCCATGGCCTGTGCCACTGCAGTACACAAAGTTTTGTCACCTGGGTCTTGCTCTTTGGGACACAAAATGGGCTTCTTTTAAAAACAAGTGAGTGTGACTGTTCATGTGAAGAGCTGTGAGCTGTACTGAGTAATCCCTGTGGGCTAAACAAAGACATTCAGAGATGAGCAATAGCTGCGTTTTACCTAAGTTTTGATTCCTGATGTCTTTCAGTTTGAGCCCAGTCCCCTGGCTGTTCAGACTCGCTGCGGGGTCACAGTGGGGAAGGGCAAGGTCCTGGGCCCTGCCCAGCACCCTCAGGAGGACAGCGCCCCAGATCTCCAGGACACTGGGGCTCAGGGGATGCCCTGGTCCTCCTGTGTCCTGGCTGCCTCTCCCTGTGTCATGCAAACAAGCCCTGGGCTCCCAGGAGACTCCCTGTCCTGGTCAGACCAAGGTCCTAGCTCCCACACACGCAGCTCCGCCTGTGTCTCCTTCTCCAGTCCTAGGACCTGGCTGAGGGAGCCGGAGATGCCACCAAGAAATCCCGGGTCATGGAGTCCTCCTCAGGCCCTGGGTCCACCTCCAAGATCTCTCACCTCCTCCTCCTCCTCAAAGTTCAGTCCCCGCAGGGCCTGGAGATCCAGACAGGGCTTTCCAAAGACAGGGCATTCAGCCTGTGGGTTTTAACATCAGAAATTGTCTCTGTCTGGAATATGAACAATTCAAATATTATAAAATCCTTACATAAAAATGGAGTGACATTATTCACTCCTAAAAACAAGTCAGACATTCTTGTTTCCTAGAAACTATGAGAAATTTGTGAACATTTGATGTATTAAATACAATAAAAATTAATTTTGAGTGCCATGTGAATAATTCCCTAAAAATGTATAGTAACATTTTTTCATCATCTATTTTAAAGAGGAAATTATTTCATAAATTATAGATCGTTTTGGAGAGGAAATAATTTGAAACTATATAACAGTCTGTATGTGATAGCCTAGTAATTTGAAGCAATGTGTTTTTATTAAACAATTCAATGAAAATTATTTCATTTTCATTCAGTTCCTTTCAGTAAAAACAGGGTTGGAAATAAAATAATATATCTAACTACATATATTGTGATAAAATAAGCATATGATTCAATTGTACTCACCCCCAAGCAAGCCCTGAATTCCAGCATGGACACAGAAGTCTCCAGGACAAACCAGAGCTGCACAGCCCCGGAGGTCTGGATGAACCTGCCTGGTCCTCCCCAGGGCAGCCTGCAGAGATCTCAGTGCCCGCAGGGCTCTGTCCTCACCTTGGCCTCAGGCCAGGCCGTGTCCTCAGTGACTGGCCCTCCTGTTGGTCTCAGTGGACCTTCCCTAGGGTCAGGGCAGTGCTGAGACTCAGTCTGCTGCCACAGCATGAGGGACCCTGGCTGCTGCTCAGTCTCCCCGAGGTCTCTGAGATGCCAGGTGGGGTGAGAGATTTTCAGGTACATTTGTCAGGAGAATACTCACAAAAGTTAATCAGAAAAGTTGCACTGTTCCTTAATGACTGCAGGAAAGCCATGACTGTCCGCTTAACTTTCACTGTGACCCGGTGACGAGACTGCGAGAGTGGTGACTGAATCATGGGTGCCGCCCTCGGTGGATCTGCTGAGCGATGTTCACGGCTGGAAGTGGGGCTAGGAGCCAGGGTCAGGTTGGAGGCCATGCGAGCTGTTAGTCTTTAAGGCTGTATCTCCTGCTCACAGCCTCCGGAACCCTCTCTGCCTCCTGAACACCATGAAATGAGCAGCTGTGTTTCTCCTGCCCCCGACACGATGGGACTCCTGTCTTGAAGATGGCCACCCACACAATGGAAGCAAGCGGCGAATGAAACCTCTCTGCTCTAGGCTGTGTGTGTCGGGCGTTTGGCCCAGAAACTTGAAAGCAGACCAGCACAGCAGGTAACTAAGGCAGTGAGTTTTTCAGTGTATGCAGGTAAAAAGAAGTATCGATCCTAATATTTTAAATTTATTATATGGGAGGAGAAATTCTGGCGTATTCTTCAGAGAACTTAGTGTCAGAAACAGACTTGGATTTGAGGGTTCGTTGCTGTACATGGCGCACCGTGGAGCACAGGCACCCTGGGCTGTGAAGCACACGCAGAAGTCAGGAACTGGGAGCTGATCTCGGTCCTGCTCCCTACACGGGCCTGCAGATGAGGTCAACGGGAGGCCCAAGCTCATTCTGCCGCAAACGGTCTCCATGGACTCAAGTGAAATTTGAAGGAAAAAGCTCTGAGTTCAAATCACAGTAAGCAGAGTAGATAGTGGATTTATCCTTTCCTTCTTGGATTTTGTTTTGCTTTTGCTTGTTGTGTGTGTGTGTGTGTGTGTGTGTGTGTGTGTGTGTGTGTGTTTTCCTTTTTAATGAGTAATGACTCACTCTCTGGACCTTTATAACCTTACTATTGTCATCTGCATCCTAGTTTACCTTCCCTGATTATAGTAATACACATGGAATTACTAATATTATTTCTCTGTGAAAATATGTAATAGGGATTATGGTAAAAGAAAATTCAGACTGCTTAAAAGTAGCCAGGTAAGAAATAATCACATTATCTTCAAGGTTTAATAGCACACTTTGAGTAGAATGCAGGTAACTACATGAATAGAAGCTGTGTCTGAATTTGCATTTAAATCCATTTGGTGTTTTATATACTTAACTTTTACAACTTATGTACGTTTTATTTTCTGTGCAGAAATCATAGCAGTATAATAATAATATTGACATCAGTCAGTGACCTGGCAAAGCTTCAGTGAGAAGCAAATAGGCACCGTTTACAAAACCAGTGTGAATTCTTTACCACTGGAGAAGCTGAGTGGAAAGCAAGTCCCTCAGCCCCCGAGCTCCTAATGACGCTGATGAGGTCAGGAAGGTCCGTGGGGAGACTCTAAACCCGCACCACTGTCCGAAGCTGTCCACGGCCCATCCTGCCCTGAGGGTTCAGGTGTGTGTTCCCTTGGCAGCGTCTCGGTGTCCACATCTGGTCTCTGCACACCCAGAGAGACCCGAGTAGCCCAAGTTGACCTTTGAAAGGTCAAGGCCTGGATTACATGAAGGTCTAAGCCTGAACTTTTTCTGGTGATGTCATACAATGCAGACAAATAAAAATCCTTAAAGCAGTCAAAGGGCTGACATACACAATGGATTTTTATGTCTCCATGCGATATCTTTCCATCTCTTCCCTGCTTAGGTAGTAATGCTGATAAGTCACTGTGGAACTTCACATTACAGACACTCAAACACGGAAAATTATTACTGGGTACTTTCATGCACTAAAGTTTATACCATTCTAAGTATTGAAAATAAATATTATATCATCGTGTAGTGAAGCCACTTCTTCCCAGGAGAGCAGAGCAGAATAATCTCGGCCCCTGTGCAGTCTTTGCTCTTCAGTGCCTCTGCTGTGCAAATGCTCGCAGAGAAGGGGACCTAGGAGAGCTCTCCACACACTGGCAGAACTCTCCTCTCCTCACGGGCTCCCCTCTGTCACCTGAGAGTCCACAGAGCGCCCCTCACAGTGTGGTGAATTCATGTGCACCAAGGTCAATGCAGAGCATCTCCTAGAGGTGTGGACAGGCAGGCGCAGGTATGGCCAGGTGTGCGTAAGGACTGCGGTGGCTTTCCACAGCGATGACACAGAATCCCTGTCAGGACGACCAGCTTCCTTCTCAGGGTCAGAGCTCAGCCCTGCACCGGCGGGAGGGTCAGTGCATGGCCACTCAGGGGCATTCGGGTACTTCAGGCAGTGAGAGAAGAGAGAACAGATGCAGACTGCTGAGGAAGCAGGCAGACTGCGTCATGAACCTGAGACATTTATCTGTTTATTAGTATTTAAATGTTGGACACTCATTTTGGAGGCTTTTAAAAGTTGAATCTAGGATTTCTTAGAAAACTGACCTCAAATAAAATTTAGGAGAAATTTTGGTGAATTCAGCTTGCTCCACCTCTGAAAATGATCAGAACAGATGCAGTGAAAACAGCATTATGTGTAAATTCCTGTCTCTCAGAATCCTCTACTGACAGGGAGCACAGTGGGGGAGCCTGTGCTGCAGCAGAAACTGGACGGCTCCGAGTCCGGGGGGCGCCGCTCCTCGGTTCCCAGCTCTTTCTCTTGGTTCCTCTCTGGGCACCGATGAGTCAGGTGTCAGTGCTTCTCTTACTCCTAATCTGACAAGGTTGTCACATGGGGAAAATCTATATTTTATTAATATCTTAATAATGTAATATAATACATGCCTTTATGAGTGTCTCCTCTTCTACTCAATAGAAGCAGAGGAAAAAGAGGTCTATGCAATGAACTGATGCACTTTGGCTTCAAATGGTCATACAGAATTCACCTGTACACGCGGGCAGCACACGTTCCTGACCGACACTGTTTCTCTATAATTAAATTCTCCTTCTAGGGACATTTTTATCACTGGGCCTAAGACACAAATTTTCATTTTCTTCTGTCAAAACATTTTCTCATAAAATACGTGTATTTGTTTCAGGTTCAAGTGGAATATCAGTAAAACCAGGTGATAAATGATACACAGCAAGATTCCAAAGTAAGTACTAACAACTAAAATAACTCTACTTGAACCTCAGTGATTTTCACATACTTTCTCAATCCTATATCATCTGTAGCAAATTAATATTTCAATGATTTTTTCTTCTTTTATTTGTCTTGTTTTGATGATTACAATGTGGAGTCATCTTACTCAGGATCAGCATTTAAAGATACTAGAAAAATCATCAGACTTTCAAACATGTTTAAAAACATTTATATTTATTTGTATAAATATACCTTCTTATGTGTTTCAACATAAACACTTAAAAAGGAGTACATGCATGTAAGGCATTAAGCTTATATACAAAATCTAAACATGTTTCATGTGTGTGGACTTCTTCATGATGAGCATGCTAACACAGGTCACTTACAATCTCTGCATCTCAATTTTCTCAGCTGTAAAATATCATGGTATGTGTCAACCTGACAGAAATAATATTAGGGTCACAACCACATCAGCTGTGACAGACCCTGTCATGTTCCTGGTCAGCGGGTGAGGACAGCCAGTGCTGGGCCTGTCCCCAAGTCTCCTCGCAAGCAGGACAGAGTCCTGACCCAAAGCCTCTGCTTCTCTGCTGCCCGACTGCACCCTCTGAGGCTTCCTGCCCGCTCTTCCTCTGGTGTAAATGTTGGCGCCACTGATGTCTCCTAGGCAAACAAATTGAGGGGCAGAGGAGAAAATCTAAGTAAGTGGAGATGATCAGAGTGGAGCTGATATGCAGATGCATGTTTGGTTTTCTGTGAAAGTGTCTCTCGCCCAACTGAAGCAAGTGCTGGATGTCCGAGGCTCCTCAGTCAGGGACGGTGTTCCACCACTGTGTGCACGACAGCACACGGTGCGCTACTGTAACACTTGCCCACCAAGGTGGAGCAGCGGAGAGTCGCTGACCCGGCTCCTGAGGTGCAGCGTCGAATGGCAGCTCTGGTGGCCATTTGTTCTTCACTCCCGTGCTCCTGTTCCAACCTGACTGTGTCACAGGCAGGCTGCCACGGACGGCACTGTGCCAGCCAGACACAGGAGTGGCTGTAGTGTCCAGGGTGCTAGTAACCTCTAAGATCCTCCTTTCTACAGCGGAGATGGACTTTGCTATGTAAATTAAAATGACTGCATCCGTCTACTCTGATATGGACTCTCATCCAATTTATGAAAATAAAATGTTCTAATACTTTTTTTGCAAGTTTCCACTTACTCAACAACAGTGGAAGATGAACTGTTCCAACATGCCTCGGGATACTACTTTATCACATTAAAATACATGGGGAATCTACATTTAGAATGACTTTGTGTATTTAAGAGAGGTTTAGTTTTCGTATTTGGGTTAAGATACTGAGGAAAACTTTGCTCCATATTCATGTCCATGTGCACAGTTCCGCAGAACTAAGTACATGCGTACTGCGGTGCATACATTGCCCCCATACTTATCCAGAAATGTTCGATCTTGCTGAACTCCAAGTGCACAATCATTAAATCTCACATCTCCTCTCTGCTCACCCAGCCCCTGAAGACCCCCACGTCCCCATCTGTCTCTCAGATTTTAATCACGGTGGGTAGGTCACGATGTGAATTCAGTCAACAACTGTCCTTTTGTGGTTGTCTTATTTCGCTCAGGACACTGTTATCAGTGTTTACCCCTTACAGCATGCGTCAATATCCATTCCCTTTGAAAGCTGAACATCGCACTGTGTGCATCTGCCCCACTTTGTTCACCGGTTCATCGGTGGATCAGCACTTAAATTGTTTCTGCCATGTGCACACTATGAACTTGCTCACTGAGAAGGGCTGTGAAAACCGCAGTAATACATATCCACACATGGAGAACTACACCGCATTCAAATCTGATCCACGTTTTGAGTGGTCACTATACTACCTCCCATGGTGACAGTACTATTTCAAGTTCTCAAAAAAAAAAAGGAAAAAGTTTTCCAATTTCTTATCCCTTTGTCAAGAAATACTTTCTGCCTCTTTGGCTCCTAAATGATGACTTTCTGCTGAATTTGCAGTGATGTCTCCTTGTAACTTTGCCTTGAATTTCCTGAATGATTCACACTGCACATCTTTCAGGGTGCCTGTCACCCATTTGGATGTGGAGGGAGGCATTAAAGAGGAAGAAAGATGGGCAGCACTGTAGATAAGAAGTGTCCCTCACTACCACTCATGCAGAGGTGCGTGACCAGATCATGGCTACTTTTTTCTGAACCAGAGAGACTTATACTGCTGTCTGACCTAAATTAACTTGGACAGGGAATCTCAGGGCACAGACTACCAAAATTAACATGTATTTCCTTAAAATGAGGGTTTTTTGTGAAATATTAGGAATAAGTCTGGAAAATAAAAATTTTAGAATAAAAGCATATGTAAGCATATTAAACATTTTTCATAATATTGACCAGAATAAAATGTGTGCTTCTACAATATTTTAAAGCATATATTTTCAACATATATGAGAATTTGATCTTATGCAACTTATTATGTGGAAGTAAGCATGTACACCAATTGCAGTTTTACTAAAATGTAGTTGTTCTCTGAATTTTCAAATTTTTTATAAAAGTTTCACATCATATATAGTTCTTTCGTAAATTAGTATAGTTTTAGAATAAAATGGCATTTACTTTTTAAAATCAGATCCTTCATTTAAGAACATTAAAATTAATGAACAAATCACAAGCTAATTCTAGTAGGGAATTTGTTAAAGTCTGTAATGATTTATACACGTTTACTGTTGTGTCTGTGTTTAGGGTGAACCATACTGATTCTCCATGGAAGATTACAATCAGACATCCACTGACTTCATCCTCCTGGGCCTGTTCCCCCCATCCAGCCTGGGCCTTTTCCTCTTCACTCTCATCGTCCCCATCTTCCTGATGGCCCTGACTGGCAACATGTGCATGGTCCTGCTCATCCTCCTGGATGCCCAGCTCCACACACCCATGTACTTCCTGCTCAGTCAGCTCTCCCTCATGGACCTCATTTACATCTGCACCACTGTGCCCAAGATGGCTTCCGGTTTCTTGTTCGGGAACAAGTCCATCTCCTTCATCGGGTGTGGGGTGCAGAGTTTCTTCTTTTTGACCCTAGCAGGTTCAGAAGGGCTGCTCCTGATGTCGATGTCCTATGACCGTTATTTGGCTATTTGCTTCCCTCTGCACTACCCCATCCGCATGAACAGAAGAGTGTGTGTGCTGATGATCCTGGGATCCTGGGCCATGGGCGCTGTCAATGCCTGTGCTCACACTGTGTACATCCTCAGTGTCCCTTACTGCAAGTCTAGGACTATCACTCATTTCTTCTGTGATGTCCCAGCCATGTTGACTCTGGCCTGTAGGGCAACGAGAATCCATGAGTACACTGTTTTTCTGAGCACCACCTTCTTTCTCCTGTTCCCTTCTGTCATTATCCTGGGTTCCTACTGGAAAGTGCTCTTTGCTGTCTACCGCATGCACTCACGAGAAGGCAGGAAGAAGGCCTATTCCACCTGCAGTGCCCACCTCACTGTGGTGACTTTCTACATTGCACCCTTTGCTTACACTTATCTCCGCCCCAAATCCCTCCGGTCTCCCGAAGAGGACAAGATAGTAGCTGTCTTTTACACCATCCTCACCCCAGTGCTCAACCCCATGATCTATAGCCTGAGGAACAAGGAGGTGCTGGGGGCCCTGAGGAGAGTGACTCACAGCATCTGCTCTCTGAAAATGTAGGTACATTTTTTTCCTCCCTGTGCTTAGGAGTGGATTTCATATGAAAAATATATAATTTCAAGGGCTCTGGAACTAATCTGTAGCTTTTAAATCTTTAAAATTTCTTACTATCATTTTGTATTCTAGATCATAATGTTCCTTTCTTTTCTTTTTGCTTCTGCCTCATCAACATAATGAACCTGTGTGGTTTATTATTGTGAGAACAATACTTTAAGAACTTGGAGAAATTAAATGGAAAATGTGGGAATGTTTAAGAGCTTTCGGAATGTGAGCTATAATTAAAAAACCTTTCTGGGATGGTTGATTTTTTAAAATATTCATATTATAGTCAAAACTCCTTGTCACAATCCCTGCTCTAATTCCCCCTCCTCCTCATTCAAACATACACATCCCGTCATTGTTGTCATTTTTGGAATCAGTTCTGCAGGACTCTCTCCTCTAATTAGTTGGGCTATTTTGGCCACCCTCTTGCCCTGAATTGGTTCAAACTGTTTACCTGTCTATTTGCTTTGACTCTGGAGAAGAACTAGCTGGTGCAATGTGCTAGTTCTGGTGAAGAAAGTGAAGGAAAACGCTGTCATATTTTAGGAGCCAGGCTTCCCATTGGATTTTACTAGGCAGCAAAATACTCTCTATTTTCTGTCCTATCTCAAAAGTACAGTCAAGCAGAGGACTTCCATAAGTGTGTCTGTCTTGAAAGCATCAGTGGAAGAAGTGTATGAATCATAGGAGAGGATTTCAGTGAGGGTTACTGGCAATGTGTACTTTACTAGAAATGTTGTAAAAACTGAAACATTTTTATTGTGATCATTTCTTGTAGTAACATATTAATTGCACAAGACTTCATATATTAATAAACTTAATAAGCTAGGCTAAGTTACAATGATGTCTATAATGGTCAGTTTTAACAGGGCATATATAAATTTAATCCAGGCATACCATCCAGTTTCCAAATATTTTTACTTCATTTATAACAAGGTACTCTGAAGCCATACTTTTAAACTATAATGCAAATTTGATCTTTTCATAAAAACTCTTATTGTAGCTAAGAACAGGAAATGCTTTGAAAATGTTTCCTTAGACATGCAGAAGTCCTTTTACCACTCAGGAGGAAGTGGGGCAAGTTTCTATCTTCCTCGAGACAGACCTGGGATTTATCTCATCAAATCCTATAGGAGTTACACATCCAAAAGATCTGCCCAGAGTTCAGCCATGACACCTGGAAAATTCCAATTCATTTTCTAACATTTACTCTGACTAAAGGTAATTTCTGAGCACAAGTGAGCATTTTTAGTAAAATTGGCGTTATCCTATGAGAGATGAAAATAAAAAAATAGAGAAAGTGAGCAAGGAAAGCCTCGTGTATCTCCATTTGGACCAAGGCAGGGACTGGTTGTCCCTCCTGGGGACGGTGATGTCCCAGACCAGGAGAGCTGCTCCGGAACAGGCGATGTGCACATGAAGCTGGGCACTGAGGGTTTGCTTGAGAGCGAACTCCACCCTGGGATTGCAGAAAGGCAGAAGAGTGGGACTTGTTTATCTCAGTGTTTGTGATGTGAGCATTTTTTAGCACAAAGAATGGTAGGCTAATACCATAACAATATGGAAAAGGCAGTGTTTTTTATTTCCTGTGCTGCTTATATTTGCAGAAGAAGAAAAGCAAAGATAGAAGAGTTGCTGCTTACCTCTGTTCTCCACATACTTACCAAGCCCCTAACTGTGGGGCACATAAATTCTTCCATGACACTCAAAATGGAGGTAGAGCTTGAAAGTTGTTTTTTTTTTTTTACGGGGGGGTACCAGGGATTGAACTCGGGTCCTTGCACTTCCAAGGCAGGCCACCGAACTGCTGAGCTAAATCTGCAGCCCTTTTGTTTGTTTGTTTGTTTTTTCTTGAAAGTTTTAAGATAACTTCATTGATGTTTGCTTTCACTGAAAGTAGTTCTAAAATGTTTTCGTTCTGGCTAATTTAAAAAATTTAAAGTTACATTTTTCTCAATTTCTAAGGTCATGCATTGCCTTCCTCCACTACTACATACTTCTTTTCACACTTTATTTCTAGCAAATGATGTAAATGGAATGTAGAATCTGATCTCAACTACAGTTGTAAAGGAAAAACTAAAAAATAAGTTAATTTCAATTTAAGCAGGAAATTGAATTGAGACCGTGATTTTTGCTGTTGTTATTTAATGAAATACAAGTAAGTAAAATAAAGAAAATATAAAATAGGTTTTATGAAAAAAATTGTAACAAGTTATTAGAGGAAAAATGGTAAGTACTCTGTATATCATGATCTTAAAAGAACACATTTTCAATTGCTAGTCTATATTTGAGCTCATGTAATAACACTATACCTTCTTTTTACATAAATCATTTTAATTATTAACCAAGCATCTCACTCTTTTAACAATTTTGAACAATTTCTTTCTAGTTCATCCTTTCTAATATTTTATTTGATTCTTGCTTACACTTATGGTTTCCTACACCAGAGAGACAATGCAATGTTACACATGTGTGTTAAATTTATTTCACTTAAGTGTGTGTTCTCAAGGTGCACCCATGTGCCCAGAAATGTCTCTAGTTTATTGCTCTTTATGACTGAATAGTACTCCACTATATAAAATAATCACATCTTTTTTATTCATTATTCAGATGATGGACCCTTGTGTTGTTTGTATGTTTTACCTATCACAGACTCTGCTGCTATAAACATGGGTGCACATATATTGCTGCTATTTACATGGGTATAATTCTTTTGATTGTTTGAGTAGATACTCAGAAGGGGAATGTTGAAAAAATGAAATACTTAGGCATCAGTCTCACAAAGGCTGTAAAATATCTTTATGTTGAAAATTAAATTTATCTGAAAAGGAGATTGAAGGGGATCTCATAAATGGAAAGACAACCCTTGCTCCTGGGTAGCGAGAAACAACATAGTGAAAATTCCCATAATGCAATCCCAATCAAAATACCATCAGCATACCCCACAGAGCTAGAGAAATCATTTCTAAAATTCACCTGGAGCCAGAAAAGACTTATAATAAAAACAATTCTGGGCAACAAAGGCAGGACAGGAGGCATTACAATCCCTGATGTGAAATTATACTACAAAAATTCTGTGTTAAAAATCACATGGTTATGCCAAGAAAACAGACCCGAGGGGCAGCAGAACCGATAAGATGCAGAAAAAACCCCAAACACTCAGCCACCTGACATTTGACAAAGGAGCCAGACACCTACACTCAAGAAAAAGTAGCCTTTCTCACAAATAGTGCTGGAAAACTGGCTTTCCAAGTGATGAAGACTAAAAGTAGACCCAAGTGTCCCACTCATTAAGACAATTAAGAGTCATTAGGATGGAGGAGGATCTAGTCAGATGATGAAACTAGAGACAATTCCAGTGCAAGTCTGAGACTATTTGTATGAAAGGTAGTGTTCTTCCCCAAATGGAGTGAGATGGAGCCCAGGACTAAGAGCTGAGGCCCCAGAACACTGGTGATGTTCACCCTGAGTACAGGCATTGTCCATAGAATGGTGCCCTGTGTGGGTTGTATCTGAATACACAGACCCCTGAGGAAGGCAGGCGAGTAGCACGCACGGTGTGTCGTCAATCCAGCCGTGTCTTCTCTCTGAGGATTCCACAGGACAGTTCAGGCACATAAATGTGACCGTGGTACAGAAGTCATGCTGAGGGAGGAGTCCCATGTGCACTCTTTTCTCATTTATGAATGAGACAGGGAATATGTGAGAAGTTTGGCTTAGATGTGGAGGTGGGGGAAATAAACATGGCAGGTGGAAAATTTGAAGTGATATGATCTCTATTTCCCAGTGGGGCAAAGCTTTTCCATTCATGTCTGACAGACATTGAGAAATAGACATGGGAGAGCAGGGGCATCACAGAGAGAGCTCATGAGGAAATCTGTGACCAAGTGGACCTGTCCTGCAGGAATGAGGTCCCCGCCAGTCATGATGAAAGAGGCTCTCATCCCTGCAGAGGGGCAGCCTTTCCCTCTCTCTCACCTCCAATGCCCAGTGTCTCTCAGGCATGCTGGCCCGAGACTTCCTGGAGAGGATCCCAATGTCAATTCTCATCTGTTCTCTCAAAGTTAGGATCTGTAATTGATTATCTTACTACATGAGGAGAAATCTCTTTATGGTTACCTAATGTTAACCAAATCACTTTCAGATGAAAAATACAAATGCTAGCCAAGCTTGTTGGCATAGCTCCCTAATCCCACATCCTGGATAAACTGAGGCAGGACATCCACAAGTTCCCAGATAGCTAGGCAATTTGAGGAGACTGCATTTACCATAAAATTTTTAAAGTCCTGTGTGGGAGCCAGTCGTGACCCACTGGCATTTGAAAGATAACGTCTTTGTTTATAATCAAGGCATTGACAAAATGTGTGGTCAGGATGTTCCTAATTAGCATTTGTTAACATTTGTTCCTTTTTAAGGACTCCACGTGTTAAACTTGTTTTTTGACCCTGTGATGGGAGGAACTCAAAGAGCTAGCCAAAAATCTGACATTACCTGTGATTGGAGGAACTCAAAGAGCTAGCCAAGGATCTGACATTATCTGTAGGATTCAGTTGCTTCCATTAAAGAGCTGACGTTTACTGTAGGATTCAGGTGCTTCCAGTTAAAGATCTGATGTTACCTGCAGGATTCAGGTGCTCCCTGTTGATGTGCCTTTAAAAGGAGCTCTTTCTGTGAAATAAATCAGGCTTCTCTTGGTCTCCACTCAGGCTTGAGTGGTCTTTCCTTTCTCAGTCCTCACTCCCCAACCCCCAACTCAGGCATGGGCCACCACAAGTGGTACCCAAACAGGGACCTGAATATCGAGGGATCCAGTGAAGGGTGCCGCAGAGAAGAAGGAGGACTCAATGAAAATGTAAGGATCAGTGAATTTTCTTGTAAATATTAAAAATGGGAGCCGGCAATAATTGCATGCTTTTTGTACATATGCTTAAAGATTTATTGCGTGTCAGTGGTGCTAGAGTAGGGCACCAGCAGTTGTGTAACTTTTTAGAATTTGTTGAAATGGTTTGTCCCTGGTTCCCCCAAGAAGGCACTGCAAACTTAGATAATTGGAGTACAGTACAAAAACAATTACAGGATTATTATGCTGCACACAGACCTACCAAGGTACCCGTGGATACTTTTAGTTTGTGGACTCTCATCAGAGATAGTTTGGATCCCAGACATAAAAAAAAAATAAGAAAAAAAAAGAAAAAGAAAAAGAAAAAGAAGAGAGCCCTCTTTGGTTGCTCTGGCTTCAGGGCCCCTTAAAAGTTAAAAACCTGTTAGGATCAACTCTCAATCTATTTTGTCCCCTGCTCAACAAGGATTACAACAAGCTTTAAATATTGAGAAAGATTTATCTGGATTTTCCCTTATCCGCCCAGTCTTTGATGATTGAGATGCTCAGGAAATCCCCATTCATCAACATGTTCCAATTCCTTTGAAACAATTTAAAAAAATTGAAAATGGCTTGCACCCAATATGGACCAACAGTCCCTTTTACTTTAGCAATGCTTGATTCTCTGACAACTGATACTTTACCCCTTTTGATTGAAAACAAATAGCTAAAGCTTGCCTGGGGGGGCAGTTTACTTTTATGAAAGTTTGAATTTGGAAAACAATGTCAAAAAAACAAAAATCAAAAACAAAAATAGGAAACAGAGAGGGTTAAATGCTAATTATGAGATGCTTGCTAGAGATCTCTGCTGCCCCTAAAAGACCCCTACTGCATTGAGCACTTAAACTTTACAACTTTACAAACCAATCCGTGAGTACATGTTCCTTTTTTTTTTTTTTTTTTTGTCTTCTGTGTCTTTCTCTTCCTGTTAATGTCTGACAATTGTTAATTGGTAACTTGTGATCCAGATCATTTTGGAGGCCCAGCGATCCAGACAGACATACTAATGGACTCTGTGCCACAGGGGCTGGGAGATGTCCCAAACACACTTAGTCAGGACACTTGTCCTTTTGCTTTTCAAAAAAAAAAAAAATCTAGAGGAAACCTCTCGCGAGACCTCTGGTTCTATTTTTAGTTTGGTTTTCATAAGCCTTGGTCCTATATCTTATTTGGCCCTTTGTTCCCTTGTTTGTCTGTTTGCTTATTTTGAATTTTCTGACAGGATGAAAAGAAGCTCATTTACCCACCTCACCTTGATTTTAAATCATTTACAGGAGGTCCACCTGACTGCAGCTGCCCTTGTACTCCACATAACTAAGATTTCAAAACAACTCATCCTAGGAGTTGCTCAAACTTCTGCTCTGTGACAATCAGCTGCGAGTGAAAACTATTTAGTTTTGGTAACACTTCTTGTGCATACAAATTCTTGAACTACGATTATAGGGTTAACTTGCTCTTTTCTAAAAACTCAAGGTTAATACTGTTCTGTTGGCAGCCAGTCAAATTTTAAGATGTAATAATCTGAAAACAGAAAAAGGACACTTTAATCTGAAGTTTGGTATAGAAGGTTAATAGTAAATGAGATAGAAAAATATTAGGAAATCTATAAGTAGAGATAGAAAAATATTAGGAAGGCCAAAAGTAAGTTATACTTCTGATTTGAAGGGTTTTTGTATGTTGGTCTTGTTAAAAACAGGTAAAGAAAGATATACAAGACCAGAAGGCCTAAATATATAGAGAAGGTGTGTGGAAATTATTTATTTATGTTTGTTTGTTGGTTTCAAGTTTGTTATAAAAGATTTACATTTACAGTCAAAAAGAGCTTTCATTCATTTAATCCTAATTCTACAAGAGATCTCTGTTAATTTTGACCTGCAAAAATTTTGACTAGTCATATTGAAAAGATTTTATAATTCAATTGGCCAAAACCATCTGAGTGCACTCTAGTTTAAATTGTCTTATGTGTTTGTCTGTCTAAATGTTCAAAAATGTTTGTCCAATTGTGTTTTTGATCAGAATGATGTCAAATACAAATAGATTGTTGATTTCTACAATCTGGCTTTATAGGATTAAACAAAAAACTTAAAAGATAATTAATATAAACCTTTAAGTTTGGATACACTCCTGTTGGTAAATAAGCAGCTGCTCAGAAAATTTATTCTGACCTTTCTTCACTAATGGTAGCCACCCAAGTAATTTTCATAGCCTTGTAAAAAGACATGCCTTGTTAAATATGTTGTTAAAAATATTTACACTGGTTATCATCAAAAGGCTGAATTCTAAATATGTTACTATAACATGTTTATGATGATTATCTTCAAAATATAATATTTTCTTTTTAAAAATGGAGGGGGATCCTGTTGATACAAAGCTACATTACAGGACACAAGATTTCATATAATTATAATTATTATTGCTACTTTTCTGGTATACAAAATGTATTCACATTGTTTGACCATGCAGGTTTTCCAGCATATTGTTTATGATAATAACCTTTTGGTCCAGGTATTTTCCCTTCTCTTCTGCCCCACCTACTTATGGTTACAGGTACATTTATAGACCCACCACTACCCATGAACAGCTTTAAGCTGGGTTTCCACTGAGGAGACCAGATTGGGACCACAACACTGAAGCAGCAGAGAAAATTCCAGAATGTGTCTTGGTTTACAAGTGGAAATTTCATTCCAAAAAGCAAAAAGTGTCCCTTCTTTGTCCAGAAGAAGGATTTAATGGGACTGGTGAACCTCCACAGTCCTCAATACTATGATTTTATGGAAAAGATGTTTTGTTACTATACCTCAGGAAAGGTTATTTAATGAGACATCTCAAAAGGTTTTGGACTGGTCACTTGGAAATTCCACAGACTTAAGATTATCTGCAGGACTTTGGTGAACAGATTCAGGTTTTTCTCAAAACAACATTTGGAAGCTTACTGCTGCATTGGGAGAAATAAGTTTATGATCAGATGTCAAAGTTACTAACCTTAGTTTGAATGTTTTTGGCATGGGTCCTCTAATATGCCAAACTACCATAAATACTGTGTTATCTCAAGTCAAAGAACAAAAGAAAAGAAGAATGTCTTGTGTTAATGCTCCTTGTATGTTATTAGTAGGAAATACAGAGATTGTTTATGAAACTAATAATGAATATAATATCAGCTATCTTAATTGTAAATTGACCAATTGTATATTCTCAAAAATGATGACTTCCTTTCATTCCGTGATGGTTTTGAGACAACCTCTCTTTGTAATGATACCTGTAAAAATTAATGAGTCCTGGTATGAGTATCAAGGGTTACAAATGTTGATAGAGGTAGAGAAAGCTATAGGTCAAGCCTCCACAATCTAAGGTAAAACCCCTGCAGAGGCTGGTAGTCAAAGAAAGGTAAGAGAATTGTGGAGAAATAACCAACCTAAGACAGAGCATGAGTATTACATTTCTCATAGCTTGATGATGGGTAAGGGATTTCTCTGGACATGTCTCACCTAAGACAGGCACAGTTTTTCTGCTGAGCTGGGGAAGTCCCTGCTCTAAATATAATAGGGGGGAATGTGGGAGCCAATCGTGGCCCACTGGCATTTGAAAGATAACTTCTTTCTTTATAATCAGGGCATTGACACAATGTGTGGTCAGGATGTTCGTAATTAGCATTTGTTAACATTTTTTCCTTTTTAAGGACTCCACATGTTAAAATTAGTTTTTGACCCTGTGATGGGAGAAACTCGAAGAGATAGCTGAAGATCTGATGTCATTTGTAGGAGTCAGGTGCTTCCTGTTGATGTGCCTTTAAAAGGAGCTGTCTTTTTGAAATAAATCAGACTTCTCTTGGTCTCCACTCTGGCTTGAGTGTTCTTTCCTTTCTCAATCCTCACTCCCCAACTCAGGCATGTTTGTGTTGTGACGGCTGGACTGCCACAGTCCTGGAGATGTACCTCAGCTGGAGATGAACCTAAATTATGCAAGGTTCTGGCTTCAGTGCTCAATACTGTAAAAAGAAGAAATATTACATGATATCAGTCACATTTTTTATGCAAACACATGGAAGTGAAACAATATATTCCTGAAAAATCAGTGGGTCACAGAAGAAATCTAGGAACAAATCAATCCTAAAATCAAACAATAATGCCATAACAATGTACCAGAGTTTATGGTAGAAAAGGAAAACTGTCTTAAGAGGAATACTTATACCCACAAATTTTCACATTAGAGAAGCAGAGCAAGACCAGATAAATAATTAAATGAATTTCAAGTTTGTAGAAAAAATAAGAGCAATCAAAATCCAGATCTACTACAATAATGTAATTATTAAGAGCAAGGAAAAATTAGAGAAATTAAAATACAAATCACAGTAGAAAGGGCCAGGGGTTTAATTCAGTAATTCCAATGCCTGCCTCATGGCGCAAGAGCCCAAGTTCAATCCCTGGTACAAAACAAAACAAACAAACCACAATAAAAGAATCTAAAAGCTTCGTCTTCAAGAATGAAACAAATCCTTACCTAATCTGAATAAATAAAATGAAAGAAAAGACCATGTCAATGCAATAAGATATGAGAAAGGTGAAGTCAAGATGAACACCTTAGAAATTGAGAAGATCCTTAGTAATTATTTAAAATACGTCTTTTCCAACAAGTTGGAGAATCCAGAAGAAATTGATAGATTTTGAGAAATGTCTAAATTATAAAAAGGGAAAAAAAACATACAATATCTTGCAATACCTCAATAACAAGCAAAGATATTGAGGTCCTAATAAAAACCCACCTGCTAAGACAATCCAAGAGGTGATGGATTCACCATTGATTATACAAAAACTTTAGGGAAGACCTCGTGCAAATATTCTTCAGTCTCTTCAATGAAACTGCAAAGAAGAGAAAAGAGCACTGTCAAACACATTCCTGGAAGCTAGCATTACCTTGATTGAATAGCTGGACAAGGTGTCAACTGAAAAGGAAAACTGCAGGCCAATCTCACTGATGAACATAGGTGGAAAGTCCCTCAACATGGTACTGAGAAACCAAATACAAATCACACATTATGACTTTGTAGGCTTCCTCCCATGAATGCAGGGGTGATTCAACATTTGCAAATCAATAAATGTAATGTATCACATGAACAGAAGGAAGGTCAAAAATCATAGGAGTATCTCAATAGACACAGAAAACGCTTTTGGTAAACTCCCATAGCTCTTCATAATAAAATCCTATAAAACTAGGAATAGATGGACCTTATCTCAGTCAGGTAATCACATTTATACTAACCCTACTACCAGTAGTACATCAAGTTGAAAAAAGCAGTAATATTTTGTCCTAAAGTCAGGAGGAAGAAGACAAATATGTCAATTATCACTGCTCCAATTCTATATAGTACTTAAATAACTTGACCCTTTAATAGAAGGCACAACATTATGACAAAAATACTTGTATAAGAAGTAATCAATTTCAGCATGGTATCAAGATATAAAATGTACATGGAAAACAGTAGTGGTCCTGTACATTAGTAATGAAATCACTGAGAAACAAATTAGGAAAGTAATAACATTCCTACTGACTTCAAAAAATTGAACACTTTGGAATTAATCTAACTCAGGAAGTGAAAGAATTCTATAATGAAAATCATACTACTCTGTAAAAAGGAAATGGAAGAGAACATCAGGAAACTGGAATGTATTTCCTATTTCTGAATCATCAAAAGCAGTGATACTTAAATGTCTATTCTTAACACTATCATATGCATTTAATACAACTGAAATCCAATTCTCAATAGTTTTCCTCACAGAACTAGAAAATAGAATCCTAAACTGTTATAGAAGTGGAACAATCCCAGATTAGCCCATGGAAATATCCAAAGGAATCCAGAGCAATGAGTAAACAGGAAGAAGCACAATTCCAGATTGCAAGTTATGTTACAATTCTACAAATCTGGGAAGCACATTATTGTTGATTAACAGATGATTGGAAAAAGAAAACAAATAATTTATACAAAACAGTACTACTTTTCCATAAAGATGGATAAATTTGAGTAAATTGTGGGAAAATGAATGCACTTTGAGATTGTGATATTGAGCAAAATAAATCAGATACACAATCTTAAATATTACATGGTTTGTATTATATTGAAATATAATTTGTAAATAAATTAAGATTAAAATAAAACATAGGTAGTACAAAATATGGAGAAAGATCTCATGTGAATAGGAAAAAAAAACCAAAGGCTGGGAGGGAACAGGAAAGTGAGGAGAAAGGGATGTAAAAAAGATTAGGATATGTTATGTATCAACATCCCACAATGAATGTAAACATTACATACTGCAAAGATGTGGTAAAAAGAGGTTTGATGAAAAATAAATTCATTCACTTCTCATGTGTAGGGATATTGAAAATCTGTGCCTTTCAATTTCTCAAAATTTTTGTCAAAAAAATCAGAAGTGCAAATATTTTTAAGTCCAAGACCAAAAAAAAAAAAAAAAAGCAACAATACAATCACTTCCTATAGAAGAAGCAAAAGAAATTGATTTCTGAGAAAGTCTGACATGTAGGTTAATATTTAAGGGTTAAAATTCAATAAAACATTAATTTCAGACTGTTCTTAAATAATTCACTGCCATAACCATAATAATCTCATTGCATCATAGATCATAATAAGAAAAAATGTTCAATAAATTTATGGGCATTTTGAAATGAAAATTAATTTGAAATAATTAATATCATTTCTGCAACACCATAAATTATTTATTTATTTGTTTGTTTATTTATTTATTTTTGTACCAGGAATCCAACTCGGGTCCTTCCATTTGTTAAGCAGACAGTGGAACCACTGAACTGAAACTTTTTCGCTAATTTTTATAAGTCATGTTTTCTCAAACTTATGTAATTTTCCTATGCTTTCTCTAAAAAAAGTGGGACATGATCAATACATGCAGGTGTGTAATCCCCACACAGCCCCTGAGTTACAGCATGGACACCAAAGTTTTCTTGGCAAACCACAGCAGCACAACCCGGGAAGGTCTGGATGAACCTGTCTGATCCTCCCTAGGACAGCCTGCAGATATCTCATTGCCTGTAGGGCTCTGTCCTCACCTTGGCCTCAGGCCAGGCATGTCCTTGGTGACTGGCCCTCCTGTCAGTCTCAGTGGACCTTCCCCAGGGACAGGGCAGTCCTCAGATTCAGTCCTAAGCTCCTTTACGAAGGATTCTGGTTTCTGTTCAGTCTCCTGGAGGTCTCTGAAATGACAGGTGGGGAGAGAAAGGTGACTATGGGCATTTGTCAGGAGAATACTGAAAAGGTGCACTTGGAAGCATGACTTTGGGCACCTGTGATTGTGGACTCATTGTCAACTGTACCTGGTCCTGAGGCTTGGGAGACCTGACCGCTGTCAGGGTGATCACTGATCTGAGGATTCCTCCACCAATGTTCCAAACTGGGGGTGCTGCTTTGGCCTAGCATTCGACTCAGGTGGGCACTGTTGGAGAGACGTTCAGGCTGTGTCTCCTGCTCACACCCTTTCCTGCCTCTCAGCCTCCTGCCCACTGTGGCCTGAGCAGTTGGCTTCTCCTGGAACTTCTGCTATACAGCTCCTGTCTTGATACCAGACACCCATGAAAGAAGGAGCCAAACCAAACTGCTCTTCTAAGCTGTGGGTGTTGGGTATTTTGTCCAGGAACTTGAAAGCACAGCAGCATAACAGGAAATCACAGCACTGAGTTTGCGGTGTGCACAGGTAATAAGTAGCAATGCCAACTTTCTCTTTGCTTTATGATTTGGAAAGAGAAATTCTGGTATGCGTTAAGAGACCTAAGTTTCAGAAACAGAATGGAAGCTGAATTTGAGCATTAGTTGACGCACTTTTTATACCACTGAACACAGACATCCTGGTATGAGGTGTGCAGAGAACAGAAAATGAATTTGGATCCAGTGAGAAGCCTGTTGCCCTAGGACAGAGGAGGAGCCTCTTTCAAAGTGGAAGCCAGGAGAGCACATTGTACTGCATGTGCTGTCCGTGTGCTTAAGTGCACAGAAAGGTAAATTCTACTGTAAACCCAAACTCATAGTAGAGGATGAATATTTTCCTCATACAACCTGTTTGGTTTTTCTTTTTGCTTCTGTTCTTTGTTATTTTTCTCGAGTGATGAGTGAATCTGAGCATTTGTCAACTTAATACTACGTAATACTTTCTGTTTAGTGTTCCTACGAGTCCATTTTATTGCAATCAAATACCTGGAAATTATAAAGATCATTTCAATATGAATATTTGAAATAGTACTTGTGGTTTAAAAAAAATGAGACTGATTAAATGAAGAAATGCACAATTTTTATACTTCCAAACACTTTGGAAAGATTCCAGTAAACACATGAACAGTAGTTGTGTGTATTTCTATTTAAATCCACTTCTTGCTTTATGCATTTCATTTTGCAATACACTTATCTCTTATATCTGTGCAGAGGACAACATTTTACCAAAATATTAGTAGTAATATCTACTTTAGTGACATGAAAATGCTTTATTTTTTTCTTCATTGAGTTTATTGGTACATTTTAGGTGTATAGTACAGTTACCTTCATCATTGGGATCTTGAAACATTACATGGCAGGTTTTGGTTAATGCTTTATTGAGATCTAAACCTGCATAGTTTACAAAACAGCTTGAATTCTACACTGTTGGAGAAGCACGGCTGTATTTATTCTCACAATGCTGACTACACCCACGGGATGATGGTGATCATGATGAAGTCATTACACTCCCTGTTCCTGTGCAGCGCTGTCTCACACCAGGACTCCAAAGAGTGTGTACCCAGTGTCTCCTCACAGGCAGCTGTCTTCCTCCAGGTTGACTTCTGAAAGACACTGTGTGACAACCCACCAGGGTCTACCTTTCTTAAATGACAATGGAAAGATCTAGAATCTAAACTTCAGGTAGTGACCTCATGCAGTGTAGGACAATGAGACCAATTTCATTCCAAAGAGCTCTATGCAATGGGTTCTGCACATCGATGGTGTCTTCCTCCTACTACCTGCTTATGGATTAATGCTGCTGTGTCACTGGGGACCTTCGGAGTGGCATATAAGTCAGGGACACTTAGATGCACAAAATATCACCAGATTCTATGGCATTCTTTATGTCCCCCACATTGTTCATTATACCATGGAAGATATTGAAAATAAATATTATGTCATCATGTAGTGAAGCCATTTCTTCCCAGGTGAATAGAAAAATCTCAGCCTCTGTGCAGTCTTTGCTCTTCAGTGCCTCTGCTGTGGAAATGCTCACAGAGAAGGGAACCTAGGTGAGCTCCCCACACAGTGGGAGAACTCTCCTCACCTCGCCTACACCGCTGTATCACCTGAGAGTCCACAGAGCGCCCCTCACAGTGTGGTGAATTCATGTGCACTGAGGTCAGTGGAGAAGATCTCCTAGACATGTGATCTGCATTGAGAATCCACATACAGAATACATTTAGTACATTGCAGGGACTGGGGTTGTTATATTATGGCAAACACATTGAGGCCAAATGCACTGTTTTTCATTTCATTCAGCCCCGTACTGTGGGAATGAGAACGTTCACCCCATTCTGCAATTATGTCCACCACACATCTCCAGAGCTTGCCCCTTGCACTGAACTAACATTGTACCCTTCAGTAACACACCCACAGCTCCCCACTCACCAGCCCTCAACAACCGCTTCGTCTCTGGGTCTCAGTGACTTTGTGCCTGGTGGGTACTGCACAGAACCGAGAGTGCACAGTACTTGTCTCTGTGCCTCTCTTGTGTTGATTAAATCATTTCTCCTTCATGGATATTGTGAATTAGGCTCCTATGAAAGTTGCTATGAAAAGAACTCAGAATCACCAGATCGTGTTCAAATTTTGTCCACTTTTTCTGGAATTAGTGTAACACTGTCCATACTGTCCGAACCATTTGTAATCCTCACAAAAATGCACAAAGATTTACAATTTCTCTACACCTTCAGCAAAATGTAAAATATTCTATTTCGCTTATTGCTGAAAGCTTTCCTGCTGAACGTGAAATGTGTTTCACTGTGATTGTGATTTTCATTTCCCAAATATTTACAGGTACTGAATATCTTCAGTGGGCTCCGTTCCCATCCAGATGACTTCCTTGGAGAAATTCAGAGCACTATAAACTTTTCATGTGGAGGAAAAGTTGAAAGGAAAGGACCATGCTCAACACTGAAAATAAAAAGTGTGAATTACGACAACTTTATGAAAGAGGTGCGTGGCCTAGGAACATATAGTAGAACTCTGAAGAAATAAGTCCTATGGTGAACACCACCAACATAAAGTATGACGTGGGATTATTGGGAAAACACCATATATAAGGGTACACAGCTCATTAAAATAGGTGTTTACAGGGAAGAACAATAGAGTTAAGTCTAAACCTGTTTAAAAACAATCATTTGTGTGACATTAGCATGCATTAGAAGGGCACTTTTGCAAAGACTTCGTAGGATAAATTTTGAAAATAAACCAGATCTAGATGTGGTATAACTGAGAATGAGGCAGTGGACCGTTTCACACCTCATGGACTCATAAATGAAAGACTGAGCGGAAGCATCTGAGGTTTCTTACAATTCCTGTAGGTAAAAAAAGGTGATTTCATGAAATAGGAATATTTGTAAGGAAAACTGCCATTTACTTTTTGAAAATAAGTTCTTCATTTCAGAAGTGCACAATTTATGAATCAATCATGACATAATTGCATTACAAATCTTTTTCTCTTTTTTTGGTATCAGGGATTGAAGTCAGGTCCTTGCGATTGGAAGGCAGGCCACCAAACTACTGAGCTAAATCTCTGGCACAAATCATTTTCTAATTATGCTAATGAGTCTGAAGTTACTCCAAAATGTGTATAATTTATTTATTTATTTTACAATTTATGTATAATTAAAAGTACTTATCAATAAGAAAAAAGTGAGCATACTTGGGAATTCTTCAGATGTGATAATGAAGTATACCTATTCACAGATGTGTCTGTGTCTAGAGTAAATCACAATAATGTACCATGGAAAATTACAATGAGACCTTCACCGACTTCATCCTGCTGGGTCTGTTCCCCACATCGAGTCTTGGTCTTTTCCTCTTCACTCTCACCATCCTCATCTTCCTGATGGCCCTGACCGGCAACCTGTGCATGGTGCTGCTCATCCTCCTGGATTCCCAGCTCCACACACCCATGTACCTCCTGCTCAGTCAGCTCTCCCTCATAGACCTAATTTGCATCTGCACCACTGTGCCCAAGATGGCTTCTGGTTTCCTGTTTGGGAACAAGTCCATCTCCTTCATTGGGTGTGGAGTTCAATGTTTCTTTTTTGCGATGTTAGCAGGTTGCGAAGGACCTATTCTGATGTCTATGGCCTATGATCGCTATGTGGCTATTTGCTTCCCTCTGCACTACCCCATCCGCATGAACAGAAGAGTGTGTGTGCTGATGATCCTGGGATCCTGGGTCATGGGTGTTGTCAACTCCTGTGCTCACACAGTCTATGTCCTCCACATCCCTTACTGCAGGTCCAGGGCCATCGATCATTTCTACTGTGATATCCCAGCCATGGTGACTCTGGCCTGTGAGGACACCTGGATCTATGAGTACACTTTGTTTCTCAGCACGGTCACCTTTCTCCTATTCCCTTTCATAGTCATAGTGGGTTCCTACGGGAAAGTGCTCCTTGCTGTCTACCGCATGCGCACACAGGAAGGCAGGAAGAAGGCCTATTCCACCTGCAGCACCCACCTCACAGTGGTGACTTTGTACTATGTACCTTTTGTTTTCACTTATCTCCGCCCAAAGTCCTTCCGGTCTCCAGCAGAGGACAAGGTGGTCTCTGTCTTCTATGCCATCCTCACCCCAATGCTCAACCCTGTGATCTACAGCCTGAGGAACAAGGAGGTGCTGGGGGCCCTGGCAAGAGTGGCTGTGAAGTTCCGTTCTACCACAATGTAAAATGTAGACAAATTTCCGTGTCAATATATTCAGCAGTGGATAGGGACTAGAAAAATTGTTAAGGTTGAGGCCTCAGAAATTACAATTAAGGTTTCAGATTTAAAAATTTTGAGGGATAACATGACAATAATTATATGTCCTTGTATATTTATTTTGTTTTCTTTATCTCTCCTTTCCAATAAAAATAATAATCATGGAGTTTTTGTCATTTTTGCTACAATATTTTTGTATTATGGAGATAAGGAAATGGAAAATTTTCAGCAGTCCTTTTTAAGATTCTGCGTGATAAAAATCTCTGTAGGATAGTTTAGTACTAAAAAAGTAGAGTGAGAAGCACATTGCTGGGAATTTCCCTCAAAATACACACTTTCCTAATGACCTCTCAAAATTTATGTGATCGGATAAAACCTGTTACTGAATTTCCTCATTTGTAGTAGGAATACAGGAAAGGTGCCTGAGTTGCCATCCTCAGCTACACAGTCATCACTACTCCACATCTTTATATCTCCTATTCTTTATCCAATTTCCAGTTGATGGGCAACTGGGCTGCTTCCTAATTATAGCTATTATGAACTGTGCCACTATAAACATGGGTACACATATATCACTGTGGTATGAATCGTTTAAATATTTAGTGAAAATACCCAACAGAGGACTAGCTGGATCTAATTAGACTCCCAATCCTAGCTGTGTAAGGTATCTCTATAGTGATTTCATCAGTGGTTACACCAGTCTGCACTCCCACCAATAATGAAGAAGTGTTCTTTTCTCCCCACAACCCTGTAAGCATGTGTTATTTGTGGATTTCCTCATAGCAGCCATTTTTTTGTAGTGAGGTGGAATCTCAGTGCTATTTTCATGTATATCTCTCAAATGAACAGTGATGTTGAACATTTTTTCTTATGTTTATTTGTTGCATTTATTTCTTTGATAAATATGTTCATTTCAGATGCCCATTTTTGATTTGGGTCTGAATCTTTGGGGGATCTGAGTTTTGAGTTACTTGTATATTCTAGGTAGTAGACCTTTTTCCGAGGAACAGCTGGTAAAAATGTTTCCCACACTGCAGATTATCTCTTAGCTCCACTGGGGATTTCTCTGGCAGAGCAGAAAAATTTTAAAAAGATGAAATTCCACATTTTGATTCTTTATGCTAGTTCCCATGCTACTGAGGATTTGTTCATCAAGTCATTTCCTATGGCAACATTTTAAGAGTTCTACCTAATTTACCTTCCGGCATGTTTACTGTTTCTATTTTAATATGTACATCTTTGATCCACTTAGATATTAGTGGAGTGCATGCTAAAGATATAGGTGTAGTTTTAATCTATGACGATTTGAAATCCAGTTTTTCCAATACCATTTATGAAAGAGGCTGTCTTTCCCCCAGAGAGGGTGGTTGGCTCCTTTGTCAAAGATGAGGTGGCTGAGTATGTAAGCAGTGGATTTGGCATCTTCTAATGTATTCCACTGATCCTCATGTCAGCTTCTTTGCCAGTATCATGCTGTTTTTATCGCAATGGCTTTATAGTATGGTTTCAAGTTTGGGATTGTAATACTCCCTGCCATGTCTCTATAGCCTAGAATTGCTATTGCTATTCTGGGTCCCTTCATGTTCTAGATGAATGTTAGGATTGTTTACTCCAGTTTCTGTGAAATATACTGTTGGGATTTCAGTTGGGAATGCACTGAATCTGTTCAACATTCTGGAAGTATGGCAATTTTCACTATCTAAATTCTTCCTACCCAGGAACAAGAGATGTCTTTTAACTATCTTATAGCCTCTACAATCTCTTTTACTCACAATGTTGTGTTTCTCAAAGTAGAGGTCTTTTGCTTCCTTTGTTAGATTGATTTCTAGATGTTTCATTATTTTGGATATTACTCTGAAAGTGATTTTTTTCTCTAATTTCACTCTCAGTGAGTATTATTTATGTACAAGGAAGCTATTGATTTCTGATTATGTAACTTTTATTCAGCCACTTTCCTGAATCTGTCACTTAAGTCTAGAAGTCTTTTGGCAGAGATTTTGGGTCCACTATGTAGAGTACTATATGATTAGCAAAGTGTGACTGTTTCAATTCTTCCTTGGGTATCTTTATTGGTTTTAATGTTTTCTCTTCTTGAATTGCTGTGGTTAATTTTTCAAAAGGATATTGAACAGGAGTGGTGGCACTGGACATCCTTGTCTTCTTCCTGATTTTAGCATGGAGGTTTTCATTTTTGGACCATTGGGTATGCTGTTGATCATTGTTTTTTCTTAGTCAGACTTTATCAAGTTGAGCTAAAGACCATCTATTCCAGCTTTCTGTAGGTAGTTTTTCATCATGAATGGTAGTGCACTGTACATCTTGAATTCACATTGCCACAGTGTAATGGTAGATAGCACTGAAACTCTACCTCACCAACCCCTCTGACTCCCAACTCCTGGTAACCAGCATGATCTCCGTTCTCAACGTAGTGCAATCTAAATACGGAATACAATCAGGATATAAGACTCTGACCTACAATGCAGTTAATTAGGGTGACATTGGAATAAAAGGGGGTACAACACATGAAAAGATAGAACATTATCTGTTAAGTCTTGCTTATTCAATGAAATACAAATTAACACACAGATGCCCATTCCTAAATCACAGAAATCCATGAATGCCCTACTCATTCTGTAGAAATAGTTTGTGTTTATTTAACAGGTCTTCCACTGTGTTTTTGAAACAAGGTGTCACTGCTTCCCCCAGTTTCCTTTAGTTCCTGGGCTCAAGCAATCCTCCTGCCTCAGTCTCCTGAGAGTCTAAACCATGACCTGTTCCACTGCAGTACACAAAGCTTTGTCACCTGGTTCTTTCTCTTTTTTAGGACACAGAATGGGCTTCCTTTAAAAACAAGTGAGTGTGACTGTTCATGTGAAGAGCTGTAAGCTCTAGTTTGTAATTCCTGTGTTCTAAACAAAGACATTCAGAGATAAGTGAGAGCAATAGCTGCATTTTACATAAGTTTTGATTCCTGAGTTCTTTCAGTTTGAGCCCAGTCTACTGGCTGTCCACGCTCACTGAGTGGTCACAGTGGTAAAGGTGAAGGTTCTAGACCCTGCCCAGCACTCTCAGCAGGACAGCACCCCAGATCTCTAGGACAGGTGGGGCTCAGGGGATGCTACAGTCCTCCTTTGTCCTGGCCTCCTCTCCCTTTGTCATGCAAACAATCCTTCGGCTCCCAGGAAATGCCCTGACCAGGTCAGACCAATGCCCCAGGACCCACACACTAAGCTCCACCTGTGTCCCCTCATCCAGTGGCGGGATCTGGGCCATGGAGCCAGAGATGACACTGAGGAAGCCCCAGTCATGGAGTCCTCCTCAGGCACTGCGTCCACCTCCAAGGTCTCTCCCCTCCTCCTCCTCCTCCTCCTCCTCCTCCTCACAGTTCAGTCCGCCAGGTCCTGGAGGGCCAGACAGGCTGTACTCTAACACCCATGGCCATTTGCTGAGGGCAGCAGAGAGGCGCTTCAGCTTGCAAAGACAGGGCATTCAGTGTGTGGATTTTAACATCAGAAATTATTTCAGCCTTAATATTAACTTTTCACATATTATTAAGTCCTTACACAATAGCATGGTGCAATGTTATTCATTTCTGCATATAATGCATAAATATTTTTTTAGAAATTAGAAGTTTGTTATTAGGATTGTTTCTATTTGTAAGGAAAACAATGATGGAATATTTTGTGAATAACTGCCAACAATCTCCAGAATAACATTATCTTTACTATTGAGTTTAACAATATAAAATTGTTTGTAATTGGATGGACTTTTGTACAGAAATAGTTGCAAGCTTTAGAATAACCTCTATGTGATTCTCTAAGAATATCTACCAACGTGCTCTCATTAAATGCATGTCATATCATGCATGTTCTTACATTACAAAGTGGGAAATGATCATTACGTGCAGGTGTGTCATCACTCACAGGCCCTGAGTTGCATTGTGCACACAGAAGTCTCCATGACAAACCAGAGCGGCACAGGCTGGGAAGGTCTGCATGAACCTGCCTCTTCTTCCTCCAGGGCAGCCTGTGGAGTTCTCAGTGCCTGAAGGGCTCTTTCCTCCCCCTGGCTTCAGGCCAGGACATGTCCTCAGTGACTGGACCTACTGTCAGTCTCAGTGGACCTTCCCTAGGGTCAGGGCAGTGTTCAAACTCAGTCTGCAGCCACAGAAGGAGGGATCCTGGCTGCTGCTCAGTCTCCCAAAGGTCTCTGAGACGCCAGGTGGAAGTAAGATGTCCATGGGTACATCTGTCAGCACAGGACTCAAGGCGTCCACTAGGAAGCACGACTGCTCTGCTGTGACTGTGGCCTCATTGTCAACTTAAGAGGTCAGGAGATCTGGGAGAGGTGGGCAGGTCTGGGGTTGACAGAGCAGACTGGACTGACCCGCTGGTGTCTGGAGGTGTTCCTTCGGCTGGGGGCGACAGGAGGACTGACTTGGAATTTACATCTCTTGCTGATGCTTATTTACTTGGGCTCTGCTCTGATTCCTGAGATTCTACAGCAGCTATTTTACAGTGTGCTGAGCTCCAATTCACTGAGGCGAGGTCAGACCATGTGTCGGTATAGGAAGGGACATTCAGGCAGGACCAGCTCTTTGAACGGAATGTGGCTAGCTGTCCAGAGTCAGAACTTCAAAGCCTTCCCCACCCTTGATGAATCCTCAGGTTGATCTGTAAGCCAGGAGGGTCACTTTATGAGAGATCAGGAGCACAGGACAAGTCAGGTATCCTGAGAGAGAGAGAAGCGACTCCGAGTTTGGCAAAACAGGTCGATGGTGTTGTTTGCGCTTTCTCCTTTTTTTTTTTTTTTTAAATCTCCAATGCCTCCTTCTTTTCTTCTGTCTTACATTTCTTTTTCTTTTTCTGCCTTTGTTCTTTGCTTCCTTCGTTTCTCTCTCTCTCTCTCTTTCTCTCTCTCTCTCTCC
The DNA here is from genome assembly GCF_012274545.1 of Fukomys damarensis. Classification (NCBI taxonomy): domain Eukaryota; kingdom Metazoa; phylum Chordata; class Mammalia; order Rodentia; family Bathyergidae; genus Fukomys; species Fukomys damarensis. Next base: position 46,671,322 of record NW_022900915.1, read on the forward strand.
ATCTCTCTCTCCCTCTCTTTCTTTCTTTTCATTTTGGCAGTAGTGGGGTTCTTATGCAAGACCTTGGACCTGCAAGGTAGGCACAGTGCCACTGAGCCAAATCCTTGACCTCAGTCCATGTTTTCTTGAAACCTCTCTGCAACCGGAAATTAATGAAACCCGTGTTTGACTAAATTCAGAGACTTGCTCCAGCTGTGAAAATTATCAGAACAGATACAGTGAACGAAGTTTACTGTGTAAATCTCTCAGACTCTAAGAATCCTCTGGACCTGCAAGGTAGGCACAGTGCCACTGAGCCAAATCCTTGACCTCAGTCCATGTTTTCTTGAAACCTCTCTGCAACCGGAAATTAATGAAACCCGTGTTTGACTAAATTCAGAGACTTGCTCCAGCTGTGAAAATTATCAGAACAGATACAGTGAACGAAGTTTACTGTGTAAATCTCTCAGACTCTAAGAATCCTCTGTGGACAGGGGGCGAGTAGAGAGGGGGAGCCTGTGCTGCATTGAAAACTGCACAGTGCCGACTTTGGGGGCACTGCTCTTTGGTTCCTAGTTCTTTTTCTTTGAATCTCTGGGTCACAGATGACTCAAGTGTCCGCGCTTCTCTTATTCCTGCTATGAACAGGAAGCTATATTTGAAAAATCCCCATTTTTTATTAGTCCAGGAATCAAAAAAGGATCAGTTTTCAGTATCATATTTTCACTTCTAAATGGAAGCCTAAGGAAACGATGCGGTGAAGTGATGTGAGGACTACAACACAGAATCCGTTGTAATGTGCGGGTGGCACTTGGAGAAATCATTCGTGACATTGAATATGAACCTGGATCTCACAGGAGATATGGGGATATTTCTCTGTCATCGAATTCTCCTAGCAGGGACAGTGTGTCATTGGAAAAAGATATAACTTGTCATGAAAGTTTTAAAAAACATTCTTCTATGAGCATGTATCTATTTGTTGCTGGGTTAATGCAAAACTATAAAACCAGGTGATATAGGAAACACAAGATGCCCACACAAGTAACTTTAACAGTAAAATAATGTTTATGTGTAAAAAAATTGGAAAAATCCTTTAAATAATTTTTTACTTTTAGAAATTTATATTTTAATATTTTTCTTCTTTTCATTTTCTCTTTTGATTTGGGTAATTAAAATATGACAATCCCTTATTTTAGGATCGTCATCCAAATATACTCCAAAAACAATTTGAGCAGGCACTTTTCAAAGGTGTGAATACGTTTGTGATTGTTTCTATTAATACTGGACATCCGCTGTGTGCATTAACATGTACACATTACAATTACAAGTGCACTAAGTGAGGCGTTTATGGAAACTTAGATATGTTTCCATGCGCGTGTGTGGACATTTTCCTAGCTGGCATCCTAGGATAGCTCCCTTAAAATCTCTGAATCTGAGTATCTCACCCACAAAGTGTCATGGTCTATAGCTACCTGAAAAGACTACACTTAGGGTCGAATTCCCCTGAGTCCAACACAAAACTGGACAGGTTCTCAGAGACTGTGTGTGAGGAGAAACACTGATTTCGTGCCTGCGTCTCTCCTCTCCTCTGGGTCCTGCCCCTAGGCCTCTGCTTCTCAAGGTCAGGGCTCTGCGCTGAGTCTTCCTGCCCACCTCTTCCTCCATGGTAAACGTTGGCTCCACTGACGGATGAATTGCACATTTTGACGGGAATATAGGAAAATCAAAGTAAGTTTAAATGCTTAAACATGCTTCCCAGAGTTTACTTACAGTCATTTCACTAAACAATAACAGGGTAAAAATAATAAAAATAGGAGATTTTTTTATCAAAGAAAATGTTCATGTTTACAAGTGAAACAAATAACCTGAGGGCCGGGCCTGCGTCCTGCCTGGCATACTGTCAGGATGCTGTTCACCCACCAGGAAATAGCGTTGTATTCTAATGTTGCCCATGGGGGCTCCAATAGGCAGGGAGACGCAGAAGGGCACTCATGGGATGCACTGCCCGTGCCGGGCCCAATGTGGCATTTGAGCATATTTCACTTCTTAATAAAAAAAACGAGTTACAGAAGAGAAACAGAATAACCTTAGCCTACTCTGCTGCTCTCACATTGATTCTAAAAATCTTCTGAAACCCATGTCTTCTATTAAATTTCTCTTTGCAAATTAGCACAGATCAAATGATGACGGAATATAAGTTGCTCCAGCATGGCTCAAAATACTGCCTTAAAACATGTTTGGAAATCCATTACTGGAATAACTTTAGTAACTGAGTTTTGAGGCGTTTCCATGACAGTACAGATGAGTGAGGTGAAGTCTGGGATTTCACCTTTTCCAAGGCACAGTGGGAGGCTGTGAGTCACTCTCGATCCCCAGGAGTTCTCATCACCCTGATCTAAAAGTCGCTATGTACGGAGCTGGTCTCAGCTTCTCTCCATTCCCTCAGCCGTAGCACCCACCCTTCCGCTGCCTCTGCTTCCTAAAGTGAATTCCTGCGGTATCTGTCCTCCTGGGCCGGGTCTATTTCTCCTACTGCAACGTCATCAGTGCTCCCCCCCATATATATATATATATATGTATGAAGAGAGAGAGAAAGAGAGACCAGTAACATTTTATCAGGTAGTAGATTTATTGATTTTAAGACCTGTATGGCTTTGTTTTCCTCCAAATTTACTGACCAAATCTCACAAACTTTTATTTTGAACACCTTCATTTCAGTCTGTAAAACTGAAAGTGGAATCTCATGTAGAACATTGATGACACTATTAACAGAGCTTAATACAAGGATCATGGTGATTGTGTTTCTGGACTTCTGAGGAATGTGTTCAGCTGCAGAAACTCAGGGATAAGTTCCAGTATGTAACTCTGAAAACACACGGTCTGGAGCTGTTCATTCTCATGAAGCACTTTTTTTCACCAAAACTGTGACTGCCTACATAAATCATTTTCCTTTTCATTTGAACTTAAATTTAAACATTTTTGTATGAGTACATTTTTTTTTCTACGTTGATGAGGATCCAACCAAAATTCTCATATATGCTATGCAAGGTTTCTACAACTGAGCTTTACTCTGGGCCATATTCTGTACATTAACAGCATTTTACTCATTGTATCCACATTTGTGTTAACTTGTAAATTTTGTTTTAAAAAGAGCCCATTTTGGAGACAAGCTTCAAATCTCATTTGTGTTTTCTAGCATTTTATATTAAAGTAAAAGGAAACTCATTTAAAATTTTTGTTTATTGTTAGTAATTCGTTTATGGGATTCTTCATAATAAAATAATGTTTTGCAGATGAAATAATCATTAGTTTTAATTTTCAAAATGTTAAAAGATATTTCAATTATCTGTCTGGTTTTGACCTATAGATGTGCTCTTTATCATGCTGTACCAATGTTTAGAGCCATACATTCTGAAATTATTAAATTATTACAAATCCCTGTTACTTTCTCTTGCAGTGATCGTGAATACACATTTATTTTGCAATAGTTTACTGGTTATGTGTCATCCCTAAACTCCAGTTGTTTCAAGTCTGGCAGTGTGGCTATGTAGACCTCACAGGGGTGAGCTCAGCTTGAAACAGCTGAAAATCTACTTCCAGGGCTGCTCGGTGCTGCTCCAGTGAGGGCTCTGCTCTCTCACTGGGAAAGACTCACCTTCACTTCTGTGTTCCTCCTGCTGCTGCTGTCATGACACAGGAGCAAACCCTGTTTGGTGCAGCCACTCGCGGGAGAAGCCATGTGCTAGACTCTTCCAGGGTAAATGTATGCACACATAAGGAGCACACACCAGTTTCTCTGTAGTTTCTATCCTACTTGAAAAGAGCTGTGAAACCCTGCTTTCAGACCAAAACTATGCTTATCTTGTCACCATCTGGTTCATATCTGCTCTGGGACACAATTACTAAGAATTTCACCATGCTGAGAACAGAGTCTGCAACTGAACACTTGACCCTTTAGAGTGTGGTACCCTGAGAAAATGCACAGTTCAAATGATGTGAGGCCAGTTCTCTAAAGGATGGGATGCCTATGCAGGAAGGGAAGGATATTATACAAACATGGAAAAGTCAGGTGTCAAAATCCAACTTTCGTAGTCATGGTGTTAAAAGATAGGCTATGTAGGTGTGATTATGAGGTTATGAGGGTGATTTTTACCATGAGTGGTGTTACTGGTGTGACTTTACTTGGCCATGAGATTCAGAAGCCTTTGGAACTGCTTTGCAGGAAGAGTTTGGAAAGGTTTCTATGCTCAGGCTTGAGAAGCCCTAGAATACTATGAGCAATGTTTGATAAGTGACCATGGTCAGAGCTCAGAAAATAAGAATGCTGATAGACAATGGGCACAGTAAAGATCAGGCTGAGGAGTTTTCATATATAAACAAGGACTCCAGTGGTTATTAGAATAAAGGCCATGTTGTTACACTTTGATAGAAAATTTGTGTTCATTTTTCCCATGTATTGAGACTCGGATTAAAGATAGTGGACTACATTATCAAATGGAAATTTCAAGGCCACCCATTGTTGATGCTGTGGCCTGAGTACTACTGGCCACTCAGCCCAAAGAACAGTAAGAATCAGGAGCAAAAAGCAGAGAAGAATGACATGAAGCTTGGACATAACAGAAATGCCTATAAAGTTGAGGCAAAGACAGTGTGATTTCTGAAAATGAAGCCAAATATTCAGCATTAAAAAACATTGGAAAGGGCCAGGGATTTAGCTCAGTGGTGCTGATGCCTATCTTGCAAACACAAGGATGTGAGTTCAATCCCTGGTACTAAAAATATAGTGTTAATAACATAAGGAAGATGACTTGAAGGCATCTCAGAAATTGGCCAGACCCTCCCCACTGCAGGCTCAAGGGTGGAAAAAAGTGAACTACTTTGAAAGACTTAATTTTGAAAGGAAAATATTAGTATGTACTGCTCATTAGAATAGCACATTCTCGCAAATGACTGCACCAAGATCAGCTATTCATTCATTTAGAAGCTGCTGAAGCCATAGTCCAAATGGGATCCAGTACAGGTCAAGCTGGAGCAGATCATTGTGCCATCCACAATGCCTTGGATTTTCAGGAGCTCTGAATGCAAGAGGTGTGGAATCACAGTATTGCACCCAGAGTTCAGAAGAAGGCTCTGGAGCTCGTGTGTCACCACAGCTCATCCTGCATGCTGAATGTGCAGCTGCAGAATTGAGAGATTGCTCTACTGGTTGTTGGTCTTGGTTGGCTTGATTTTTTGTATCTCTCTATTTTTCCCTTTGAGAAAAGAAATGTTTACTCAGTGACGTTATAGCTAGGAATTATTTAATTTTTTCACATTTTACAGAGATGTTAACAGATAAGGGTTGCCTTGAGTCTCAAAAGAGACTTGGGCTTGGGCTTTGGAAAAATGACAGCGTTTTTGAGATTATGAGAAATAGATGATTTGCATTTCTGGTTGTATACCTGGTAGGTAGAGTTAGAAACTCATGGTTGTCTTTGTTTGGACACCAAATATAGCTTAGGATGTGTCCCAAGTTGTGCGTAAGATGTTACCCAGGGCAACCCATTTGGGACCTCTCCTGTCTCTCAGGAGCTGTTCTTATTTCCCATTTCTGCTTGCCATTGCTATTTCCCAATGAAGTTTCCTACTTTTAAAACTCTCTTTTTTCTTAGAATTCATTGTTTCACTTTGGGAATGTGAGTTTGGTGCATTTAACATCTAGCAGATGGGAAGTTATATTTATTTCCCCTCTTTAACTTTGGGAGTCCCTCCGAGATCTTTGGAAGGAGGTGAAGAACAATGTCTGTATGACTCTTAGAAAGGCCATTCCCATGAGCCACTGCCTCCTTCTCAGCACCAGAATTCTGTAAAGAGCGCACCTCACAAAGTCCTACTGAAGGGCAGGGAAGCTGGGGAACTTATCCACCAACTCTGCTCTCTGTGGGCTCAGAGGAGCTCCTGGGTGTCAGCTTCCTGTGCCTAGCACAACGCTTCCTATAAGAAATGATGCATTTTGATTTATGGTTTGGGAGGTTCTGCTCCATGCACATTGCTTTGTGCCTGAGAGGAGGTGGCACGTCGTGCTGAGAATGCATAATAAAACCAAGCTGTTCACCTTAGGGCCAGGAAGCAAAAACATAGGAGTCTGGGTTAGACAGCCCTCTCTGGAACTCTAATCACAAAAGGACCCGGAGTTCCCACAGGCTCCCGGTGCTCCAGCTTGGAACCCAGCCTTGCACACACAGGGACCTTTGGGGGACACTCAAGATCTGAACTACAGTGATGAGATGAGCCTGCCCTATCCGGAGAACATCCTCAGGCAGCACAAGAACAGAGCTTTTGGATGTGGGCAACCTGTCTGTTGGAACCGACAGGATGGATGGATGTGGTACGGCACAGGCAGCTGGGACTGCGCCTCCTCTCCTTGGCTTCCTCAGCACTGAGACCACAGTTGGAAGTTTATGAACAACACTCAGCACATGTTGAGTGAACACAGGGATGGTGGAGGAACACATGTACAGAAACAGTTTTTTTCAATTCTTATTGTTTTATTTGTACACGTTTTTAGTGCATACTTATTGCTGTCCTTGTGGGGCTTTGCTACGTCTCAATTTGTGCACATCACATCTCAATTCTGTTTTCATCCACTTGCCCCCCTCCCCCCATCTCATGCGCCCCCTCCTTATTTGCAAAGGATTGATCTCCCAATTTCCTACTAGCTTTCATTTTTGTTCTTTACTTATGTTTTGGGTTTCACATGTGAGAGAAATTGTATGATATTTAAGTTTGCCTGTCTGATTTATTTCATTTAACATTATGGTCTCAAGATGCATCCATGTTCCTAAAAATGACTGAAGTTTATCTTTCTTTATGGCAGACTAGTACTCCATTTTGTAAAAATATCGCATTTCTTTATCCATTCACCTGTTGGAAAACAGACATTTGGTAATTTTCAAGCTTTAGCTATTGTTAATTGTGCTTCCATAAACATAGATATGCATATATCACTGTAATATAATGTCTTTAACTCTCTTGAGAGGAAACTTAGAAGGGGAATATCTGGCTCAAATGAAATTTCTAGTTTTAATTTTCTGAGGAATTTCTGATTCATTAGCAATTGTACCACTTTACATTCTCAACAAACTAAACAATTATGAATTACAGTTTAATGGTGTGACAAATGCTGCTCAATAGCAAAAAACCCATGTAGGCCCATTTATGTATTTATGCCCTTTTAAAACCAACTCAAATCTCTATGAAAATTATTTGTTTTTAGTTTGAGGTTCTGGACTAGAATGGATTGAGAAGACTTTCTGCAAGGCTATCAAACCAACAGGCAAAAATGGGAGTCTCCCTGGGGAGCACCATGCAAATTATAAACTGTGATGTAGATAAAAGCTAATACCATTCTCCCCTTGTGTCTGGGTATGGGGTTCTCCAAACCCCACTGCTAGTCCATCTCACTGTTATGTAGCTGTGGTAGTCACAGGAGTGGGGGTTTCTTTGTACTGAGCCATCACTCACCTGTTTAATTGCACATGGTTGAAATACCTGCTTCTTCATCGTTATCTGTGTGACTGAAGTCAGGAGGCTTGATCTTTGTGGGCCTCTCTTTCCACAACCGTACAATGCCCATGACAATGCTCTACAGCACTATGCTAAGAGCTGACCTCTCATTTCTAGCTGTCTTGGTTCAAATTTAGGATCTACTAGTTACTGGTTTGATTTATAATGGGTTCCTTGATATCTTCAGGCTTTCTTTGTAGACTGGGGATGATATTAGGACCTAATCTGTGGGGTTGTGGTGATGCATTTACTAAGTGATGTATAAGTTTAATTTATTATTTTATCTTTCAGTATCACCACAGGCAACAAATGAGATAATATATGTAAAGTTAATGTAGAGTAAAATGCCTGGCATGAACTCAATATTATGCTATAATCATCTTTCAAAACCATAAAAAAGGATACTATCCAGATGTGTGAATGTCAATGGGCTAAAAAACACCTCACAGATTAGTGAAGCTCACTCTTGGGGGTGTCCAGGTGCATCGGCGAGGTGATCTTGGGAAGGACATATGGTCTGTCCCCTATTTTCCTGTGCCTCCATTACAGTGTTTGCTTTGATTCCTCCAGGCAATCTCTCCACACCACCTGCAGTCATATGCTGGTTGATTCCATGTCATTACTCATGTCAGGATACTCTCAGGGATCCCTCTCTTAAATGCCCAGCATCCACTGTCTCCCTTCTCTTATCCTCTGGTTTGACCCATGGCCTCCACGATGTGAGCAGTTTTGTTGTAATTATTCACTTTGCAACACAGGAGACCCTGGCTCCATGTGGACTTCCATACTTGAAATGTGTACAGTACAGATTGTAATGTACTTCAACAAGAAACATACACAAGAATGATGGAATAGAATAAAAACAAAATATGAGCGAATATTAATTTCATACCAATTATATAGAAATCACTAGGTATCATTTTGTGAAGAAAGTGTGAGAAAACTGTGCCAAGCCCTGTTCCCTTTCTGAACTCTCTGTGCCCACTACAAATCAGACCCCTTGTCTGCACACACAGATGAGAACCATAAGAGTTTCAGAAATGCTTAGCAAGTAGACACTAATGAAACTCACCCGTTTTGGAAAATTGCCCTGATCATCACCCCACTTGCTCTCTTTCCTTCCCTACACATAGATGTTTTGTACTTTTGCTGTGGCCCCACAAATAAGTAACTTGAGACTCATAGTAAAAAAAAGAATACTATGTGCTCAAACATATGATGTGAGATATTTTATTATAATTATAGATAATATAACATTAAAATAATTCTTTTAATATTAATATGGTTACAATACTATTTTGAATAAAAATTACTACAGTTCTTTTTTTTTCTTTCTTTTTTTGTACCAGGGATTGAGCTTAGGTCCTTGCACTTTGAAGCAGTGGCCGGAACCACTGAGCTAAATCCCCAGCCCAAAATTACTAAATTTCTATAGAGCAACTAACATCATTTAAACTAACACTGTGTCTTAATGTGTCACTAAAGATTTTAAGTCACACAGATGCATCCTACCACGTTTCCATCGGAACTCACTCTTCCACAGTGTTCAGCCAAGCCAAATAAAAGAGAAGTGAAGGAAGCAGATCAGGGCCTGCAGGATCATTTCTTCTTGGAAAAGAACATCCCAAACACTCTTTCCATAGCCCTCAGCACCTCCTTGTTCCTCAGGCTGTAGATAATGGGATTTAGCATAGGGGTGAGGATGGTGTAGAAGACGGCCAAGATCTTGTCTTCTGCTGGGGAGCGGAGACTCCTAGGTCGCAGATAAGTGTACACAAAAGGAGCATAGTAAAAAGTCACCACAGTCAAATGTGTGCAGCATGTGGTGAAGGCCTTTTTCCTTCCCTCTTTGGAGTGCATGTGGAGGATGGCAAAAAGGACCCGTGCATAGGAAGCAGTAATGCAAAGGAAAGGGAGGAGGAGGAACATGCTGGTGCTCACAAAAACCATGTACTCATAGACCCAGGTGTCCACACAGGCCAGGGGCAGCATGGCTGGGACATCGCAGAAGAAGTGATTGATGGCCCTGGACCTGCAGTAGGGAAGATGAAGGGGGTAGGCTGTGTGTGCCAGGGAGTTGATGGAGCCCAGGATCCAAGACCCTGCGACCATCTTTGCACACATTCTTTTGCTCATGCGGATGGGGTAATGGAGAGGGTGGCAGATGGCCACGAATCTGTCATAAGCCATGGAGGCCAGGAGTAGCCCTTCGGAGCATGCCATCGTCAGGAAGAAGAAACTTTGCACCCCACACCCCAGCAAGGAGATGCTCTTCCGGCCAGAAAGGAAGTTGACCACCATGTTGGGGACAGTGCTGGAGATGTACATCAGGTCCATGAGTGACAGCTGGCTGAGGAGGAGGTACATGGGTGTGTGCAGCCGGACGTCCACACGTATGAGGTGAATCATGGTCAAATTACCCACAGAAGCGAGGCAGAATATGAAGATGACAAGCAACAAGAGAAGTAGGCCAGTCTGGTTAGGAGGAAACAGCCCTAACAAAATAAAATCATGTGAAGTTTGGTTCCATTTATCCATGAAAATATTCTTTTTTAAATTCCTTGAAAGAAAAATAAAAATACAATCACTAAGCATGACTGTGAAATGACACAGAAGAGTAGAATTTAAAAGGATTTCATTTTACTAATGTTTGAGTAGAATGAATCGTTTTTCCTCCAACACTATGCCATTTTTTAATTGGAACTTAATACCTGAATGGAAGGTCAGTTTCCAATTGTTTCTGGTAACCATATCTATATAGTCTGGAACCACAGGCAGTAATCATCAATCAGAGACATTCCTTCCTTCCTGGATGACTCTTGCAACCCACTACTCAGGAGCACTACTAGGTCCCAGAGATGGAGGAATGAGAATCCCTCCTCCCTTTGATTCCTCTTAGCATATCAACAATAGCAGCTCATGGGCGTGACTCGGGATTTGTGTGTACAGAAATACTGAGATGTTGGTTATCTTGCTCTCCTTTAATATTTCAGAAATTCCTTGTGCTTCGCACTCCCATGAAGAGCTTGATAAATAAATCTTGTTCCTCTCTTAGATTTTTCTACCTATTAAATTCTCTAAAGACTTTCTTCTGACCTTCGTGAAATGTGTCCACAACCAAATTCTGCCCTTGAACTGTCAATGTATTGTGTGTCCTATAAGATCAGCCCTACTTTTAGCATATTATTACAGTATCTTGTCATTTCTAATAATGTTTCCATTTTACAAGCCCTAAGATCTCAAATTTATTTGCACTGTTTTTCGTGCACATTTTCTTTTTTCATGTAAACAATTTATACCTAAGGAAGGTGATACATTTCATACTATGTATTTTCTCCATGTTTTACAGCTCCAAACTATGACTACAATAATGCTGGAAATATAACATGGATATGGGATTCAATAAAACACAGACCTATATTTCCCTATCCATTTGTATTGGAATCTTAGGGATCCGTAACATGCGTGTGTTGCTCTTCCCGTGGTTTCATTTATCATTGTCCTTCCACAGCACTGATGCTGCACATTTTGGCATAAAGAGCTTCTTTTCCCAAGTATTAAGGGTACTATTCATTAATGGGAAGAAAACTTTTCTAAATTACAGCTAGGGCTGGAACCAGATTGGAGCCTGTGTGGTGGCTTTAGATTCTAGAATTTCTAGTAATTGCTGGGTGAGTGCATCCAGGTCCATTCATGTGCTTGTTACACCGTCCCTTCGACTGACCAGGTCTCTGAGTGTGGGCACGGGAGCACACTGTGCCTGTTCTGCTGCCCGCAGGTCTGCACATGTGGAAGAAGCAGGACCCTGGCACTAAGCACAGCTGCTCAACTAGAAAGGGAAGGGTGAGCAGCTGCATGCTCCTGATGTGTGGCTCTCCTACGCAGATCTAATTAATTAGAGTGCAACAAAATAGTCATTAATAATGTAGAGTTCTCTTCCTGGATAATTTTTCTCCTCTCCGTGACCTGGGTTTTCTTGGGAGCTTCTGTCCACAATTCGATTCCTGGTAGCCTCCCTTCTCTCTCCCTTCACAATGCTGGTGATCCTTTCACTCACTCCCCGCACACACTCACCCTGGCAGCCTGTGTTTGAATTCTCTGATCCTGCCTCGGGCTGAGGTTTCATGCTGCCCACACCTGTGCTCTGCTGTCCAGTGGAAATGCGGATGCTACTCACATACTGCCCAGGACATGGACTTAGGGAGGAATCAGGCATTAATGATTTTTCAAATGTAACAAAAGGGCAAGAATAGCTTATTCTAATTACATACTTGTAGTAGTGTAAATCAGATGTTACTTCATGTATCTTTGCTAATCGTGCACCCATGTAAGAAAGAAAGTTCCACAGGAAAATGGGGATGCATCTTTATTGCTCTTTTATACAAAAAGCACCACCACTGAAAAGGCCATGATCAGAGAGCTGACAGGCACATGGTGCCATTGGATGTCAACGCTAGCTGAGGTCATAGGCATCCTCTGCTTCCTACAATATTTTACAAATAAAAATTGTGATCTGACCAACAAAGATAAAAATGAGAGCACCGTTATCACAACATATTTATTCCTTCAAATTGTATTCAGTGTTTGTTTCATTGTAGCTCTACTAGATACTAACATACTGTACAGCTAAAATGCACAAAAGCATATGATGTGCTGTTAAAATTTAGTGGGCAGCTCAAAAGATACAACAAAATGTTCAAATGCACAGCCTAATGTTGTGTGGTCATTATCACAGAAAGGAGATTGGGTAGAGGCAGAGAGATGTGTATGAAGTCTCGCTAATGGCCATTGTGTGCAGTGCTTCTGAATCTGAGTCTGTTCACTAAGCATTCTACTCGGGGAGAACAGCAGGAGAGAAGCTGTGGAGAAGCCTTTTCTGAGAACAAGGACAGCACTGATGAGATGAGATGCGGAGAGTGTGTGTATACAGCACAAGGCGGAAGTGCTTTGGTGTGGAAGGAAGGAAGGTCTTGGAACTGGACCATGGTTTGAAGAGCAGCCAGGGGTGTGCCACAGGATGCTCCTTTGGGAGATCTAGGGGAGGGTGCATGGGGTGCAGTATTCAGCAGACAAAAAGAGCAGCTGCAGACCACTCTGGATTAAAAGAAAAACATGGTCTTGCATCCGGGGACCGTGACCCGAGGTCTGGCACATCAGCACAGCTGCCTGCTGGTGAAGTAAGAGCTGTGTCCCATGCATCAGTCCATTCTCCCTCAATGGTTAGCTCACAACAAATCTACTGGTAAAATAACCCAAACATTAACCTTATGAAAACTTAGTCGGATAGTTTAATCCAACAATCTGTGACGGTATTGGTTCAGAAATCAAACTTCGGTGTAATTGCCCCTAAAATTTAGGATTTAGGGGTTTCTATATTTCTATATTTCCTTCTTTGATATCAACCTAAATTCAAAAAATAAAATACTCCAGCAGTCCTTGCCAGAGACTCATTTCAAATAATAAATACGAACATGTAGTGTTTTGAGTTAATGAACTCTATGGGACACTCTTCTCACAGGAAGACAATGTTTGCGTTTATATTTCCTGCAGAATAGGTTAGAATTTAGACTATCAAAAAGATGGGCCAAGAGCATAACTACAGCTATTTCATTCCCAATATTTAAAATGATCATTCTGTCAGGCAATGAAAGATAGTAAGTCCCTGACTGCAAGATGTTAAATAGCTGGGATATTGGAGTGAGAATGAAGAGTCTGATTCCACTGATACCCAGCAGCTTCCTTCTCTAGGCATGGGACCTTATTTAATGCAGCAAGAATTCATAAAGCATAACTCTCTTGGTTATATTATAATTAGGAAAATACTCCTATCCTCAGAAATCAGTTTAAGATGAATATCTTCTGTGGTTGTTATAAAAGTCACAAAAGTCATAAACATCATAGAACTCTTTGTGGTAAAACATACAGTTTAAAAATAATATTTGTTTGAGAGAATTAATACACCTAAGTGTAGAAACTGTGGGTGCTGAATTTAATTTGCATGAGTTACTATTATTCCATATGCACCTTTAAAAGTATTAGAAATAATGATCCCATGATCAATACACAATAGTTTGAGCTTCATCTATCTCAATCCCAACAATGCCAAAGGACAGCACAGAGCAGATCCTCAGTAAGGTCAATTGCCTTTGTCCAGTCAGGCCCCAGGGAGAGCCACTATTTTAACTAAAGAAACAAGTCTCCAGAACAGCACACAGTAGCACTCTAAAAGTTGCAGGCTACTTTCCGGCACAGTTTGTATTTTCAGTTTGTTTTGAGACTCCTAATTCTCTGTGCTGCACAAAAGGCTTCCTTTCGGTAGGAAAACCATATCTCCAAAGTACCCCCTTAGTTAAAGCTGACTCAGAGCCACTCAGGTCAGCAATGGTATTTGGACTCACCTTGTCTGAAATTCTTTAGTTTGTATTTTGAAAGAGGAAATATGATGACCATTTCCTGATAAGAGTCTGTGGAAGTTCTTTAAAATTTTCAGGCACAAAACTGTGCCCATGTAGGCTGTGCAATAAGATTGTGTCACTTGTCATCCCAGCCTGCACCAAAATTCAATTCCTCTGCTGATAAGAGAAGCCCTTCTTCACCTGTCCACTCACAAGAAAGAAGTTCTCACATACAAGCTGTGGTACGCATTCCTCACCGCTCCTGGAATAGCTCTTTGTGTGGAAACCAAAAAACAATTTCGCCTTCTCTTGTGACATATTGCATGTATAGTTAATTAAAGCTATGTTCCCTATTATCTCATCTGAGGGAAAACTGAATGAGACATTTCACGCTTTATTCCCTCAAGTTCTACTGATGGAAAACAGAAGGACAAGTTGCTATGTTTTATGTGTTCAGCCTCATATCATCAAGCCTTAGATGCTCCTCTCTTTTTTCTAATTGGTCCCCAATGCCCATGTCCAAAAGGACAAAATCTTAGTTATTTCACTTAACTTTGCTAATTTGGAGATGACTCCATTCTAGATTTAGGATAAATCAATAAAATAAGTTTATTCTAATACATTCTTTTGCATTTAAGTGTCAACCAGAATTCAACTAAATAGGCATGCCTTTAATTATAAGAATATGATTTTATAAATAATAAATTTCTCTGAGTATTTAGGAAATGAAGAATGATTTTACATCATGCCTAGGAATATGCCCTGAGAGTAAACTATTATTAATTAAGTTGTATAGAAACTGTGCAGTATGCATGTAAGTTATTATTAAATGAGTAAAATATTTTCAGTTACACCTGCCCGTTAGAAATTCTTATCATAATTTTGTGCTAATTTAGAAAATCAAGCATAACAGAAACTATAGAACTGACACACAAATGCATTGAGTGATTACAACATCCAATGAATGCTTAAATTTTTATAAATGATTACAGTTAGACACATTTGCACTAATGACCCTAAAAACATTTCACCTTACTTGAATCACACTGACATTCCATTATTCTTACCTCTCTCTGAAGCACTTCTGCAAATCCTCTTTTATAAATATCTTTAGGAAATGACAATTATAGTGCATGCCACTGCCAATTGCCTTTAATGAGTACAGAGCTCATTAAATGAATGTGACAGTGTGTCCTCATCTGCCTGGTTTCTCAGATCTAGAACCTTGGAAACCCTGGCTCTTTCCCAGAGTAAAAATGACCATGTCAGATAAATATTTTGAATGTATTCCAGTCACCAGTTTAGCCACAAAGCAGAACTAAAGGTCCTCATGAAAGGAGACTTACAAAACTGCTTCAGGAAATAGCAAGGACAACGGGATAAGTGTGTTCAAATGTTGGGGAGTATTGCAAGAGGGAATCATGACAATGTATCTTCTGAAATACTAGTTTCAAAATTTTGAATATTCAACTAAGTTTTTGATCTCACTATAACTGAAAGATTTCCAGAGGTTTCACTATTTTCTGTTCTCAGTTTTCATGTCAGCAAATTACTTCACATTAGTAAAAAAGACACGGCCATCACTAGATGGGGAAGAAGTAATAAAGAAAGATAAATATTAGGGTTCAGAATATATGAGTATTTTGCCACATCTGATGAATGTTCGATATTACAGACTAAATTCAGTTTAAGTGCTGGACATTAAATATTTTACAAGTAGTGACGCACTGAAGCATTTTCAGAGGCAGGAATGGGACTACGTATTCACAGAGTAGATTTTCTGAGGCACTCTTCCGAGGGCCCCCAGCACTTCCTTGTTCCTCAGGCTGTAGATCACAGGGTTGAGCATTGGGGTGAGGAAGATGTAGAAGACAGCCAGAACCTTGTCCTCCTCAGGAGATTGAAAGGACTTTGGGCGGAGATAAGTATAAGCAAAAGGTGCATAGTAGAAAGTCACCACAGTGAGGTGGGCGCTGCAGGTGGAATAGGCCTTTTTCCTGCCTTCCTGTGAGTGTATGCCATAAACAGCAAGAAGGACCCTAACATATGAACACAGAATACCCAGAAAAGGAAACACAAGAAAGAGAATGGTGCTAATGAACACAGTGTACTCATAGACCCTGGTGTCCCTACAGGCCAGAGTCAGCATGGATGGAACATGGCAGAAGAAGTGATTGATTGTCCTGGACCTGCAGTAAGGCATGTGGAGGACGTAGACTGTGTGAGCACAGGAGTTCACAGCACCCATGGCCCAGGATCCCAGGATCATCAGCACACACACTCTTCTGTTCATGCGGATGGGGTAGTGCAGAGGGAAGCAAATAGCCACATAACGGTCATA
This sequence comes from Fukomys damarensis, assembly GCF_012274545.1. Taxonomy (NCBI): domain Eukaryota; kingdom Metazoa; phylum Chordata; class Mammalia; order Rodentia; family Bathyergidae; genus Fukomys; species Fukomys damarensis. Next base: position 46,687,582 of record NW_022900915.1, read on the forward strand.
GGACATAGACATCAGGATAAGTCCTTCTGAACCTGCTAAAGTTGCAAAGAAGAAGCACTGAATCCCACACCCAATGAAGGAGATGGACTTATTTCCAAATAGGAAACCAGAAGCCATCTTGGGCACAGTGGTGCAGATGTAAATGAGGTCCATGAGGGAGAGCTGACTGAGCAGGAAGTACATGGGTGTGTGGAGCTGGGCGTCCAGGAGGATGAGCAGCACCATGCAGAGGTTGCCAGTCAGGGCCATCAGGAAGATGGGGACTGTGAGAATGAAGAGGAAAAGGCCCAGGCTGGATGGGGGGAAGAGGCCCAGGAGGATGAAGTCGGTAGAGGTCTGATTGTAATTTTCCATGGTGTACTGATATGGCTTGTTTAAAGACAGACACAGCAGTGAATAGTTAGAGATCATCATTAGGCAATTTTTAAAAATTCCTTAAAGTACCATCTACATCTTTCATGCAATTGTGAAATTTAAAATCCATAGAATTATTTTCCCCTGAAAAATTAGTTATTTATGAAACATCTATTATGGAAAATGTTTTAAGATACATGAATCCTGTAGAACAATAATATTTCTATTAAAACTTCCAGAAAATGTAAATAGTTTATTTTTCCATGTGAACTTCTAAATTATCAAATTCTGATGTTACATTATTCATATTACTTGAGTAGCAGCCTCCAAGCTGTGCAGATACATGAGGACTACAGAGCCACTCAGGCAACCCTGGAGCATCACTCCAGTGCATCCCCTGGCTTCCTGGTTGTGCTGGCACCTGGATCCACGCTGCAGTGGCAGAGGAGGTCACAAAGGCTGAGGTCCAAAAAATAGGGAATAAGAAAAGAACAGAAAGAGGGCCTCTCTTAGGCTCCTTGATGAACACTGAAGCCCACTGGAAAAGTGAAGAGAATTTATGCAGTAAAGGCACACCAGACCACCATTGTTGGTAAGTTGGAAGGATCACCACCTCCCATCAGAACCTGAACTATCCTCAGGGGAAGCGCAGCTGGATCCTGTAGCAGAACCTTGCAGAGTTCAACCCTGCAGAAGGTCAGGGAGCTCAACCACTGTCTTGCAGCCAGAAATCAGCCTGAACCTCAGGGGTCTGCTGCTGGCTTGCTGAGACTAATTGACTTAGATATGCACACTGCTGCCCACATCGTCTATTGTGAAAGCAAAGATATACCCTGAAGAAGGCCTTTCATATTAAAAAAAAATTTCCTCTTGTTTCTAATGTTTACTTTTTATTCTTTAAATTGTATTTTTCCACTCTCCAAATTCTTCCTTATTTCATTCTCCTTTTTTTCTTTCTCTTTCTCACTCAATCTCTCACTCTCCCACATTGTTCTTCATCTCCCTATTTGTTCCTGTTCCTTCCCTAATTTGGATTTCTCCTTTCTTTTTCTGTTTTTCTCTCTTTTTGCTTCTCTTGATTGTCATCAATTTCAAAGGAGAATGAGTACAATTTATAGCTTCCCTATTGCCATTACATTGTTCTATTCTTGCCTTTTTCTTGCACTCTGTCTTTTCCTCTTGTCTTCAACAGTTTTCTAGAGTTTTCGTGATCTTCCTGTGTCCTCTGGACTCACTTCTAACCATCTCCCATCTTTCTGCCTATACATTCCTTTCTTCCCAACTTCTTTTAAGTTCCCATCCTGAAAGGTATAAATTGGCTGTATTGAAGAGTTTGTTCACTATACACATATTTTGGGCTGGTCCTCGATTTTTATTTATTTCAAATGGTTAAAGGTGATAGATTAATAACTACCACAAATTGTCAATTTCTAAGCTGTGCTTGATGCTATCACTTTGCTGATAGCATCATTTGGGCTAAGGTGTGGTGATTAATCTAATCAGTTTTCCTTGCTTTTATTATGAAAATGGGAGTCTCTCCAAGTCATTAGAGATTCAAAACTGAAAGACAAGCTATATCTAGAAGATCAAAGTATTAACCCAAATATTAATCCAAGAACTGCACCAACAACAAAAATAAAAATGAGAAAACATTTAAGCAAGGCATAAATACAAATTTTTCAGCAAACCAAAGGCAAATTCTAGGGGAAATAAGATGGAAAAGTCTGAAAACAAATGACAAGAATACTCTGAACTCATAGCATAAGAAGTAACAAAATAAATCAATCAGGCTCTACAAAAATTCAAAACAGAAATAATTTCCTAGATAAATACAGAGATGGTGAGCACAATGAAAGACATGATTAGAGATTAGAACAGAAACAGATAAAAAATAGATAAGTTCAGGACCATGACAGAATCCATGAATGTCCATCACAGGAAAGAAATGGAATCCATGAGACAGATACAGATAGATGTCCAGGAGATTTAAAAAAAAAAAACTCTAAATGAAAGTATACACAACAGGCTGAGCCAATCTGAAGAAAGAATATCAGATATAGAAGACAGAATTGTGGTCAGTAACCAGGAAAAGAGATCTCTTAAAAATAGTGAAGGACCAAGAGAAATAAATCTACCAGTTCTTGATAAAACAAAGAAGAATAATACAAAACTGATAGGAGTCCATGAAAAAGCAGGAGAAAGTACAAATGAAATTAAAAATGTGTTCACAGAACTGCTGACAGAAAACTTTCTAAGCAGAGCAAAATAATTTGACATACAGATAAGTGAGGCATATAAGACTCCAACCAGCCATCATAAAAAAAAAAAAAATCTACATATAGACATAGAATAACCAAGGTCCAAAACATCCAACAGAAGAAGAAAATACTGCAAGAAATTCAAGAAAAGAAACAAATCATATGCAAAGGAAAGCCCATCAGGATCACAGCAGGCTTTTCAACACAAACCCTCAAGTCAAGGAGAACTTGGAGTGAGGTATTTCAAGCCCTAAAAGAAAACAGCCTCCAACCTAGACTGATGTATTCTGCAAAACTATCTTTCAAAATTGATGAGGAAATAAGATACTTACTTCCTTGACAAAGAACACCTCAGAAAATTCATGAATATCAAACCAGAACTGCAAATAATTCTAAACAATATCCTAGAGAAAGACAATGAAGCTTACAACACCATAAGGCCCAACAGAACAAATTAATTAGGTGGAGTAAGAAACTAAGGGAGAGGGAGAAAAATAAAAAAGAACCAGCAACAGGACAATAACATAACAATGCTGTCAATACATATCAATTATAAAGATCAGTGTTAATGGTCTCAATTCACCAAAAAAAAAACAAAAACAAAAAAAGAAATAAGAAGAATGGTTTAAGAAGCAAAATCCAACAATATGTTGCATATAGAAAATTCACCTATTTAAAAAAGAAACTCATAGACTAAATGTAAAAGGATGGAAAACAGTTCTCCATCTGACAGGGACCCGGAAAAAAGCAAGGGTAGCTATATTATTTGAGACAAAGTAAATTTCAAAGTAAAACTAATAAAGAGAGAGAAAGAAGGTCACTATATCCTTGTAAAGGGAACAATCCAAGAGGAGGATATGACAATGAACCTATTTAAAAAAGAAACTCATAGACTAAATGTAAAAGGATGGAAAACAGTTCTCCATCTGACAGGGACCCGGAAAAAAGCAAGGGTAGCTATATTATTTGAGACAAAGTAAATTTCAAAGTAAAACTAATAAAGAGAGAGAAAGAAGGTCACTATATCCTTGTAAAGGGAACAATCCAAGAGGAGGATATGACAATGAGAATAACCACTAATACAATTATAGTGAGGGACCTCAACACCCCACTGTCACAAATATTCAGAACATCTGACAAAAAATCAACAGTAAAATATTAGAACTGAACCAAGCTTTTGAACAATTGGCTTAGTAGAAGTCTACAGAGTGTTCCACCCCACAAAATCAGAATATACACTCTTTTTGGCAGCACATGGATCATTCTGTAAAATAGACCACATACTAGCTCAAAGAACATGTTTATGTAAATGCAAAGGAATTGAAGCTATCCCATGTTTATTATCAGACAATTATACTGGAGATGAGTAGCAAAAGAGACCTCAAGAACTTCACAAACACATGGAAATTGAATAATACTTATCTGGCCAAACAATGAGTCCCAGAGGAAATTAAAGATGAAATTAGATGGCTTTTACAAATAAATGATAATGCCAAGACAACATACAGGAATCTATGGGACACAATGAAAGCAGTTCTACAAGGGTAATTTATAGCAGTGAATGCCCACATTAGGAAAAGAGTGAGCTCTAACAAATATCTTAAGCTTCGGGAAAAAGAAAAGCACAGAAGAAATGGACAGATTTCTGGATACATATGAATTACTAAAGTTGAACGAAGATATAAAAATTCTAAACAACCCAGTTATAATAACTGAAATTGAAAATGTAATTTAAAATTTACCAACAAAGAAAAACCTAGATTATTTTGGCTTCACTGCTGAATTTAGACATTTAGAGAAGAACTACTGCCACTATTGAAAAAGAAGCAATACTTTCAGATTCATTCCTGGAAGCAAGTATTACTTTGATTCCAAAACCAGGGAAAGACCAAACCAAAAAGGAGAACTGCAGGCCAATCTCCTTAATGAACATAGATGCTAAAATCCTTAATAAGATAGTGGCAAACAGAATACAGAGGGTCATCAAGAAGATCATACATCCTGACCAAGTCAGATTTATACCAGAGATGCAAGCATGGTTCAAGATACGTAAATCAATAAATGAAATACACTATCTTAACAGAGTCAAGGACAAAAACCATGTGATCATCTCAATAGAGGCAGAAAAAGCATTTGATAAAATTCAAAACCCATTAATGATAAAAACCCTGCAAAAATTGGAATACATGGTCTATATCTCAACTTAATAAAGTCTATCTATGAAAAACCAAAAGATAACATCATATTAAATGGCCAAAAACAAGACAAGGATGTCCACTATAACCACTCCTCTTCAATATAGTTCTGGAAATGTTCAAAAATCAATAGCTTTCTTGTCCTCAAATAACAGACTCACTGAAGGTGAAATGGGGGAAACAATCTGTTTCACAATGGCATAAAAATGAAGTATCTAGGAATCAATCTAATGAAGGAAGAAAAAGACCTCTACACTGAAAACTACAGCACTCTGAAAAAAAGAGACTGAAGAGATACGAGAAAATTGAAAGACATCCCTTGTTTCTGGGTAGGAAGAATCAAAATAGTAAAAATAGCCATACTACCAAAACTTCTGTACAGATTCAATACAATCACAATTGAAACTCCAACAGAATATTTCACAGAATTAGAGAAAGCAGTCCAATAATTCATCCAAAAGGAGAAGGGACCTAGAATAGCAAAAGCAATTCTAGGCAACAGAGACACGGCAGCAGGTATTCCAATACCCAACTTGAAACTATACCCAAATCCACTAAGAAGAGCTTGGTATTGGCAAATAAAATGACCTGAGGATCAATGGAATAGATTGGAAAATACAGAAACTACTCCAGATGTGTTCAGCTAGTTCATCTTTGACAAAGGAGCCAACCATTCTCAGTGGAGGAAAGATAGTGTTGGAAAAACTGGATTTGAACCCGTGAAAGATGAAAACCAGACCATTATCTTTCACCATGCACTAAGCTAAAATTGAAGTCTATTAAAGATCTAAATATTAAAACAGAAACACTAAACTTATTGAAAGATAAGTTAGGCAGAACTCCTGAAGTCACTGGCATAAGAAAAGCTTTATGAACAAATCCTCAATAGCAAGGGAACTGGAGAAAATATTCAACAACCAGCGTCTCATCTTATTAAAATGCTTTTGCACTGCAAATGAAACCAACAGAGCTAAGAGACAACCTACGATGTGGGAAAAAATTTTACCAGCTGTTCATCAGACAAAGGACTATTATCTAGAATATATGAAGAACTCAAAGAAACTAGCCCCCCAAATATAAAGACCTGATTCAAAAATGGTCATTTGAAGCAAACAGACATTTCTCAGACAAAGAAGTAAAAGCAGGAAATAAATATATTTTAAAATGTTCCATATCACTGGTCAATTGAGAGCTGTGGATGAGAACAACACTGAGATTCCACCTCAACCCAGAAAGAACAGCTGCTATCAAAATATCAACAAATAACAAATTCTGGGGGTGTGTGGAGAGAATGGAACTCTTCTCCATTGTTGGTGGGAGTGATTTCCAACCACTGTGGAAATCATAATGTAGATAAACTCAAAGAATTAGGAATGGAGTTCTCATTCTACCCAACTATGCTGGGTATCTTTCCAAAAGAAATAAATGAATCATACCACAGTGATATATGTGCACCCATGTTTATAGCTGCACAATGTGTAATTGCTAAAACTTGGATACAGCCCAATTGGCCATCAGCTGCAGACTTGATGAAGAAGATGTGCCTTTTCTATAAAATGGACTACTACACAGCCATAAAGAATGAGAAACTAGAGGCATTTATAGAAAAGGAATTCATGTTGAGGCCATGTACTTAAGTGAAATTAATAGGACACACATGTGTAAAATAGAATAGTTTCTCCAGCGTTAAAAACTAAAAGTGAAAATCAGTTACAAATTGTATAATTGAAATTGTGAAATAGGAAGAAAAGGGCTAAAGGAACAGGGGATGTGGGAAGGGAAGGCAAAAGGAAAGAAGGGAAAAATATGAGAAAAGGAAAAATTGCAAGCACAGTCTTTGTAAATAGGGAAGGGTGGAGGAGGTGAAGGTAGGGCAGGAGAATGGGGAAAAATGGAGAACCAAGATCTGTCATGTAAAGGTACAGGATGCCAGTGATGAATGTAACTGTACTGTATACCTAAAAATAAGCAAAAATCTCAATGAAAATAACAAAACAACAAAACACTTGCTTAGAAAATGAAAGTAAGTGTGCATTAAATGTCAATATAATGAACAAAATTTTAATTCCCTCACAGCATGTCTTTTGCATTCATATTTACTTCTTCAGACTTAACTGTAATATTTCAGCAAACTCTCATTCTTTGGGGAAAAAATGTACATTACCTTGTTAGAGATCGTTGTACAATAATCGCCATGGGATTCTTCCTTAAGTCAGATGTTATTTTGATGTGATTTTGCTGGATATCTGCAATGTGATCTTGTTCTCACATACCTCTTTGATGAGTCAGAGTCGCTCCTACTCGTGAGTTCACATGTTCACCATCTTCCATTCCCTTTGCACAGCGCCCTCGGTGTCAGCGCAGGAACGGTGCTGTCTATGATGGAGAGGAGACCTCCAGGTGATAACAGGCACTGGGAAGAAGCCGGGGTCACGCACCACTTGGCAAATGTAAAGTTAAATCACAATGAGAAACCTTTGCACATTCAGCAAGAAATAATTAATTAACAAAAAAATAAGACAAAATGTTTTGTGACTAGAATATGGAACATATAAATTCCTGCATTCTTTGGTACTCACTTCACACGATGCTACCAACAGGGGAATAGTGTTATGATGTCTCCAAAATGTAACAGAATTTGAATATGAAGTAGCAATTCCACCTTCGGCTGTGGACAACTAGGAGGCATTGCAGACACTCAAATAGCTGTTTCTAGGCCTATTTTCATAGCCACACAAATCACAATAGCCACAGGCAGAAACACCTTAATTCTTCATCCACAAGTGAATCCACAGAAAGGAGTGAGATACCCAGGGAATATAATTCCGATTTTAAAGGAAACACGTGTGGCACAGATTACGATGTGGGGGAGGACTGATGACATTGCAGTAAGAGAAATAGACCCGGCCCAGGAGGACAGATACCGCAGGAATTCACTTTAGGAAGCAGAGGCAGTGGAAGGGTGGGTGCTATGGCTGAGGGAATGGAGAGAAGCTGAGACCAGCTCCGTACATAGTGACTTTTAGATCAGGGTGATGAGAACTTCTGGGGATTGAGAGTGACTCACAGCCTCCTAATGTGCCTTGGAAAAGGTGAAATCCCAGACTTCACCTCACTCATCTGTACTGTCATGGAAACGCCTCAAAACTCAGTTACTAAAGAGATATTC
>NW_022900915.1:46696784-46725275 GCF_012274545.1 Fukomys damarensis
AATTCATCCGTCAGTGGAGCCAACGTTTACCATGGAGGAAGAGGTGGGCAGGAAGACTCAGCGCAGAGCCCTGACCTTGAGAAGCAGAGGCCTAGGGGCAGGACCCAGAGGAGAGGAGAGACGCAGGCACGAAATCAGTGTTTCTCCTCACACACAGTCTCTGAGAACCTGTCCAGTTTTGTGTTGGACTCAGGGGAATTCGACCCTAAGTGTAGTCTTTTCAGGTAGCTATAGACCATGACACTTTGTGGGTGAGATACTCAGATTCAGAGATTTTAAGGGAGCTATCCTAGGATGCCAGCTAGGAAAATGTCCACACACGCGCATGGAAACATATCTAAGTTTCCATATACGCCTCACTTAGTGCACTTGTAATTGTAATGTGTACATGTTAATGCACACAGCGAATGTCCAGTATTAATAGAAACAATCACAAACGTATTCACACCTTTGAAAAGTGCCTGCTCAAATTGTTTTTGGAGTATATTTGGATGATAATCCTAAAATAAGGGATTGTCATATTTTAATTACCCAAATCAAAAGAGAAAATGAAAAGAAGAAAAATATTAAAATATAAATTTCTAAAAGTAAAAAATTATTTAAAGGATTTTTCCAATTTTTTTACACATAAACATTATTTTACTGTTAAAGTTACTTGTGTGGGCATCTTGTGTTTCCTATATCACCTGGTTTTATAGTTTTGCATTAACCCAGCAACAAATAGATACATGCTCATAGAAGAATGTTTTTTAAAACTTTCATGACAAGTTATATCTTTTTCCAATGACACCCTGTCCCTGCTAGGAGAATTCGATGACAGAGAAACATTCCCATATATCCTGTGAGATCCAGCTTCATATTCAATGTCACGAATGATTTCTCCAAGTGCCACCCGCACATTACAACGGATTCTGTGTTGTAGTCCTCACATCACTTCACCGCATCGTTTCCTTAGGCTTCCATTTAGAAGTGAAAATATGATACTGAAAACTGATACTTTTTTGATTCCTGGACTAATAAAAAATGGGGATTTTTCAAATATAGCTTCCTGTTCATAGCAGGAATAAGAGAAGCGCGGACACTTGAGTCATCTGTGACCCAGAGATTCAAAGAAAAAGAACTAGGAACCAAAGAGCAGTGCCCCCAAAGTCGGCACTGTGCAGTTTTCAATGCAGCACAGGCTCCCCCTCTCTACTCGCCCCCTGTCCACAGAGGATTCTTAGAGTCTGAGAGATTTACACAGTAAACTGCGTTCACTGTATCTGTTCTGATCATTTTCACAGCTGGAGCAAGTCTCTGAATTTAGTCAAACATGGGTTTCATTAATTTCCGGTTGCAGAGAGGTTTCAAGAAAACATGGACTGAGGTCAAGGATTTGGCTCAGTGGCACTGTGCCTACCTTGCAGGTCCAAGGTCTTGCATAAGAAACCCACTACTGCCAAAAAGAAAAGAAAGAAAGAGAGGGAGAGAGAGATGGAGAGAGAGAGAGAGAAAGAGAGAGAGAGAGAGAAACGAAGGAAGCAAAGAACAAAGGCAGAAAAAGAAAAAGAAATGTAAGACAGAAGAAAAGAAGGAGGCATTGGAGATTTAAAAAAAAAAAAAAAAGGAGAAAGCGCAAACAACACCATCGACCTGTTTTGCCAAACTCGGAGTCGCTTCTCTCTCTCTCAGGATACCTGACTTGTCCTGTGCTCCTGATCTCTCATAAAGTGACCCTCCTGGCTTACAGATCAACCTGAGGATTCATCAAGGGTGGGGAAGGCTTTGAAGTTCTGACTCTGGACAGCTAGCCACATTCCGTTCAAAGAGCTGGTCCTGCCTGAATGTCCCTTCCTATACCGACACATGTTCTGACCTCGCCTCAGTGAATTGGAGCTCAGCACACTGTAAAATAGCTGCTGTAGAATCTCAGGAATCAGAGCAGAGCCCAAGTAAATAAGCATCAGCAAGAGATGTAAATTCCAAGTCAGTCCTCCTGTCGCCCCCAGCCGAAGGAACACCTCCAGACACCAGCGGGTCAGTCCAGTCTGCTCTGTCAACCCCAGACCTGCCCACCTCTCCCAGATCTCCTGACCTCTTAAGTTGACAATGAGGCCACAGTCACAGCAGAGCAGTCGTGCTTCCTAGTGGACGCCTTGAGTCCTGTGCTGACAGATGTACCCATGGACATCTTACTTCCACCTGGCGTCTCAGAGACCTTTGGGAGACTGAGCAGCAGCCAGGATCCCTCCTTCTGTGGCTGCAGACTGAGGTTGAACACTGCTCTGACCCAAGGGAAGGTCCACTGAGACTGACAGGAGGGCCAGTCACTGAGGACATGTCCTGGCCTGAAGCCAGGGGGAGGAAAGAGCCCTTCAGGCACTGAGAACTCCACAGGCTGCCCTGGAGGAAGAAGAGGCAGGTTCATGCAGACCTTCCCAGCCTGTGCCGCTCTGGTTTGTCATGGAGACTTCTGTGTGCACAATGCAACTCAGGGCCTGTGAGTGATGACACACCTGCACGTAATGATCATTTCCCACTTTGTAATGTAAGAACATGCATGATATGACATGCATTTAATGAGAGCACGTTGGTAGATATTCTTAGAGAATCACATAGAGGTTATTCTAAAGCTCGCAACTATTTCTGTACAAAAGTCCATCCAATTACAAACAATTTTATATTGTTAAACTCAATAGTAAAGATAATGTTATTCTGGAGATTGTTGGCAGTTATTCACAAAATATTCCATCATTGTTTTCCTTACAAATAGAAACAATCCTAATAACAAACTTCTAATTTCTAAAAAAATATTTATGCATTATATGCAGAAATGAATAACATTGCACCATGCTATTGTGTAAGGACTTAATAATATGTGAAAAGTTAATATTAAGGCTGAAATAATTTCTGATGTTAAAATCCACACACTGAATGCCCTGTCTTTGCAAGCTGAAGCGCCTCTCTGCTGCCCTCAGCAAATGGCCATGGGTGTTAGAGTACAGCCTGTCTGGCCCTCCAGGACCTGGCGGACTGAACTGTGAGGAGGAGGAGGAGGAGGAGGAGGAGGAGGGGAGAGACCTTGGAGGTGGACGCAGTGCCTGAGGAGGACTCCATGACTGGGGCTTCCTCAGTGTCATCTCTGGCTCCATGGCCCAGATCCCGCCACTGGATGAGGGGACACAGGTGGAGCTTAGTGTGTGGGACCTGGGGCATTGGTCTGACCTGGTCAGGGCATTTCCTGGGAGCCGAAGGATTGTTTGCATGACAAAGGGAGAGGAGGCCAGGACAAAGGAGGACTGTAGCATCCCCTGAGCCCCACCTGTCCTAGAGATCTGGGGTGCTGTCCTGCTGAGAGTGCTGGGCAGGGTCTAGAACCTTCACCTTTACCACTGTGACCACTCAGTGAGCGTGGACAGCCAGTAGACTGGGCTCAAACTGAAAGAACTCAGGAATCAAAACTTATGTAAAATGCAGCTATTGCTCTCACTTATCTCTGAATGTCTTTGTTTAGAACACAGGAATTACAAACTAGAGCTTACAGCTCTTCACATGAACAGTCACACTCACTTGTTTTTAAAGGAAGCCCATTCTGTGTCCTAAAAAAGAGAAAGAACCAGGTGACAAAGCTTTGTGTACTGCAGTGGAACAGGTCATGGTTTAGACTCTCAGGAGACTGAGGCAGGAGGATTGCTTGAGCCCAGGAACTAAAGGAAACTGGGGGAAGCAGTGACACCTTGTTTCAGAAACACAGTGGAAGACCTGTTAAATAAACACAAACTATTTCTACAGACTGAGTAGGGCATTCATGGATTTCTGTGATTTAGGAATGGGCATCTGTGTGTTAATTTATATTTCATTGAATAATCAAGAGTTAACAGATAATATTGTATCTTTTCATGTGTTGTATCCTCTTTTTATCCAATGCCACCCAAAATGAACTGCATTGTAGGTCAGAGTCTTATATCCTGATTGTATTCAGTATTTAGATTGCACTACGTTGAGAACGGAGATCATGCGGGTTTCCAGGAGTTGGGAGTCAGAGGGGTTGGTGAGGTAGAGTTTCAGTGCTATCTACCATTACACTGTGGCAATGTGAATTCAAGATGTACAGTGCACTACCATTCATGATGAAAAACTACCTACAGAAAGCTGGAATAGATGATCTTTATCTCAACTTGATACAGTCTGACTAAGAAAAGACAATGATCAACAGCATACCCAATGGTCCGAAAATGAAAACCTCCATGCTAAAATCAGGAAGAAGACAAGAATGTCCAGTGCCACCACTCCTGTTCAATATCCTTTTGAAAAATTAACCACAGCAATTCAAGAAGAGAAAACATTAAAACCAATAAAGATACCCAAGGAAGAATTGAAACAGTCACACTTTGCTAATCATATAGTACTCTACATAGTGGACCCAAAATCTCTGCCAAAAGACTTCTAGACTTAAGTGACAGATTCAGGAAAGTGGCTGAATAAAAGTTACATAATCAGAAATCAATAGCTTCCTTGTACATAAATAATACTCACTGAGAGTGAAATTAGAGAAAAAAATCACTTTCAGAGTAATATCCAAAATAATGAAACATCTAGAAATCAATCTAACAAAGGAAGCAAAAGACCTCTACTTTGAGAAACACAACATTGTGAGTAAAAGAGATTGTAGAGGCTATAAGATAGTTAAAAGACATCTCTTGTTCCTGGGTAGGAAGAATTTAGATAGTGAAAATTGCCATACTTCCAGAATGTTGAACAGATTCAGTGCATTCCCAACTGAAATCCCAACAGTATATTTCACAGAAACTGGAGTAAACAATCCTAACATTCATCTAGAACATGAAGGGACCCAGAATAGCAATAGCAATTCTAGGCTATAGAGACATGGCAGGGAGTATTACAATCCCAAACTTGAAACCATACTATAAAGCCATTGCGATAAAAACAGCATGATACTGGCAAAGAAGCTGACATGAGGATCAGTGGAATACATTAGAAGATGCCAAATCCACTGCTTACATACTCAGCCACCTCATCTTTGACAAAGGAGCCAACCACCCTCTCTGGGGGAAAGACAGCCTCTTTCATAAATGGTATTGGAAAAACTGGATTTCAAATCGTCATAGATTAAAACTACACCTATATCTTTAGCATGCACTCCACTAATATCTAAGTGGATCAAAGATGTACATATTAAAATAGAAACAGTAAACATGCCGGAAGGTAAATTAGGTAGAACTCTTAAAATGTTGCCATAGGAAATGACTTGATGAACAAATCCTCAGTAGCATGGGAACTAGCATAAAGAATCAAAATGTGGAATTTCATCTTTTTAAAATTTTTCTGCTCTGCCAGAGAAATCCCCAGTGGAGCTAAGAGATAATCTGCAGTGTGGGAAACATTTTTACCAGCTGTTCCTCGGAAAAAGGTCTACTACCTAGAATATACAAGTAACTCAAAACTCAGATCCCCCAAAGATTCAGACCCAAATCAAAAATGGGCATCTGAAATGAACATATTTATCAAAGAAATAAATGCAACAAATAAACATAAGAAAAAATGTTCAACATCACTGTTCATTTGAGAGATATACATGAAAATAGCACTGAGATTCCACCTCACTACAAAAAAATGGCTGCTATGAGGAAATCCACAAATAACACATGCTTACAGGGTTGTGGGGAGAAAAGAACACTTCTTCATTATTGGTGGGAGTGCAGACTGGTGTAACCACTGATGAAATCACTATAGAGATACCTTACACAGCTAGGATTGGGAGTCTAATTAGATCCAGCTAGTCCTCTGTTGGGTATTTTCACTAAATATTTAAACGATTCATACCACAGTGATATATGTGTACCCATGTTTATAGTGGCACAGTTCATAATAGCTATAATTAGGAAGCAGCCCAGTTGCCCATCAACTGGAAATTGGATAAAGAAGATGTTTTCTTTTGTGTTAAATAGAGCACTACTCAGCCATAAACAACAAGAAAGTAGAGTTACTTATAGCAAAATGGATGCACATTGAGGCCACACTCTTAATTGAAATTAATAAGTCACACATTTGTAAATACTGAATAGTTTCTCTGTTGTGAAATATTGAAAGCATGAATAAGGATCAAATGTTTAATTGATATTGTGTAACAGGAAGAAAAGGTCTGCAAGAATAAAGGAAGTAGGGAAAGTTAAAAAGAATGGGGAAAGGTAAAAACTGAAAAGAAAAATATGTGAAAACTATAAACATGGAAACAATATCTTTGTAAACAGCGAAGGGTGGAGGGGGTGAAGGGAGCGTTGGATAATGGAGAAATCAAGAACCCAGATAAATCGTGTAAAGGTACAAAATCCCAGTGATGAATGTCACATTATTACTGCTGAAAATGTACCAATGAACTTAATAAGGATATAAAGATGTGGAGTAGTGATGACTGTGTAGCTGAGGATGGCAACTCAGGCACCTTTCCTGTATTCCTACTACAAATGAGGAAATTCAGTAACAGGTTTTATCCGATCACATAAATTTTGAGAGGTCAGATTAGGAAAGGAACAAGGACAATGGCATGCTTGTGTTCCAGGGAGTGTGTGTATTTTGAGGGAAATTCCCAGCAATGTGCTTCTCACTCTACTTTTTTAGTACTAAACTATCCTACAGAGATTTTTATCACGCAGAATCTTAAAAAGGACTGCTGAAAATTTTCCATTTCCTTATCTCCATAATACAAAAATATTGTAGCAAAAATGACAAAAACTTCATGATTATTATTTTTATTGGAAAGGAGAGATAAAGAAAACAAAATAAATATATGAGGACATATAATTATTGTCATGTTATCCCTCAAAATTTTTAAATCTGAAACCCTAATTGTAATTTCTGAGGCCTCAACCTTAACAATTTTTCTAGTCCCTATCCACTGCTGCATATATTGACGCGGAAATTTATCTACATTTTACATTGTGGTAGAACGGAACTTCACAGCCACTCTTGCCAGGGCCCCCAGCACCTCCTTGTTCCTCAGGCTGTAGATCACAGGGTTGAGCATTGGGGTGAGGATGGCATAGAAGACAGAGACCACCTTGTCCTCTGCTGGAGACCGGAAGGACTTTGGGCGGAGATAAGTGAAAACAAAAGGTACATAGTACAAAGTCACCACTGTGAGGTGGGTGCTGCAGGTGGAATAGGCCTTCTTCCTGCCTTCCTGTGTGCGCATGCGGTAGACAGCAAGGAGCACTTTCCCGTAGGAACCCACTATGACTATGAAAGGGAATAGGAGAAAGGTGACCGTGCTGAGAAACAAAGTGTACTCATAGATCCAGGTGTCCTCACAGGCCAGAGTCACCATGGCTGGGATATCACAGTAGAAATGATCGATGGCCCTGGACCTGCAGTAAGGGATGTGGAGGACATAGACTGTGTGAGCACAGGAGTTGACAACACCCATGACCCAGGATCCCAGGATCATCAGCACACACACTCTTCTGTTCATGCGGATGGGGTAGTGCAGAGGGAAGCAAATAGCCACATAGCGATCATAGGCCATAGACATCAGAATAGGTCCTTCGCAACCTGCTAACATCGCAAAAAAGAAACATTGAACTCCACACCCAATGAAGGAGATGGACTTGTTCCCAAACAGGAAACCAGAAGCCATCTTGGGCACAGTGGTGCAGATGCAAATTAGGTCTATGAGGGAGAGCTGACTGAGCAGGAGGTACATGGGTGTGTGGAGCTGGGAATCCAGGAGGATGAGCAGCACCATGCACAGGTTGCCGATCAGGGCCATCAGGAAGATGAGGATGGTGAGAGTGAAGAGGAAAAGACCAAGACTCGATGTGGGGAACAGACCCAGCAGGATGAAGTCGGTGAAGGTCTCATTGTAATTTTCCAGCTCCGAAGGTCCCCAGTGACACAGCAGCATTAATGCATAAGCAGGTAGTAGGAGGAAGATACCATCGATGTGCAGAACCCATTGCATAGAGCTCTTTGGAATGAAATTGGTCTCATTGTCCTACACTGCATGAGGTCACTACCTGAAGTTTAGATTCTAGATCTTTCCATTGTCATTTAAGAAAGGTAGACCCTGGTGGGCATGTCACACAGCATCTTTCAGAAGTCAACCTGGAGGAAGACAGCTGCCTGTGAGGAGAGACTGGGTGCACACTCGTTGGAGACCTGGTGTGAGACAGCGCTGCACAGGAACAGGGAGTGTAACGACTTCATCATGATCACCATCGTCCCATGGGTGCAGTCAGCACTATGAGAATAAATACAGCCATGCTTCTCCAACAGTGTAGAATTCAAGCTGTTTTGTAAACTATGCAGGTTTAGATCTCAATAAAGCATTAATCAAAACCTGCCATGTAAAGGTTCAAGATCCCAGTGATGAAGGTAACTGTACTGTACACCTAAAATATTCTAATAAACTCAATGAGGGAAAAAATAAAGCATTTTCATGTCACTAAAGTAGATATTACTACTATCATTTTGCTGAAATGTTGTCCTCTGCACAGATATGAGGTAAGTGTATTGCAAATTGAAAAGCATAAAGAAAGAAGTGGATTTAAATAGAAATACACCCAACTTCTGTTCATGTCATTCCTGGAATCTTTTCCAAAGAGTTTGGAAGTATAAAAATTGTGCATTTCTTCATTTAACCAGTCTCACTTTTTTTAAACCACAAGTACTATTTCACATTTTCATATTGAAATGATCTTTATAATTTCCAGGTATTTGATTGCAATAAAATGGACTCGTAGGAACACTAAACAGAAAGTATTAGGTAGTATTAAGTTGACAAATGCTCAGATTCACTCATCACTCTTGAGAAAAACAACAAAGAACACAAGCAAAAAGCAAAAGAAAACAGATTATATGAGGAAAGAATTCATCCTTTACTATGAATTTTGGTTTAGAGTAGAATTTACCTTTCTGTGCACTTGAGCACACGGACAGCACATGCAGTACAATGTGCTCTCCTGGCTTCCACTTTGAAAGAGGCTCCTCCTCTGTCCTAGGGCACAGGCTCCTCACTGGATCCAAATTCATTTTCTGTTCTCTGCACACCTCATATCAGGATGTCTGTGCTCAGTGGTATGAAAAGTGCAGCAACTTATGCTCAAATTCAGCTTCCATTCTGTTTCTGAAACTAATGTCTCTTAACACATATGGGAATTTCTCTTTCCAAATTGTAAAGCAAAGAGAAAGGTCGCATTAGTACCTCTTGATATCTCCACACATTGGAAAACACCCTGCCTTGATTACCTGTTGTGATGCTGTGCTGTCGAGTTCCTGGGCAAAATACCTGCCACCCACAGCTTAGAAGAGCAGTTTAATTTAGTTCCTGATTTCATGGGTGTCTGGTATCAGTGCAGGAACTGTGTAGCAGAAGAGCCAGGAGAAACCAACCACTCAGGCCACAGTGGACAGGAGGCTGAGAGGCAGGAAAGAGCAGGAGACACAGCCTGAAGGTCTCTCCAACAGGCCCAGCTGAGCCGAACGTGAGGTCTCAGCAGCACCCCCAGACTGGAACATTGGTGGATGAATCCTCAGATCAGTGATCACCCCCATGGCAGTCAGCTCTCCAGAGCCTCAGGACCCAGTCCCATTGACAATGAGCCCACAGTCACAGGTGCACAAAGTCATGTTTCTCAGTGGACTTTCTGAGGATTCTCCTGACAAATGCCTTTCATTTCTTACCTGGCATTTCACAGACCTCCAGGAGACTAAACAGAAACCAGAACCCTTAGTAAAGGAGCTTAGGACTGAGTCTAAGGACTGCCCTGTCCCTGGGGAAGGTCCACTGAGACTGACTGGAGGGCCAGTCACAGAGGACACGACCTGGTCTGAGGCCAAGGTGAGGACAGAGCCCTGTGGGTACTGAGATCTCTGCAAGCTACCCTGGGGAGGACCAGGCAACTTCATCTGGACCTTTCTGGTCTGTGCCACTCTGGTTTCTTAAGGCACCTTCTGTGTCCACGCTGTAACTCAGGGCCTGTGTGGCTGTGATGTGCCTGCACATACTCATTATTTCCTATGTTGTTCATAGTGACACAAAGTGCATGAAAATGATGTGCATTTAATTACAGTATGGAAGTAGAAAATCTTAGAAATTTACATGCACGCTATTCTACAATGTCCAAGTATTTCTTTTGAAAAGTGCATTGAGTTATGAACAATTTCATCATTTTAAAGTAGGTAATGAAAATGATAGAATTAGGGACACTGTAGGGAGTTATTCACAAAATATTCAGGCATTAATTTTTGATAGAAATAGAAGTGTTATTATGCTCTTGAATTTAATTTCTAAGAAATCAAGTACATGTTCTTATCAGAAATGAATAGTGTTGCACCATATTTTTGTGTAAGGATTTTACAATATTTGAATGTTTAATATTCCAGACAGAAGCAATTCTTGAAGTAAAATCCGCAGACTGAATGCCCTGTCTTTGCAAGCTGAAGTGGCTCTTTGTTGCCCTCAGGAAATGGCCATGGATGTTTCAGCAGAGCCCACCTGGCCCTCCAGGCCCTGCGGGGACTGAACTGTGAGGAGGAGGAGAAGGAGGACGAGGAGGAGGGGAGAGACCTTGGAGGTGGACGGAGGACCTGAGGAGGACTCCATGACCCGTGCTTTCTCGGTGGCATCTCTGGCTCCCTGGGCCAGGTCCCGTGATGGGAGGAGGAGAAACAGTTGGAGCTGAGTGTGTGGGACCTGGGGCTTTGGTCTGACCAGGGCAGGGAGTCTCCTGGAAATGCAGGCTTATGTGGGTGATACAAGGTGAGGTGGACAGGACACAGGAGGACCAGGGCGTCCCCTGAGCCCCACCTGTCCTGGAGATCTGGGGTGCTGTCCTCCTGAGGGTGCTGTGCAGAGGCCAGGACCTTCACCCTCCCCACTGTGACCGTGCAGTGATCATGGATGACAAGGGGACTGGGCTCACACTGAAAGAAATCAGGAGTCAAAACCTAAGTAAAATGCAGCTGTTGTTCTCACTCATCTCTGAACATCTTCTTTTAGTCCACAGGAATTACCCACTATAACTTACACCTCTTCAAAAGAACAGTCACACTCATTTTTAAAGGAAGCCCATTCTGTGTCCCAAAGAGAAAGTGCCAGGTGACACAGCTTTGTGTACTGCAGTGACACAGGCCATGGGATAGACACTGAGGAGGCTGAGGCAAGAGGGCTGCTTTAGCCCAGGAACTAAAGGCTACCCTGAGGGAAACAGTGACACCTTGTTTGAAAAACACTGTGGAGGACCTGTGAAATAAAGACAAACCATTTCCACACAGATTGAGTAGGACATGCATGGATTTTTATGAGTTACAAATGCTCATCCATGTGTTGTAACTTCATTGAAGAATCAAGAGTTCACAGAAAATATCCTTGTTCTTCATGGGTTGTACTCCATTTTCATCCAATGTCACTCAGAATTCATGCTAATCCATATGTAGTGTTGTGTTGTGTTGAGAGCAGAGATCCTGAGGGTCAGCAGGAGATGGGAGTCACAGGTGATGGTGAGGAAAAGAGAGTTTGGGTCTCTGTGCCATCACCTGTGCCAGTGTGAGTTCTGGGTGTGCAGGAGTGATCGGCACATGCAGGTAAGGATGTGAACTCAGACAGCTTTGCTGTATTCCTACTACTCATGAGAAATTCAGTAACAGGATTTATCTAGTCACATATATTTTGAGAGGTCAGGGTAGATAGTAACAAAGACAATGGGATAAGTGTCCTCCTAGGAGTGTGAGTTTTTGAAGGAAATTCACACCAATGTCTTCTTACTGTAGTTTTTAAAAATTAAAATATTCAACAAAGGTTTGGATCACACAAAACATTCAAAAGCACTGCAAAATTTTCCTCAGTTTCCATTTCAATATCTACGTACTCATAAAATATTGTCCCCCAGATAACAAAAACTACTGTCTCTGTATTTTCATGGGAAAGGTGAGACAAAGGGAGAGAAATTGTATACATGAGAGCACATCATTTTTATCATTTCATATCTCAAAATTTAAAAATCTTAAACATTATTTCTAGTTTCTGAGGCCTCAGCATTAAGCATTGTTCTACTCACTATTCACTGCTGAATACACTGAGTCAGAAATTTACCTACACTGTGGTAGGATGGAACCTCCCAGCCACTCTCCTCAGGGCCCCCAGCACCTCCTTGTTCCTCAGGCTGTAGATCACAGGGTTGAGCACTGGGGTGAGGATGGTGTAGAAGACGGCCACCAACTTGTCCACTGCTGGAGAACGGAGGGATTTGGGGCGGAGATAAGTGAAAACAAAAGGTACATAGAAGAAAGTCACCACGGTGAGGTGGGTGCTGCAGGTGGAATAGGCCTTCTTCCTGCCTTCCCGTGAGTGCATGCGGTAGATAGCAAGGAGCACTTTCCCATAGGAAGCCAGGATGACCATGAAAGGGAGCAGGAGAAAGAGGACACTGCTGAGAAACACAGTGTACTCATAGACCCTGTTGTCCCCACAGGCCAAAGTCAGCATGGCTGGGATATCACAGTAGAAATGATCGATGGCCCTGGACCTGCAGTAAGGGATGTGGAGGACATAGACTGTGTGAATACAGGAGTTGACAACACCCATGACCCAGGACCCCAGGATCATCAACACACACTCTCTTCTGTTCATGCGGATGGGGTAGTGCAGAGGGAAGCAAATAGCCACATAACGGTCATAGGAATCCCAGGATCATCAACACACACTCTCTTCTGTTCATGCGGACTGGGTAGTGCAGAGGGAAGCAAATAGCCACATAACGGTCATAGGACATAGACATCAGGATAGGTCCTTCTGAACTTGCTAAAGTAGCGAAAAAGAAACACTGCACCCCACACCCAATGAAGGAGATGGACTTGTTCCCAAACAGGAAACCGGAAGCCATCTTGGGCACTGTGGTGCAGATGTAAATGAGGTCCATGAGGGAGAGCTGACTGAGCAGGAAGTACATGGGTGTGTGGAGCTGGGCGTCCAGGAGGATGAGCAGGACCATGCACAGGTTGCCAGTCAGGGCCATCAGGAAGATGGGGATGGTGAGAGTGAAAAGGAACAGGCCAAGGCTGGATGGGGGGAACAGGCCAAGGAGGATGAAGTCGATAGAGGTCTGATTGTGATTTTCCATCTGGCATTCATTTCGATTTTCCTGAGATTGCCTGCAATGATGCAGTACATATAAATAAGATGGCATTTCAATTCATTACTTTGCTAAGGTTTACATATTCGACTGTTATAGCTCTTTGGTAAAGAATACATTTTTCAAAATAGACTTCCATTTTATACCTCACACATTCACCTGAAGATGGCAAACAGGTTTTAACACAATATAATAAATCTGTGAAGTCACCAAAGTAACATATTTCTCTCTTGCCTTTATTCAAAGTCAGAAATTTCATTCACTTACAATATCAGTTGTCATCAATAAAAAATCTTCCATGAATGGTCCCCATATGTAAATTAATGCAAGTATCCCAATTTTAGACCCACCTTTTAATTCATGTTAATGACCTTGAGGGATGTGTTTACTTCCTGTTGGAGGCATATTACATTTATAAATGTTAACATTTACATAGCAATTTTTAGTTCAGTTCAGTAAAAATCTTATGAGGAATTGAAAGAGAAAATTTAAAAAAATATATAATCATTAAAAAAACAGAAAAAATAATTCAAGAGAATTTTCCATGGGTTTTGCCTGCAGATGACTTCCTCAGTTTTCCTGCTCGGCAATTTGTTCTAATGACATGGAGCATTGCAGAGGGAATGTTGCAAATCCACAACAAGCAGAAACCTTACAACACTGGGCCAGATCAGCCTTCCCAGGACAGGGAAGAGAAAGGCTCCTAGCACGGGTGCCTCTGCCCTGAACATCTGACCATGCTGTGTCTGTATGCCCACCTGTGACAGTGAAGTCAAATGCAGGTATGTGAGCTTACAGTCTTATGAAATTGAAGGAAAATGACCCCAAAAATGCCCGTGCAGAACAATGAAGTGCTACTCTGCAGCATCCTGGAACTGAGTCCTTCATGAGAGGCCTCTGTCCTTCAATTGCTTTTATACCAGATTCTAGTGAAAAAGAGACAATGTAATTCCTTGGATAGTTTTATTATATATCATGATAGTCTCTTCAGATGGATGAGCAATTTCTGTTTTCAGCCATGTAGAAATTCACAGAAATAAGACAGAGAACGTTTTTTAGGTTTGAAGGGATTTGGAGAGCACAGTGAGGACACACTTATTGTGTCCTTCTAATCCATAAACACCCAGGAAGCCCACAGGACCAGATTTGTATCACCTCAGGTAAAAATTAGCCTGGGTCAGGAGCAAAGCAGAAGGCCTCATCCTGCAGACCTGTGTCAGTTTGGACAGATCCATGTGTCTGCATGTCTCTGTCCCATCCTGTGCTCCCTGCACACCAGGCCAGTTCAACAGTCAGCACAAAAGCTCTTCCCACTGGGAAAGGGCAGAGCCTGCGCCTCAACCTCCACGTCCACTTCATCTCTGAACTGCTCCTTTCCCACACAGACTCCTGCACCCATTCGCTAAGTTAGATTAGGTGTGGAGTTAAGTATGGGACGGGGGGTCACATAGGGATCCTTTCCACTGCAGACAGCGATCAGCAAGGCCAACGGGGTCCGCCAAGGGATCCACATCTGTTCCAGCACCTCCGGGGCCTGCAGGAAATATTCCTACTCCCAGGGATCTTCATGCACCTCACCAGAGTCAGACTCAGGAAGGATCAAATTGTCCCCAAGATTTGCCTGCCTAAGAGGTGAGCACAGATCTGGACCTGATGCCCTTGCTCATCGCACATGAAGACCATTTAATGGAAAGTGTGGATTCTCCTGTAAATACCTAGTGTGTTTAATACTCAGGGAAATCTCACAATTTAAGTCATTTGGGTTCATAAAAATTTTAATTTAAATTGTATGTACAGTGCTATTTAAAGTTTCCATAATTTCAAGAAAAGAGGTTAATTGAATGAATACCAAAGTCTTGCTATATTTATATATAAAGAAAGGTAATTTAGAGAGAACATCAGCCATTCTGGGTTTATCAGTCTCACTATAAACTCACCTTAAGTGTTTGGAATCACTCTCATCTTTTCCCAATTTTATGGCAATTTATATTTTAGATATAAACCACCTTCATATTTAAAAAATAATGAGCAGGTTCACTCTCTTCATTTTAAAGAAAAATCCATCAATCGTGTACCATCTGTCTATTTGTGTGTCTAAGTTTGAAACTCATGTTAGCCAAATAAAATTTCCTCTAACAATGTCTTAAAAAAATGTCTACTTGTCGCTGTTGCCCCTCCCAAATTTTGTTACTGTGAGCACCTTCTGCAGAGTGTGGACTCGCTGGGAGTTGCACACGGATGCACCCAGACTCCAGCCCTCTCCTCTCTGCTCCTCTCCTAGACCAATCATGCCCCGCATGTCCCAGGCCCTCAGAGCAGAGCCCTTCCAGCCTCCCAGTGCCTCCGCAGCCCACAGGCACCACAGATCTGGTTCCTGTCCTCGGAGCCCGAGTCCTGACCTGGTGCTGGGAGGCCTGTGGGCTCCTGGGAGAGACCTTGGAGACCTGGACCTTGGGGGCTGCTCAGGCTGTGGGCTGGGCCTGAGCCAGGGCAGGGAGGAGCCCGCGGGTGCTCAGTGCTTCCTGGGCACTTTGAGTCCTTTCTGGGGATCCAGCTGTGCCACTCAGACTCTCCAGGGTCCTGCATCTCAGTCTGGTGGGACCCTGTGAGTAAATATTCCTCCTTCACCCCGTGTGGCTAGGATGATTCTCCTTGCATTTGCCAATTTTGATTTTCCTGGGGAACAAATTTACCATAATATAATAGACTATATGATAAATTTAACATTAGTACATTAGAAGAAATACTTGAAATATTTGATATTTTAAGATTAATACTGAATTTGCTTTAGCTACTATTTATATCAAAATTTTCACATATTGACAGTAATCACTAAATCACAACAAAGTGTTTTAAGTCTTAAAAACTATAAAAAATGGAATGTCTAAAGGTTGATCAATCTGCTTCATCTTTTCAAAAAAACTATGCCTTGTTTCATTGATTGATTGTATTGTTTTTTAGCTATTATTCCATTAATTTTGGCTCTGTTATTTATTACCTATAATCTTCAATTGGTCTGAAGTTTGATTTCTCATCATTTTATTACATTGAAATGTATCATTAGATTTCCTTTCTACTATTGCTCTGATTTTCTAACACAGACAATAATATATTTTTAGAATTTCTTCAAAATTTTCTATAGTTTTAGGTTTCTTATTTTCATTTTTATTTGACTCTACATCTGTTAAGTTTTCCTTTGATATCTTTAGAGACACTGTACTCATTCAGAAGTGTGGCTTAATCTCTAAATATTTCTCAATTCTTGCAAATATTATTAATATTCATTTTTCTTTCATTGCTATTTGATATACAATGAGCTGTATTAGTTTTTCAGCTTCTGAATTATGGTCTAAAACACAATTTCAGCCTACTTGGAAATAGTTTGTGAAATGGTTTTGTTGGAAAAAAATTCTGCAAATTTCTGTTAAGTACAATAGAGTTATACTGTAGATTAATTTCATTCTTTCTTGTGAATTGTGTTTTTGAGTTTGAATGACTCACCTATATCTAAGAGTACAATATTGAATTTAATCATAAGTGTTGTCTTGGAGCTCATTTTTTTATGCTCATTGTTGTTTGTTTTACTAAAGTGAATGCATCAAATTTCTTGGCATATATATTTATGATTTTTACAGTTTCTTGTTGGATTGCTGTCAAAAAATGTGATGTTTTTTATACCTTTTCTTACTAAAGGGCTTGAGGAACTCTGGCTTGCTTTCAGAATTCATTTGTATGGAGTATCATTTTCCATCCTTTCATTTTCAGAATTTGTGTATATAGGTTGGTGATGTGTTTCTTGCAGGCAACATACAGTTGGATCTTTAATTTGATCCAAGTTTTCATTGTGTCTTTTAATTTAAACATTAAGTCCATTTACATATAAGATCATTATAGAAAAGTATGTGTAGATACCTGTCCATTTTTACTGTTTTAAATATTTTGTTTGGTTTGTTTATTCTTCTAATAGT
Organism: Fukomys damarensis; assembly: GCF_012274545.1. Lineage (NCBI taxonomy): Eukaryota > Metazoa > Chordata > Mammalia > Rodentia > Bathyergidae > Fukomys > Fukomys damarensis. The sequence goes on from NW_022900915.1 coordinate 46,713,880, forward strand.
ATTTATTCCTCTCTTTATACCCTGAGTAGCATTTATATTCCCCTTCTGAGGATATTACACCTTTAAATCCCTCATGCAAAGCTTCTTGAGTGGTAATGAATTCCTTCAATTTATGCTTATTGTGGGAGACCTTTCTTTGTCTTTTAATTCTAAAAGATATCTTGGTATGATACAGTAATCAAAGTTGACATTTATTTTACATTTGTTCTTGACCTACATCATTCTTTGCTCTCTTCACCTTTAGTGTTTCTTCTGAGAAATCTGTTGTGTTTCTGCAGAATTTGCTAGTATAACTAAGTTGATATTTCTCTATTAAAACTTTCAGTAATTTGGCATTGTGAATATAATATTCAATGGACAGTTTCTTTTCTAGTTGTCTTTCTTTTGGGCTATAAATGTATTCAGTACCTGAAAGTCCATCTCAATTCTGAGTTTTTGGAAATTTTCTGATCTCTTTTAATTTGATAGCTTTTATGTGTCATTAACAAATATATCTGCATTTGCTCTCCCACATCACTGAATGTGTTCTGTTAGCCCACAGGAATTACTCACTAACTACAGCTCATAGCTCTTCACATGAACAGTCACACTCACTCATTTTTAAAGGAAGCCCATTCTGTGTCCCAGTGAGCAAGACTTGGGTGACAAACATTTCAGTACTGCAGTGGCACAGGGCACGAGATAGACACTTATGAGGCTGAGAGTCCACCTGTAATTTTTAGAGTTCAGAGTAAGATATGTAGCAAGAACAATGGGATAAGTGTGTTGCTAGGAATGTGAGTGTTTTGAGGAGGATTCTTAGTAATGTGTTTTTTACTGTAATATTTAAGTATTCAAATTTTAAACAAAGGCTTTGATCACACAAAACATTCAAAAGGTCTGCAAAGGTTTCCTCATAATGCATTTCAATATGTCCATAATAATAAAATATTGTCTCCAAAACGACAATAATATCAGGCGCAATTTTTTATTGCAAAGGTGAGATGAAGTAAAAATATATATATTAGAACACATAACCATTATAAGGCCACATTTAAAATGTAAATATCTTAAATGTTATTTCTACTTTCTGAGGCCTCAATATTAAATATTTTTCTACTCCATATCCACTGCTGAATATACTTAGTCAGAACTTTACCTACATTGTTTTAGAGCAGAACTTCCCAGCCACTCTCTTCAGGGCCCCCAGAACCTCCTTGTTCCTCAGGCTGTAGATCACTGGGTTGAACACTGGGGTGAGGATGGTGTAGAAGACAGCCACCAATTTGTCCTCTGCTGGAGACCGCAGGGTTTTGGGGCGGAGATAAGTGAAAACAAAGGGTGCATAGTAAAAAGTTACCACAGTGAGGTGGGCACTGCAGGTGGAATAGGCTATCTTCCTGCCTTACTGTGAGCGCATGCGGTAGACAGCAAGGAGCACTTTTCCGTAGGAACCCAGGATGACCAAGAAAGGAAACAGGAGAAAGATGATGATGCTGAAGAACACAAAATACTCATAGACCTTGATGTCCCCACAGGCCAGAGTCAGCATGGCTGGGATATCACAGTAGAAATGATCGATAGCCCTGGACCTGCAGTAAGGAATGTGTAGGACATAGAATGTGTGAGCACAGGAGTTGACAATACCCATGGCCCAGGATCCCAGGATCATCAGCACACACACTCTTCTGTTCATGCGGATGGGGTAGTGCAGAGGGAAGCAAATAGCCACATAGCGATCATAGGACATAGACATCAAGAGCAGTCCTTCTGAACCTGCTAAAGTTGCGAAGAAGAAACACTGAACCCCACACCCAAGGAAGGAGATGGACTTGTTCCCAAACAGGAAACCGGAAGCCATCTTGGGCACAGTGGTGCAGATGTAAATGAGGTCCATGAGGGAGAGCTGACTGAGCAGGAAGTACATGGGTGTGTGGAGCTGAGCGTCCAGGAGGATGAGCAGGACCATGGACAGGTTGCCAGTCAGGGCCATCAGGAAGATGGGGACTGTGAGAGTGAAGAGGAAAAGACCAAGGCTTGATGGGGGGAACAGGCCCAGGAGGATGAAGTCAGTGGAGGTCTGATTGTAATTTTCCATTTGGCATTTGTTTAACTTTCCTGAGATTTCCTGCCATGATGAGGGACATATAGATAAAAAGTTATTTCAATTCTTTATTTCATTGACACTCATGCATTCTAGTATCACATCTCTTTTAATATTAAGAAACTATTTTCAAAAATCAGCTACAGTTTTTGCTTGGTACATATATCCAAAAATACATGGGGGAATATGATATATGATTCCATGAATTGATGAAAATGATATATTTTTATAATGCTTTGCTCAAATAAGATAATCTATTTGTTATTACTATGAGATGTTGCCCCTTAGGACTCTAAAAATCAGTGGAATTATCTAAATGATGGTGTCAGATGTTAATATACTTGTAAAGAGCCCTAACGAAGAGTTTTCCTCCTTTCTGATGTCTGATTATTTTTTAAATTATTTTTGCATAACAAAATGATATTTAATTTTGCATTTTCAGACATTTAATAAGGAATTTAAAGCTCTAGTAATAGATACAAAAGTCTCAAAAAGCAAACAATAACACCCAAAAGTCCCCTCCAAGTGTTTGGCACAGTTGAGCCATTCTCTGTGCTGGAGATCCCCTGGGTGTCCTGAAGAGCTGGACCACAGCAACCTTCCCCATCAACATTCAGACAGACGCCTTCACAGGAAGTCAAGGAACCCACTGGCTCCTGGGTCCTGCATCAAATGTGTGACCATACATTTATCTCACGTCCACATATAAGACCTCCGTCAAGAGCCAATAGACTTGAATTTACAGCAGTGTACCATCCAGTCCGACTGCCCAGGACCCGTGCATCCTCCATTGTACCAAGAAGTCCTGAGGCCACTGTGCCAAGGCACTGAATCCTTTATCTCTCTTCCAGTGTTGCCATAAAGATTTCTAGTAAAGTTCAAAGTTGACGTAATTCCTCCTGTTATTTTAATATATGATATATTATGATCACCTTGGTGCTATATAGGCAATTTTTTGCAGTTATTTAAAAATATATGAAAGCAAGGAACACAACATTTTTAGGATTTGAAGAGCATGGTGTATATATGACTGTTCATATTCCTGTATCCTGAATCTTCTATCTCTGGAAGCCCAGAAAGATGGGTCCTCAACCACACAGAAATAAGCCTGGTCCTGGAGTCCTGAGAGAGGAGGAGCAAAGCCCTGGACCTCATCTTGAGGACCTGGGTCAGGCTGGGAGGTACCATGCTTCCCAGGTGCACAACTCTGGCAGAGTCAGAGAGAATTCCAGGTCCTCACACACAGGACGGTTGGCTCAGGGGGACAGGGCCCGCGGCCCCTCCTGACCTGGACCTAGGACGAGCCTGGCCAGCCCCAACAGCCCACGCATGAGGGGTCCACATAGGGCTGCTGTTGTTGCCCTGACAGCAAGGCGGCACAGTGGGTGCAGTGGGGAGACAGAGGCTCCTGGGCCCTCCCGTCCCAGGGAAGTCTGAGCTATACACTTCAATAGGTGTCTTTACATTTAGAAAACACTCTCACCCCAGTGCTGCTTCACTGGAATGTGGTGTTTAAAAATCAATAACTCTTAGAAGAAGCTTTAGTGAAAAGCCCTATCAGATAGTGTTTTATAAAACACTTAGGAAAAGCTTTCATAATCAACAGATTCATGTGAGTTAAAATACTGTGGAGAGAAAAAAGCTTTCCCTTTAGATCTCCTTGTACTAATAGGGGGAAAAAAAACAAAGCAGTGAGCTAGAGAAACAGAGAAATCTGTGTTCCAGAAACACAAGGAGAAGCAGACTCTCTGAAGCTCCTTCCTCCTTCAGATGACAGAGGCACAGCCCAAGCACCCGCAGGGTCCCCCTGTCCCTGTTCCAACCTGCACCCCCTGCACACCAGGCCTTGTTCAGCAGTCAGGGCAAAAGCTTTTCCCACTGGGAAAGGGCAGCGCCTGTGCCTTAACCTCCACGTCCACTTCATCTCTGAACTGCTCCTTTCCCACACAGACTCCTGCACCCATTCGCTAAGTTGGATTAGGTGTGGAGTTAAGTATGGGACGGGGGGTCACATAGGGATCCTTTCCACTGCAGACAGCGATCAGCAGGGCCAACAGGGCCTGTCAAGGGATCCACATCTGTTCCAGCACCTCCTGGGCCTGCAGGAAATATTCCTACTCCCGGGGATCCTCATGCAACTCACTAGGGTCAGACTCAGGAAGGTTCAAATTGTCCCCACGGTTTCCCTGCCAGGAGGTGAGCACAGGTCTGGATCTGATGCCCCTGCTCATTGCACACGAAGACCATTTAATGGGAAGCATGGATTCTCCTGTAAATATCTAGTGCATTTAAAACTCAGAGAAATTTCATAATTTAAATAATTTGAGTTCATATATAATTTTAATTTATATTGTACATATATTGTTATTTAAAGCAGGCATAATTTCAAAACGAGACAATAATTGAATGTATACCACAGCCTTGTGATATTTATATATCGAGAAATATAATTTATAGATAACATCAGCCATTCTCTGGGTTTATCAGTCTCATTATCAACTCTCCTTAAGTGTTTGGAATCACTCTCACCTTTTCCCACATTTTATGATAATTTATTGTTCAGATATAAACCACCTTCATATTTCAATAATAATGTGTTTAATGAGCATGTTCAAGTCTCCACATTTTAAGGAAAAATCCATCACTAATGTAGCATCTGTCTATATGTGTCTAAGCTTGAAAACCATGTTAGCCAAATAAAATTTCCTTTAACAATGTCTTGTTAAAAAAAATAAAAGTCTACTTGTAGCCCTTGCTCCTCCTATTATGTTACCTTAAGCACCTTCTGCAGCGTGTGGGCTCCCCGGCTGCTGCACATGGATGCACCCAGTCCCCAGCCCTCTCCCCGCCTAACCCAAGGGCCCCAGGCCAGGCCAGACCTGCAGAGCAGAGCTCTTCCTGCTTCCCAGCACCTCCACAGTCCTACGCACCTCAAATCTGGCTGCTGTATTGACCCCGGAGCCTGAGTCCCGCTGTCCTTACCAGGGGCTTGGAGGCCCGCAGGCTCCCAGGAAAGTCCTGTGGGACCTGGACCATGGGGGCCGCTGAGGCTGCAGGCTGGGCCTGGGCCAGGACAGGAGGAGCCTGCGGGTGCTCTGTGCTTTCAGGGCCAAGCAGGTCCTTCCTGGGGATCCCAGGGTTCCGCTCAGACTCTCCAGGGTCCTGCATCTCACAGTCTGGTGGGACCCTGTGAGTAAATATTCCTCCTTTGTCCCATGATGCTTGGATGCATCTCCATGGGTTTCCCAGCTTTGATTTTCCTGGGGAGAAAACTTACTGCACTACAGTGAAATACGATGACTTTAACATGAACGCCCTGCAAGAAGATTTTTAAGTTGTCTGGCATTATAGCATGCATTTGTAATTTGTTTTATGTTGTATTTATGATCAAGTTGGTTTCATGTTGTTAATAATTATTATGTCATGGCAAATAATACTAAGTTTTAAAATGGATAACAAAGAATTCCCATTCGTCACATTAGTGGGATGTGTTTTAGGACACATGGATATTACATGTCATTGCAGATGAAATGTTAAAAGTTCTGCGATGTTTTTTTCATGATCTGTCATAATTGAGGTAATGATACATTTCCAGGAATGTGATCCTACTGGCTTACTATAGGTCTTTTTCTTTGTTATTGTCATAAACTGTATGTTAGATACAATGAATGGTTTAATTATTTGTTCTGGTGCTATGCAATTTCATTCAGCGGATTCACATTTTTGTGCAATCACAGACACCAGTCAGCTCCCAAACTTCTCATCATGCAGAGCTCAGACTCACAGCAGAAAGAGAAGCTGCTCATTCTGCCTCCTGTTGTCCCATTAACTCCGTTGTTCTGCTTTTACCAATTATTTCTTCTAAGTTTCTTCTAAATATTGAATTATGCAGTGTTTGCCTTTCTTAGTCTGACTTACTGTACTTCAAATAATGTTCGCACCATTCATCCTTAGAGCATGTATCACAGTTTAATTCCTTTTGAAGGCCAAATAATTCCCCCTGGATGTACATAGCTTCTCTACTTTTCATTCATCTTCTCGTATTGGTTTGCATTCGAACTTCTGGCTTTTGTGAATGATGTGGTTGTAAACTTTGGAGCAGCAAAGTTATTTGAGAGCCAATTCTTGAATGCCCTGGATATGTGTTTTATGCATAACATGCTGGGGAGCTGCCACACTTTTTTCACAGTGGATCACAACTTTAAATTCCCCTCAGAAAAGTCTCAAGATTCTCCTACTTGCCGACATTCTTGGCACCCAAGCCAACACCTGGTCTTTCCTCTCCCTCTATCCTTTCTTCTTTACCTTTTAATGGCAGGTTTCCAGGGGGGTATGAAGGTTCTCCTTACTGAAGCTCTCATTTCCTGTCTTCTGGAAAAGTGGACCACGCTCCCATGTGCTTGTTGGTCACGTGCACGTCTCCCTCAGGAAGATGTGCCTTCCACTCAAGTGCCTATTTCTGGACTGTGCAGGGCAGTGAACCTAGAGCCTCACACCCGCTGCCCAGGGCCCCACCACTGAGCTACCCCTGACCTTTGCTTTGTTTATAAAGATTGTGTACTTGCTTCTCGAGTCACTGTTGCCATTCAGAAAGAATTTATTTATATGCTACTGTTTTTATGCCGATAATTTATGCAAACACTTCTCCGAGTCCATGGATTGTCCTTTCCCTCCATTGAAAATGTTCCTGGTGGAGTTATTTTGTTGAACTGACGAAGTATTGTGTGTCTATTTTTATGCCTGTGCTTTTGCTATCTTACTGGTGAGGTCTTTGCTAAAATGTATGTTATAAAGATTATATATAAATACTGTATTTCTCTCAAGAGTTCTGTATCTTTAATGATTATATTCAAGGCTTTAATCCATATTCAGAAAATTTAATATATATATTAGAATGGTTGAAATTGAATTGTTTCATGTTAACTCCAAGTTTGTCTAGCATATTTGTTGAAAATGCTGATTTTCCCATTGAATAATATTAGCACATTTGTGGAAAACAATACTTACCTTTATGTGATTGTCTTGCTGGGCTTTACTTTCTGGTCACTTGGGTCCTGTGTCTTTTTCTCACTACCACACGCTTCATTACTGTTGCTTCACAGGTGAGTTTAAAATCAGAAACTCTAAGTGATCGCACTCCTGGGACTCTAAAGTTACTTCCATGCTTGAGTTCCCTGCCTTTGAACCCAGTCCCAGAACATGACGCAGTGCACTCAGAGGGCTGGGCTCAGCCTTCCCCACAGCACCGGACAGTTTGGTTTGCAAACAGGCTGAGGTCCTTCATTTGGTGTGGGACGCAGAGCATCACCGGGATTTCTAGGTGGAAGAAGATGTCAGAGTTGATCACGCCTGTGTCCATTACCATGCTTGGGTTCCCTGCCTTTGAACCCAGTCCGAGAACATGACCCGGTGCACTCAAAGGACTGGGCTCAGACTTCCCCATAGCACAGGACAGGTTGGGTTGCAAAGGGGCTGAGGTCCTTCATTTGGTGTGGGACGCAGAGCATCACCGGGATTTCTAGGTGGTAGAAGACGTCAGAGATGATCAAGCCTGTGTCCATTCCAGTCACATTCATGTCTGCACGAGCCCAGACAGGAAGTCACACAGATGTGTGACTCTGAGGCTTAAGGGATCTGGTCCCAGGCCCAGGGCAGCCTCTTCCTGTGAGGACACCCTGACCTCACATCAGCCCTGCAGGCAGGAGCCCAGCTCAGTACCTTGGTCTGCTCTGAGCATCATGACTGAGCGCTCACAGATCCCCAGCACAGCACACCAGGGAAGGTGGCAGCTGAGGAGCCACAGCCAGGCCAAGGTGCTGTGCAGAAGCCTGGGCTGAGGGACTGGTGCCTCCCACAGGAGCCTCACACCGGCCTGGCCTGGGCACTGGGGTTTAGACTTAGTTCATCCTAAGGGAAGAGAGAAGGGTACAGGACCTGAATAAATACAATGACCGTGTTCGTGAGTGTAAGTGCACAGTGTATTTGTGACACTAAAACCTTTCTCTTCGGTCTACTTTCATTTTCCACTAAAGCCCACAACTCCTTAATGAGTAGCACATTTACCTATTTTGAAAACATATTCCCAAAATTCACTGATAATAACCCAGAAAAAGAAGACATGAGAACACTTGATTCAGCAGGGGAAATAGAGATGTGTTCGTGAGTGTAAGTGCACAGTGTATTTGTGACACTAAAACCTTTCTCTTCGGTCTACTTTCATTTTCCACTAAAGCCCACAACTCCTTAATGAGTAGCACATTTACCTATTTTGAAAACATATTCCCAAAATTCACTGATAATAACCCAGAAAAAGAAGACATGAGAACACTTGATTCAGCAGGGGAAATAGAGATCATTTAAGACACTGAGGACACCCTGACCCCATGTGAGCCTCTCAGGCATGAGCCTGGCTCAGTAACTTGGTCTGCTCTGAGTATCCTGACTGAGCGCTCACAGCTCCCCAGCCCAACACACCAGGGAAGGCGGCAACTGAGGAGCCACAGCCAGGCCAAGGTGCTGTGCAGAAGCCTGAGCTGAGGGACTGGCACCTCCCACAGGAGCCACACTGTCCTGGCCTTGGTACTGGGGCTTGGGCTTAGTTCACCCTAAGGGGAGAGAGAAGGGTCCAGATAAAGGACATTAATGTTCGTGAGTGTAAGTGCACAGTGTATTTGTGACACTAAAACCTTTCTCTTCGGTCTACTTTCATTTTCCACTAAAGCCCACAACTCCTTAATGAGTAGCACATTTACCTATTTTGAAAACATATTCCCAAAATTCACTGATAATAACCCAGAAAAAGAAGACATGAGAACACTTGATTCAGCAGGGGAAATAGAGATCATTTAAGACTGTTTTATATTTCTTCTTTCTTTAGTCCACTCTCAGGACGCAGAATTTCCAGTATCCATGCTGAGTCAAATAAACTCTTCGCTGTGTGAATCTCAGCCACAGCCTTAGCACAGGAGCCTAGTCCATGGTGCCAGACTTTCCCTGGAGCTCAGGGTCATCGGTGCATTAAGGGTGCTAACATCCACCCGGGACTCGTGGATGCCATAGGGACAAGGTCACCAAGTGTCCTTCTGTCCCCTTCTGTGGCATCCAGAGGGGCACAGGTGGCCTCTGCAGGACTGTTCCTCAGGCACATACTGGGCCTTGTGTGTTCTTGGAGTGTTTCCTCTGCTTCTCCATAGTCCAGTGAGATCCTGCCCTCCTTCCTTCTGCCACTGTCCCTGCAGTGCTGGGATGGAACCTAAGGCTTTGCGTTGGCTGAGAAAGTGCTCCAACACTGAACTGCACCCAGTGCATTTTGTTGTTATTATCATTTTTTTCCTTTGTTACTGGGGGTCAAACTTAGGACCTGCACTTGTAAGGCAGGCAGTCACCACTTTGCTAAATCCCCGGCCCTTGTTATTATCAAGAAGATGATGATTTTAAATTTTGAGACAGGGTATTAATTTTTTCAAAGTGCCTTAGAGTTCACAATCTTCATACCCCTGGGAAGAGAGGCATGTGCTGCCAAGCCAGGCCCTGACTTTTTTAGCCATTTGTATACTTTCAGTTTACAACAGATGAGTTATACACATGTTTTCAGCAAAGGTGCATGGATATTCTGTCCCCGATTCCATTTGGCTGCCATTGAGAGTGTGACTGGAGACAGAGATGTTCAGTGCAGTATTTGCCTGTTGAGTTTAATCACTAAATATCTCGTTTTTCCGGCAAATGGTGAAATTCTGTGATATGAGGGCAGTGTGTGAAGAGCAGGCAGCCGACTTCTTCCCTAAGGAGCTGCTCAGTTATCACACATTCCCTATGGTGGACCAAGGGTGCATCAGCTGTATTTCCACGGATGTCCAACATTCTGTCTAAAGTGGCTCACACTGAGGGAGGGGGACTTGACTGAGGCCACATATAAATCATATCATACGGTTAATATGTAAGCAACAAAATTTCCCTTATTATATCTTAGCTTATCATTATATTATTTAAAAAATACTATGTGTCCAACTCTAATAGTTGAATAGCAACTCCTGGCATGGTGTAAGTTCTCAGCCTGGACCGGAGATCAGCCTGTGCTGCTCCCTGGCCACACCAAACTGAAGCTATTGATCTGCTCACAGCAAAAAGTCCACCAGAGGTCCCTGGATGGCATGAACATCACAGACTCACAAAATTGTCTCCACGGTGTGGACCTGGTCTGGAGAACTGGTTATTTGCTTCCCCTCTGCCCTCCTCCCAGGCTCTGCAGACTGAGCCACGCACCCGGACTCGCTCTGCAGCCTAAATTCTTTCCTCTGCGCAGCACACAGCTTGGCTGGAGGAGTGTAGGGGCCGCCTGAGTCTGAGTAAGCAGCTGGACTCAAGCTTATGAACAGAGACCTCGCCTAAGCCAAACCCTCAGCCCGAGTCAGCAGGAGGGAATGTGTGACTGAAGTTATCTCCTTGGAATGAGGCGTCGACGCGGGAGCAGCCTTTGCGGGAGCTTGCAGCAGAGCCCTGGACAGCAGAGGTAGATGATCCTGCAGTGCGATTCCTAAATAATCCGTTGATAATGTATAACATGACGTTCAATCGCATCTCATTGTTCGTCTTCCCAAACCTAAGACTTTACCCTGTCATAGCGTTCTTATTAAATGAGCTCCATAGGATTAACTTAGGTAGAGGTAGAAGAACCTGCAGGGCATGTCTTTATCTTCCATTAGCACATTATTAATGGTTCTCACGACTTAGATCATCTTTCATTTTTCCAAATCATATTACTCATCCTGCCCTAGAGCTGCTAATAAAGTGATTCCTTGGGATTAATCTGGATTAATGAAATATGGGAGCTATAAAGATAAATTTTCTCTAGGCTGATATAAGGACCTCTAGATTTTTCATGTCAGGGCCTAACTCATAAATTTAATATCTAAAATATAGGCATTATTTCCACATTTATATTTCATTGATCAATAAGTAAAAAGTCAATATATGAAAATAATGATGTAATCTCAACTTGAACTTATGCATTTCTAAGCTAATTATAAAAATTGAAAAAAGCACTCAGTTTTACAACACTGCAGAGAAATTATATATGTATATATATATATGTGTATATATATAGATATGTATAAATATAGGCATTATTTCCACATTTATATTTCATTGATCAATAAGTAAAAAGTCAATATATGAAAATAATGATGTAATCTCAACTTGAACTTATGCATTTCTAAGCTAATTATAAAAATTGAAAAAAGCACTCAGTTTTACAACACTGCAGAGAAATTATATATGTATATATATATATGTGTATATATATAGATATGTATAT
>NW_022900915.1:46725639-46767652 GCF_012274545.1 Fukomys damarensis
TGTGGTAGGACTTGGGTCTCATGTATGTGAAAATAGATGGCCCATAGAACATGACAACCACAACCATGTGGAAGGAACAGGTGGAAAAGGACTTTTTCCGGGCCTCTGAGGATTTGGTTTGCAAGACAGTGTACAAAATTTTGACATAAGATACAGAGATCACGGAGAAAGGGATCAACAGGAAAATGATGCCACTTACATCAACCCCTTGCTCATAGTGTGACGTGTCCACACAGGACAACTTCAGCAAGGCGGGGATCTCACAGAAATAATGATCAATTACCCGTGGCTCACAGAAGGTAAAGTGGAGCACATAGGCTGTGTGGACTATGGAGTTGAGAGTCCCCACCAGCCAGGCCCCCGCTGCCATGAGTACACAGACTCTGTCACTCATCAGTGTGGCATAGTGCAGGGGGTGGCAGATGGCCACATAGCGATCATAGGACATGGCAGCCAGCAGAAGGCACTCGCCACCCAGCAGGATGAGGGACAGGAAGATCTGGAATCCACAGCCTGCGAAGGAGATGGTTCTGCTGCCAGACAGGAAGTTGGCGATCATTTTGGGGACGATGTTGGAAATGTGCAAGATGTCCATGAAGGAGAGGTGGCTGAGCAGGAAGTACATAGGGGAGTGGAGGCGGGAGTCCCTGCGGATGAGGAGGATCAGGAGGGCATTTTCTGTGACAGTCAGGATGGAAAGGATGCACAGAGAGGAGAAGAAGACCAGGCTGGTGTGGGAGGATGAGAACAGTCCCAGAAGGATGAAATCCCTGCTGGAAGTCTGATTCTCAGGGATCATGTTGTATCTTCAGTGTTTATCTAGACATATTCCTGGGTTGATAACAAACTAGTCATGTTAAATGAATTATTATCAATTATGCTAATTATATGAATTAGTTATTGACACAAATGCATGGCTGCTTAGTTAAATCACAATAATAGAAGTAATGAAGTGGCAATCTCCTTTACTTCGGTCTACGTAATAAAACGAAAGCTGGTGCTGTGTCTTTTCTAATCAACAACGAGTACCTCTCAGCCAGTGTTGGCAGTGGGGATGCTCTAAAATGTGTACAATTACTTCTTGAATCTAACTATGACACTGATGTGTTGACTGTGCTCCTGGTTCCAGGCAGTCTCAGGTGTGGGTAATTACCTGTGCTTCTCTCTGGCGCCCGTTTCAGGGATTCTGGCCCCACTCTCCCTTGTGGAGGCTCCTGCTCCCGCTCAGTCCCTGCCTTTCCTTGTCCACGGTCCGCTGATCATTTTCCATCCTCCACACCAACTCTACTCCAACTGGAACAGCGCACAGCAAACTTCTGCCTCATCCATGCTGTTGTGATAAGGCCTTGCTCCCCGCTGGGCGTGAAATCCTGGGGGCGACCTTGCCGGGATCACAGCAGGCCCAACCTTGTCCGTCTTTCTCAGGAGGGCAACACAGATGCGAGGGAATGTGATTCTCTTTGTATTTTCATTCATACAAAAAATTAGAATAGAAAATTTCATTACTTCTAAGAGTCTCGCTATGAATAAGTGGTAAAATAACAAAGCTTAGCTTAGTCTGTGTGTGCAATTTGAAATATCAATCATATTTAATCAGAGAAATAAAAGGCCTGTGTCAGTCACAACCAATAATCTGTCTTTGGACATATATTTTATTTTTGCCTGTTTTATGATGTAAAGAAATTAAATCATTAAAAAGTTGAATATATGGCAACAGTTTGAAGGGTGAAATTACAAATGAAGAATGACCCAGTTGCCTCATAATTAATTAATTCAAAGGTTACAGCTGTTTTGTACCCGAGACAAACTGTCTGGTCTTATGGATGGAATTGCTCTGGACATTCATGGTTAACCACTAGCCACCGTGCTCAGGCCTGGCTTACATGGAAATGATCCACCGACTTTACTCCTGGCTTGAAATAACCCTCTGCCTATAAACATGGTTATACTGCAGGACTTCCTTCTAAGACACATGAATCCTACGGTACCTTTCAGTCTCCACAGATCCTACTTCCAGTTTTATCATTTCCTTTGTTTTTACTCAAGACTTATGAAGTGCCCTATGTATCTAGGAATTATTTTAACTTATTTAGACTTAAATATGTTCCTCTCTCTTCCTATAACCCTCTGCCTATAAACATGGTTATACTGCAGGACTTCCTTCTAAGACACATGAATCCTACGGTACCTTTCAGTCTCCACAGATCCTACTTCCAGTTTTATCATTTCCTTTGTTTTTACTCAAGACTTATGAAGTGCCCTATGTATCTAGGAATTATTTTAACTTATTTAGACTTAAATATGTTCCTCTCTCTTCCTAAGTACTCCAGACATTACAAGGAACTTTAATCCTTTTTTGTATTTCTGCCTCTAAGTACTGGATGATTGTAGTTCATATAATTAAAAAATATACATTATAAGACCTATGTGATCAAACTCTAAGACAAGAGGCAACAGGATAATGATAAGTTCCCCTTCTCAAACATATATTTTAATTCTAAAACTGGAGGGCCACAACTGTCATTTCCTTTCCAGAAAATTAATAATGAGTATCTTATAGGCATTATTATGGATATAAAGATAATAGAGTGTTCAAACATTTTTCCTTCCTATTTCTTATACAGAAAATTATATTTCAGCATATTTTTCATAGCAAACAGAACATCTTTATCCCCTTCTCAAACATATATTTTAATTCTAAAACTGGAGGGCCACAACTGTCATTTCCTTTCCAGAAAATTAATAATGAGTATCTTATAGGCATTATTATGGATATAAAGATAATAGAGTGTTCAAACATTTTTCCTTCCTATTTCTTATACAGAAAATTATATTTCAGCATATTTTTCATAGCAAACAGAACATCTTTATTTTTAGATAAGCTTGGTTATATTTTTTACTGAAGTGCAGTGGTGAAAACTTCTTTTTAAAAACTTCTAAAAGCTATTAACCTCAGCGACCCACTTGACGTCAGTAAAGTTATGTTCTGTGACAAAATTGTAGACACAGACATTTCCTGGGTTGGTGACTGACAGAGTAAAACTGTCTGCTGCTGCTTGTAATTCTCTGACCTACACAGGAGCTGGTTGGAGAGGCAGATATGGAACAAGGGATTGGCCTGAATGTAGATCTCACACAATTGTGGAATACTGCCATGGTGTGGAGGGGCACCGTAAATATATAACACTCTGCCTCACCCAGGACTGAGTGTGCTATGTTCTCAATTTATTATATTTAAAAATGGTGGAAAAAGCAATTTATTTACTAATTTTTAAAAGGAAGAATAAGACCCAAAGTTCAGTACAGTGCAGTACTCTGGAATGAATGGATCTGAAATCCGCTTATATCAAGTGCCACATAATGTATTGGGAATTAAAATTAGAGTTAGTAACACCACAGCCACACACGCACACACAGAACAGGACTTGGAACTGACCAGCTCTCAGAGACCAGGACTGAACTGTTTTCGATGATTGCAATATTACCACTGACATTATTACTCTGATATTAGGATTAGTTCTCTTTCTGGATTCTGTAGGTACACATTTGAACAATATTGCTAACTGGGAGAGAGCTTGAGAATATGACAGAATATCAGCGAATAAAATGCAACGGAATTCACTTGTGTGGCTCAGAATTGTGCAATGGACTCACACCCGCTGAGATCTTCTCTGAGGGAGGAGGAGGCAGTGTATCCGGGAGAGGGCCCAGTCAGGTTCTCCCGTGATCACATCCACGGATGGCTGTGAGGGGCAGAGCTGTGCTCCTTGCATTAGAGGTGGTCACCCGTCTGCTCAAACTCACTTTTGCCGGCCACTGACACTTCTCAGTGCTTTGCCCTGTGACTCTTTGGAACACTCTGTATCATTTATAAAACTGTGGTACAGTGTGTTGTCCCAGAGAAAAACTAGGGATTTAGCCCGAAGTCCCTGAAATACCCTCCCATCTTCCGAAGTTCCTTGCCGAGTCAGAGGGACACTCGCAGTGAACAGGACCTGAGATGCAGTGTTGGCCCAGCGCTGTCTGCCTTCTCCCAGACAGGGCTCTGGCATGCCCGGCCCCCAGTGGGAAGGCTCTGCCTGGCCCTAGGACTGCTGGGCCTACCAGGGGACATACAAACCAGTGACCCCTGTGAGGCTTGCTTTGGTCTGCAGCAGCCTCCCTCTGGGTCAGGCTGTGGGACAGGCACGGGCTTCCCTCAGGGCTCCGCTGCACTTCCTGTGTTCTCCAGCACTTTCCCTGTGCAGCCCCTGCCCCTGCCGACTACGACTCCAACCAACTGCAGTGGACATGCTGAGTGCCCTGGGTTTGCTGTCCTGTCCAGCCTGCCATACCATGCTCTCCTGCTAGACACTCGTGGGACGTCTCCCTCACAGTGACAGCGGGAATTGTCTCCATCTCCCTGTATCCTGGCAGGGACAGCAGACTGTGGGCCTGGCACAAGCTGACCCCACCTGCAATGT
Source organism: Fukomys damarensis (assembly GCF_012274545.1). Taxonomy (NCBI): domain Eukaryota; kingdom Metazoa; phylum Chordata; class Mammalia; order Rodentia; family Bathyergidae; genus Fukomys; species Fukomys damarensis. Next base: position 46,730,103 of record NW_022900915.1, read on the forward strand.
GACTGGGTCCCAGGGTGACATCGATGCATCCCAGCTGAGGTGCGTCTGCCCAGTCAGTGCCCCCGAGGTGAGTGTCACCACCACGAGCAGAGCTCTATCCTGAAACGAAATCCCACCCTGTGTTTATCCTCTGTGCTCCTGCCCTGCATGCCTTGTCATCTCCATGCTCCTCCTCCCTAAGTGCCTCTCCCGCCCAAGTCTCCCCTCCTCTGGCTTTCCTGTGTGGCCCTGATGGCTGGAAACACCTCCACTTCCCTGTCAGGCACACAGCACCCACGTGGCCTCACCGCTCCTGCATCAAACCTTACATTCTCAGCACTCTGCAGAAGCAGGACTCTGACTCCACTCAGCCTTGGACACCTGGGCACTGGTGGGAACCGCAGACGCAGACCTTCCTCCTGCCATGGCCTTGCTTTTCCCTGCAGGGCAAAGAGGATCTGGGCTCCTAAAGTGGATTTGTGTCATCCCAAAGGGAGAAGCCCCCAGAGACTCTGACCCAGACGGCTGGAGCCACCAGGCCATTTCTGCTGACCAAGGGGCACCACAGCCCTCTGGGGCTCTCAAATCATCCCTCGCCTCTAGTGCTCACCTAAAAGCCACTTCTCAGTTTACTGATGGAAATACATTTACAATCCATATTTGGCCTTCATAGGACACAAGTTGATAGGAAAAAGGCTGGCACACCCAAGCATCACACATAGTTGTGTTTTGTGAATGCAACAGTGCAAGCATAATTATTAAACAAAGAGGCTTCAAACAATATAGTTTTATTGTCCATGGTCCTATTCTGTACATTACTCCTGTAAACCTGTATACCTCTTTGTCATAAAATTTCCTACCTAATGCTTGCATCATACAGTGCACAGAACCAAATTCTCTCTGCTCATGCACTGGGGATTTTGAAAGTATGTCCTTGATGGAGGAGAAGAGAGCAATAGTCCAGCAGTTTGGAGAAGGTGGGGGATGTACATGTGGTGATCAGAAGATATTCAATTTTTCTTTGTTTTTGCCTACAAGGCAAAGTTGTAGCAATGAGACATTAAGCCAAAGAAGGCTAAAAATAGTGCTTCTTAATTTGCTGTTTTCAGTGAAGGCCAGAAAGGATAAGATGAATTCAACCAAGAGTTAGCAGACACCAGGACATAAGCACCACAGAAAAAGATATGTCTGCTGCCATGTGCCACACGTGTTGCCCACCATGCGTTATAACTCAACACACTGAGAGTCTGGGCTCCTGTGTGCAGGGTTTATGGAATGCACAGTACTCACTAGAAGGGGAAAGGTCCTGTGAACTCCTCTTCCCAGACCCGATCTGAGATTAACTGTGAGGTCAGGATGGGGCAGGAAAGGAGTACGGAAGTGGATATGTGGGGAAGGGAACTGAGTCATTAGCTGTGGGGCGAGGTCAGGTCTCTGAAATCTGTCCAGAAGATGAGCGTGATGTTTGCCAAGACATGTTCAAATACACACCTAAGCTCATAAGAGCAGATGATATTCAGAATGTCTGAAAGCAAAGCAAACAGTGTATCTATAAATGAATCTGGACATATAATAGGTTACATGTTTAAAGAAGTATCAATCAAATTTAAAAAGAATCTTGAGTAACAAAATTAAATTTAATTTTACTCATCCTTGTATAGAAAATTTTAATTTCATTATTGTATGCTAGAGCATTACTGTCATGCATATTATAAGTGATACAAATCACATGACATTATAAGTTGTCCATGAAATAATGAATGATGACATCTGAGTGCATATTCCATATAATTTGAAAATGCAGACAAGGTAATAATTCATATTTCACAGGGCCAGGGATTTAGTTCAGTGGCAACATGCCTGCCTCACCTCAGCAAGGTCCTAAGTTTGATCCCCAGTAATGAAAAAAAAATATCATATTTCACATATGAGCTTGAGTGAGTGATTCTTGAAACATGATGCCTTGAAGATATTACAAGTTCAGTGGAAGATAGTAGGAAACCACTTTTTACCATAAGTACATCAGAATTAGTAGCAGAGAAGAATGAGCACATTTTTAGAAATTTGAATTTACAAAAGCTACATATTTCCTATTTAGCATTGTCAGCAAGGTTTCTCAACAACTCACTTGTTTTGAAAGCAAGAAAGAAGTTTGATTGTCTTTGCAATCAAACATGGTGAAAGTCCCAGAGTAACCATATATGAAAAAATGAGTAAAACCAAAGTAGAGCCTATTTCCCTTTCATTTGTTAGCCATGGGAATATTTTTGACAATGTTACTGACAGCCTGCAGAACATCTTTATTCCTGAAGCTGTAGATGACAGGGTTGAGGGTGGGTGTGAGGACGGTGTAGAATATGGCCAAGAACTTATCCTGGCCAGGAGTGTGGTAGGACTTGGGTCTCATGTATGTGAAAATAGATGGCCCATAGTACATGACAACCACAACCATGTGGAAGGAACAGGTGGAAAATGACTTTTTCCTGGCCACAGAGGATTTAATTTGCAAAACAGTGTACAAAATGTTGATATAAGATACAGAGATCATGGAGAAAGGGATCAATAGGAAAAGAATGGCATTTACATCAAGCCCTTGTTCATAGTGTGATGTGTCCACACAGGACAACTTCAGCAAGGCGGGGATCTCACAGAAATAGTGGTCAATTACCCATGGCTCACAGAAGGGAAAGTGGAGCACATAGGCTGTGTGGACTATGGAGTTGAGGGTCCCCACCAGCCAGGCCCCGGCTGCCATGAGCACACAGACTCTGTCACTCATCAGTGTGGCATAGCGCAGGGGGTGGCAGATGGCCACATAGCGATCATAGGACATGGCAGCCAGCAGAAGGCACTCACCACCCAGCAGGATGAGGGATATGAAGAGCTGTAATCCACAGCCTGCAAAGGAGATGGTTCTGCTGCCAGACAGGAAGTTGGCGATCATTTTGGGGACGATGTTGGAAATGTGCAAGATGTCCATGAAGGAGAGGTGGCTGAGCAGGAAGTACATTGGGGAGTGGAGGCGGGAGTCCCTGCGGATGAGGAGGATCAGGAGGGCGTTTTCTGTGACAGTCAGGATGAAAAGGATGCACAGAGAGGAGAAGAAGACCAGGCTGGTGCGGGAGGAAGAGAACAGTCCCAGAAGGATGAAATCCCTCCTGGAAGTCTGATTCTCAGGACTCATCTTGCATTTCTGTGTTTCATCTAAAGATAAAATATAAAGATGAAAAGGAGATGAATCCCAAAATTGTTCCCATGAGCTTATGTAGCAAAATGAGAATTGCTGAATTAGTATCAAAGGTCTAAGAGAGAGTTTCATGAATGCCAAGCTTTACAGGATGAGCATTCATGGGCATCAGTCACCTGGGAGAGTGAGGAGGTGGAATCTGCCCTGGGCTCTGCATGGAGACTCAAGGTCGTGGTGAATTCTGGGAACTTTGCTCGCTTGTCTCTCCAGTGTGGCCTGTAGTGGGCCATCCCTGCACACGTGTGAAAGCCTGGAGCCCTCACCTTCCTGGTCCTCCATCCCTTCTCCACTTCACATTTTGCCTGTTTCATCCAACCTTCCATCATGTTAAATGACAAACACAAGTTGGGCCTGCCCTTCACTGTCATTGTCCCACCCCCATTTATAGAATATCTTTGCCCCATTCACTGGTGGAAACCAAGTTCCTGAAGTGTCGCCTGGTTCCTAAGCGTTGTTCTGTGTTATCTGTCCGATTAATGAACAGAATGAGTTGATCAGACCAAGGAGGTTTTCTCTGGAGCCTGTGGTATGGAGAGTACTACTGCTGTCCCCATGCTCTGATCCTACTATCAGAGTGAATAACATCTTTCCTGATTTGTTCACCTGCCGATGCACGTATGTGCACTGTATGCAAGATCTAGCTGTTAGGAGCTCAGTGCTGCAGACATGGATATGCATGTATGCCAGTGTGGTGATTGTGCCTGTCAAGAAGATATCTAGAAGGGTAAGTAACTGGGCCAAATGGAACTTCTATTTTCAGTGTTTTACAGAACCAAGCATTGAATGTCATAGAGGTTGTACTATCTCACATTCCACTAATGCTGCAGGGCTGTTCATTTAAAAGGATAATTACCTTGAAGCATTAAAACGTAAGTGGATGCAGCGTGAGAACAACATTAAGGGAAATAAGTCAAACACATAAGCTTAAGTATCTGTGGTCTCTTTTATATGAGAAAAATATATATGCAAAGACAGAAGGGATAAAATAGAAGACAGATAAAAGGAACAAGAAAGAAGTTCAAATAATTCTCCTAATTATCTATTGCACTGTTTGAAAAATACTTTATATGGAAATATTTTTTAATTTATATTATGAATTAATTTAATTTAGCAAAAAGAAAGTTTTTCATTTTATCTGTTATGTTTTGTGAGACAGAATCTTATTTGTCAATGTCTTATATTGTAAAGAACTACATTGAAGATTATGATACACGGTGTTTTATCTGTTGTTGTTCTCTTATTTTGCTATGAAATTTTGTTTTATTTTCTTCACAAAATAAATTTTTTAAAAGTGAGCAAGTAAATATATATTGAGGAGAAGGAGCTGAATTTTTTAAATAAATTTTTCAAATCAAACCTTTTATTAATTTAAATGTAGCAATTCTAAGAAATCAAAAATGGTAAGTGATAAAATGTTATAAAATGTTTATAGTGTTAAACATATTTGTACATAAGAAATCATGTTTATTTAATCAAAATAACAGTACATGTTAAATATTTTAATTTTGTTCTTTTTATGCTACACAAATTTAAATTGTACTGCATTTTTGTGGGGAATCCTAAGTTTTCATGATACTCATGCTTACATACTGGTTCGTTAAACTTACGACGAATTTTTCACATCTTCTGTGTCTGTGATGTCTGCCTTTATACGTATTTGCATGCACGCATATATTCACAGAAAATGATTGAATAGAAAATACACTAATCTAGAGAACTGTCCTTCATTAACTGCTGTAATCAGCAAAATTAATAACAAATATTGGACACTTCTTTTACAGTGATTCACGAATTTGAATATAATAAATTTCAATTTCACTGTTTCTGAATTGGATGTGCAGTTTATGTTGCTGAAATGCACAAATGCCTCAGGTGCTTAGCTGTATTTAGGGTGTGTACGTGGGATTCCTCCTTGAGAACCTCAGCCCTGCTTTGTCCTGCATGTGAGCCGAGGCTTGCACTGGGCTTCAGGGTCCGGAGAGCAGCGTCTGAGTGAGGTGTAGACTGGAGAAAGTGCCCGGTCTCTGACCCTTGCTCTGGCAGTGGGATCGGGGACACACGTGGGACGTGAGCGGCATTGTGCCTCGTGTAACCCGGTGACCACAAGCGGATTTTCAAAATGGGTGGCTTTGACTGACAACACTAAGTCAGCAGTGTTTACTCACAGTTGCTAACTTTCCCTCACTTACTCGAGCCATATTACCCTCCTGGTTTTTCTTTGTCAGTAAATTATTTACTTCACTGCAATCCTTCCAGGTGCCTTCAGCAATGATTTCCCAACCGTTACAGAATCCCTGGCCCATAGTGAGGCCCATTAGATGCTTATTATCATTTAATACTTCGCATTATGCCATAACTCACTTCCTATAAAGGCACAGCATAAGAGCAACTCACGTCTTCATCAATTCTCCTGCTTCGGCCCTTTACAGAGGTTGATGTTTTTATAGCGTTCTTATTTTCTACACTGCTATATCTGTGTGTTCTTGTCGTTGAAAACAATCCGTAAGTTATTTCTTACTGCACTCGGGATCTTGTGCCATCACACGCATGCTTCTGTGGGGCATCTGAAGTCCCCTCCGTCGTATTTCACACTTTGCACAGTCTCTATGGCCTCTGAGTGACCCCCACGCAGACAGAAGTATTAAATTGTATCCCCAGTGCCAGCCAAGAGTTCCTGGGCTTTGGATAAAATCCACACTGGAATCCAAAGTGCAGCGCTTGCGAGCGTGACTCTTACCCCTGAGAAAAGCACTGCCATATAACATGTGCGGAACTCTTCCCAAGGAAATTGTTTCCCCGTCCGGGTCCAAATGTGGCTTGTTACTAGCACTGATGGTGGAACGTGGCTGAAACACACACCTCCCATCCGTGTCTTCTCCATGAGATTTGGGGCCAATCAGAGAAAGTGCTTTCCCATTGTATCCTTAACCCTTTGAAAAATTCTTTGAATTCATGGTGTGTGAGAAGTTCTTATGGCTCTGAAAAGTCTCTCCATGTCTTTATGTTTAAGTAAGGTTTTACAGATTGGAAGCGACACTAGGTTCAGTCTAAAGTGATACCAGCATACGTTATCAACTATGTAAACTATTTATTTCAAATTAAAATTGCCATTTTACCTATGGGAAATAAGCCTCTGATTGAGGAGTAAGAATTATACATCAGAGAACAGCAATGTACTATTTTCAAATGCATTTTTTTGAGCCAATAGCACAATTCCTCAGCTAGACACTCTTATTACATCTATTATACCTCATTTCACGTGGACGACTTCCAGCAAAGCCATGACTTTATTCCACACTATTATGGCAACTCAGGTTTACTTCTGTTTCTCATGTTATGTTGCAATGTACGTGAAAGAAGTTCAGTACCTTTAACAAGCTTTTCAAATCAGTTGGTCACAATGCAGTAAGTACGACGCTTGAAATTTTTATGAAAGATCTTATAATGTTGTTAAGCAACATTACGTTGATCCATGTAGACCATTTCATAGGAAGAGAGTTTAATACAATGAAACGTAGTGGCGCACAATCATTTTATCTATGTACATACTATGGCTTTTAAATGAACGTATGTGGTTAGTACTGTATGTATATTAAAGAGACAGAAAAAGACAGAGATAGAGAGACCTAGACAGAGAGACAAGGACAGAAGGAGGAGAGCAAAAAGGAGGTTATTTGCGCTTGAGAGAGAGAGAGAGGGAAACAGGGAGAGGCAGAGGGAGGACAGAGGGAGCGGGTGTGACTTAGGCCCCCTCCCTACTCAGCCCAGCTCCTCAGCTGGTTTGTTCTGCAGCCTCACTCTTTGACCCACGTGGATGAAATGACCCAGGACGTGACCTCTCTGTTCCTCTTAGGGAAGAAAACTGTCCCTGGACAGAACTGGGCACAGGCTCCATTAACCGTCAGCCCACAGTGACTCAAGTCCCAGCTGTGGACACAGCCACTCCCTCATGTCCTAGTGCACCCCTTTGTCACGGGCTGCACACACCCCGACTCTGTCAATCATTTGGTAGTCATGTGAGTGCTTTAAATAGTCCACATGTTTATCAACTTAGTGATAATCAGAAAATTTTATTAGAGATATCCCCTATGGTTACATCACATCACATACACATTCAGTAAGGGGCCCTGTTCACTAGTATTGTTTCAACTGCACAATAAAAATGTTGATTTGTTTTTCTAGGATCATAGGATAATTTCTTTAAAAAACTTTTACTGTAAGTAAGTAAAAGATAAAATAGCATAAAATTGACTTTTGTAAATGATTTGCTTCAAAATATCAGATAGGAAATTCCTGGAACATAATACATTTACCTGAATATTGCAAATTGTAAGAGATTGTACTTTTAGCTTGTGAATTTCAGTAAACTTTCTATATCAGTGAACTACCTGGCACAATCACTGTAACTTCTGTCATAAAAATTTCACATATAAGACTTACTAGGAAAATCAGCAAATGACTGAAACACTTCCTTTTAGTAGTAATGCAAACAGAGGCATGACAGACCCAGGAGAGAAGCAGAAATCATACGCTGAATGGACACACTGTGTGCGAATAAAGCCAGTTATTTTTAAATACTCGATACAGAATATTGTGTAATAGATATGACCCAGATCTAGCCTGGGAAATGGAGAATCATTCCCACTGAAGTTATGTTTCAAAAATAAAAATTATCTGTTTCTTATTTCTTTGATAAAAGACAAATGAGCGCTTTATATACATCACAATAGACAGAAAACACAATGTACTTCCTATGAGCACAACACACTGATCAGTTACGAACTACACCTGCAAAGAATTTCTATTAAACAGTGACAAAGAATCAATCCTCCCTTGCACCCAGGAGGCAACAGGCTGTGCCTGAGGGCTGCTGTCAGGAAGAGACAGAGACAGCATCAAGTTCTGTGGGGAGCCCACCCTGCACCGTGAGCCCGGAACAGAGCTGCACAATGCCCTGCTGGTGCTGCCAGTCTTTCTGCAGCTGCCCTGCTTGGCCTCTTATCTCTGAGTTCTGAGAACATAGAATTAAGCCTTTATTTACCAGAGAGAACATTTAAAGAGGAAGGAGGAAACAAGATAGGAAGACTGGGTAAGGAGATTCAGGCTGAAATGCAATAAAATCAAGTAATACAAGTATAACTCAATGGGAAGGAAGTACCTTCTTTAGGATTTCAGCAAGAAGGGACATCATGGCTCCCTCTAATTTTCAGCCAACCCTGCTGCTCTGACCAGGCATCCAGGGCTCCAGAAAGAGCAGCATCCAGACCCCCACAGCTGTCCTGCCCCACTGTGCACTGTGACCTCTCCAGCAGGCTCCATGCGGCATGGACCCTGGCTGCATCCACATTGACCTACCAGGGCCCAGAACTTCAGATGTCTGCACACTGAGCCCAGTCAGGGCTGCTGCCTGAGCGTCCCCAGGAGTGGGGAACCTCGGGGACACGTGCTGAGACCAAGGCTGGGGACAGGGGATAAGGGGCTTGGGAGCAGGGGAGGAACAAATGCAGACCCCCCCTCTTGCTGAATTCCCTTGGGCTGAGGCTTCTGGGGAGAACACTGCCACCTCTGCCTAGGGCAGCAGGAGCAGAGGGACTCAGGGTATGCTGAGAAGAAGCTGGAAATTGGCTTCAGCATTTGTCCCTGGGGCCACACAGGAATCTGGTTGTCACAGGGTAAAGGGACGGAGCCTGGCTCAGCCTGGGCTGAAATGATTAAGATCAGGAAGAAGCATCTGTTGTCCAGGACATACATAAATGCAACTACTTCCTGTACACTTCTGCATCCTGTCCTCCTCCTCCTCCTCCTTTTTTTAATATGAAACTTTGTTTTAATGCATGTATAAATTCTATAACAGATTTTTGGCCAAGTTGTTTCTGTTCAAAAGTGTTGATTGTAAAAGCTAATAATTTGAACTGCCTGAAACACCCAAAGAATCAATGGTCCACGAAGCATTCTTTCCTTCTGCAGGCTTTCTCATCATTAACCAGTCTTTCACCTTTACCCTTAAATGGCCAATAGGAGAAACAGCTCTGAGACCCGTCTTCAGCCTCTGGTTAAGCCTGGGGTGGCAGGGCCTAGGGATAATACGCCTATAGCTTTGTGAGTTTTCTGGGAGACTTGGTGCCTGGCCCAGCTCCCCAGCCTCCTGTCCATGGTTTCATGCCACCCACGCATAGTTTCATGTTGCAAACAGGAAAAGACCCGGAGGAGGAGAGTCAGAGAAGCCCCCCGCCACAGGCTGGCCTGGAATCCTGTCAATGAAGCAGCATCAACAGATTTCAAGACCCTCGGGCCCAGACCAGGGATCAGCCTTTTCTCCCAGCTCAGCAGACTTCCAAGCGGTCTGAACCGTGTGCCAATCCACCACGGGCCCAGCCGGCACCGACCTGGCCGGACACTCAGGGTGATTCCGGAGCAGGGAAAGCAGCTGCTTCCATGGCTGGGTGATTTTGTTGTCACCAGCAACCTGGCCAAGAAGAACATCTCTGACCGAGGTATTCCTGAGCGGACGCCCACGCTGTTCCCAGGCAGAGCTTCCCTCGAGCTTCATGGTACGCGCAGCAGACTTTATTCAGTGGTGACACTGGGGCAGAGGTGCCCGCCATGCCAGGGGTGAGAGCCCGGTCTCGACGGGGCCCGTGGGCCCTGTACCTACACCCCCAGCGTTGTAGACATGCTGGAGGGGCAGCCGCAGAAGCCTGTCACCTGGGCGAGTGGGTGGCCGGGGCAGTCCAGAGCTTCAGGCGGTGTGGTCCCTCTGGCATTGCACCTCTAGGACGACCTTCCCTCCCTCGAACCTGCATGTGAGCAGGTGCTCAGCAGGCTGTCACCTTTCCCACCAGAGCTCCAGGTCAGGGCTCTAACCAGTTTTCATCAGAATTAACAACACGTCTCGAAGCCATTCGTGGCCCACCCCCCGCAGACATGGACCCGGCCTTTGACACTGACCCATCTTGCGCACGGACTCTGACAGTTCCGGAGTGAGGACGAAGCCCCGCCCAGAGGCACAGGGTGGTGCGACCAGGCTGCGCTTCTGGAACAACCGCAGGACCCCAGCGCGGTCTCTGGTCTGCGTTTCCTGACAGCGTCTGACCAGACTCTTCTAGGCTTTCTACCCCAGGAGAGCGGAGCGATGCCATCATCGCTGTGAGGGAAGGGAGACGGAAAGGGGCTCAGAGCAGCTGCAGAGGAGGCTCGGCAGAGGAATGACTCGATTCGTCTTCAAATGTCTCATTTTTAAACCCTTTGCTTTGAGCTTAGAATGTTAATAAATACAGATTTAAGAAGATATAAAAGGAACCTATGACCATAATCGTTTCCCTTGTAAAATCTACAGTCTCTTAAAAGCATCGTTTATTGCTTAAAAATTATTATACTTGTTCAATAATTTGCTAAGGAAAGATAAGACAGATTCCCTGAACATCTGAGCCCCCATTTTTCTTCTTTTAAATCCTTTCATATTTCAGGCAAAAATATTTCTCATGTGAAAAGGTCTCAGATACTCAGCGACATCATTTCCCCATGCAGGAACATTATGTTTGATACATTACAGCTAAAATGAAGACACTGACCTTCTGCAGCTGAATGGGGAGGGTGGGAGAGACAGTTCATGTATCATCACAGTCGTTAAGATCACTAAGTTAAGTCAATGAACTAGAACGGATAGGTCAGGACACCCTTGATCATGCCAAGTAACCAAGAACATACCTGTATTTGAAAACATGTGAATAGTCTTATTAAGTCATTTATTTTCTGATATTGAGTGAATAGTTGCATTTGCTTTTGCAGCATCTATATACCACATTTTCAAAAATCAACATACTTCCCAGAACAATGCATAAAAATAGGCAGTAAGGTAACTTTTAAATCCTTACTAATGTTCCTTTTGGGAAATTCAAATGGAAAACATCCTAAGTTACTAGAAACTCATTTAAATCGGCTTAACTGAGGAGTTTGCTAATATCAGGGGAAATTAGCATTTGTGTTAGCTCATGGCCAGAGCCCAAAATTAAACAAACACTTTCAAAATAGTTCACAAAAACTTCTTTATATATGCACCAAAAAATGAACGTATCACACAAGAGAGGCTTGCAGGAGCATCCGTCATAACGGATCCAGGCCAAAGGTAGGACCGATATCCTCTAGCCAAACAATGGGCTCTCACTCAGTAATACAGCACACTGACCAGGGAGTACTGCAAGGCCACCCAGCAGTGCCAACTGACAACAGGAGGAAAACGTGGGCTGTACTGTAAAACTCATGATGCTTACCGAAGAAAAGTCAACATACGGTAAAGATCTACTGTTCGATTGCATTAGTATGGAATTTTGAAAGAGCCTACTGAAGAACACAGGTGGAAGTCAGACAGTGGCTTTGTGCTGGGTGTGGGTTTGCACTGGCCCAAGATTGAAAGACCACTCTGAGGAGATGGAAGTGGTGTCTCTGATTGTGTGAGAGTATGTGTGAGTGTGTGAGTGTGTTCCAAGGGCAGGCACTTGGTTGAACTGGTAGAAGGGAAACCTCAGATATGGCCATGGAACTGTGTGCAAATTATACCTTCATTTATATAAATGTTAATAATCAGTCCTCAAAATTGCTATACTTTTGATTTTAACAGAAATATATTGTCTGAATTCACATGAAAATTTATATCAGATTTATGATGCATAGTTTTGCCAAAGCACAAGTTGATGTGGTAGTGAAACCACAGTAAATAAAGCCACACCCAAAAGATGCCTCCAAACTGTGAAACAAACATCAAAAAATAGATATATAGGGGCTGGGAATTTAGCTCAGTGGCTCCGCTGCCTGCCTCACAAGCGTAAGGTCCCAAGACTGATCCCTGGTACCAAAAAGATAAAAATAAATAAGTAAATAACCCAATAAATACTTATGGGTGTGTATGTAAGTGTATGTGTGTGTGCTGCCTCTGTAAAGAGAAAAAACCTGAACACACGCTTTACGCCGCTTTCAATGTTTAAACAAATAAATACACTATCAGTCCCATTAAGGCAGCACAGGCACACCGGCTCAGACACTTCCCCAGGCTCCCTTGACCTCCCTGTTCCTCATACTATAGATCACAGGGTTCATCATAGGGGTGAAGATGGTGTAGAAGGCAGACACCACCTTACCATGTTTAGCTAATCTGCAGGATTTGGGTCTCATGTAGATGACGATGGCAGCACCATAATACAGCACCCCCACAGACAAATGGGAGATGCAGGTGGCAGAGGCCTTCTTGCGGGCTTCTGTGGAGTGCATTTGCAGGACAGCAGTGAGGAGGAGGCCGGAGGATGTCAGGATGAGGGACAAGGGGATGAGCAGCATCAGCACGCAGCAGATGTACATGACATACTCAAAGGCAGAGGTGTCACTGCAGGCCAAGCGCACCAGTGTGGGGGCCTCACAGAAGAAATGGTCAATCTCGTGTCCGTTGCAGAAGGGGAAGCTCAGGAAAACAGCAGCCTGCATGACTCCATCAGCTGCCCCCAGGAGCCAGGACTCCAAAGCCATTCTCAGACACAAGGGCCAGCTCATGAGGGTGGCATACCGCAGCGGGTGGCACACAGCCACATAGCGATCACAGGACATGGCAGCTAGAAGGAAGCACTCTGCACCCCCAGTTGTCTGGAAGAAGATCTGTAGCCCACAGCCCACTGGGGAGATGGACTTTCTTCCTGTCAAGTAGGCAGACACCATCTTGGGCACGATGGTGGAGATGAGCACAGTGTCCATGCGGGAGAGGTGGCTCAGCAGGAAGTACATGGGTGTGTGCAGCCGGGGGTCCTGGTGAATCAGGAGCACCATGAGGCCATTGCCAAGGAGGGAGGGGATCATAGCTGCTAGGACAACCCCAAAGAGACTGTGGTGGCCTGTGGTGTGGTCAAGGAGCCCTAGAGAATGAAATCTCCTATGGTCCATGATTTCACACAGGTGAGCTGCTCTCAGAGGAAAAGAGATGAAGGAGCATTCTGCATTTTAACAACATGTGTGAAGCACAGGTTCTGAGAAAAATGTGGTTTAGAAAAAGAAATCTCTTTTAAATCCTTCATCTGACAATAGAAAAATGCTTTAAGCTGCATATAAAATTACTTGAAAACTGTTCATGTATTCCCAAATTTTAGATAGTAAGCACCTGATAGGCTGAGCAATGTACCCAAGTCACAAAATCCCCAAGCAGACCACCCAGGAATCTCCTCTGATGCAAACACACGAGGAGCTGATGGCAAGCTTGAGCCTGGACCTCCTCCAGTGGCACCGTCACAGCGGCTTCCAACTGAAGGCCCTGACCCACTATCAAGGCATGATTATATAGGGGTGGGGAGGCTTTTCCTTTTTATTGGTGCAATTTTTAACTTTTCATTATTAATGGTCATTACTGGAGTACTTAGGGGAAATAACTAATACCTACAAGGAAATCAGCGACGAATCACTATGTTCTTTGTTTTCGAAGAACATCCTATACGATTACACAATTAGGCAAACTCTTTATACTCAGGAAAGCATATGATATTTTTAACTTATTCATTACTAAGCAACTATCGAGTATGAGTTAAATTCACTGTTGGGTCAAAAGAAGAGGAGCAGAAAAACAGGGAGGTGGCAGATATAGGCCCCTTCCCAGAAAACTTACTCTTGCTGTTTGGAGCAAAGTGTAAAGCGGGAGACCACCTCCATCAGAAAACTTGTTTCCTACAAGTAATGATTAACTAGTGTAACAAATCCATATTTTGATAATTTGCTACTAACATTACACCACACTCATGGAGATGCATAAGCAGGAAAGTATTCAATCGCTTCGTCATTTATCCTTTTGCTTGTGTTCTCTTATGTGTAGTTAATAAGCTCAGAACCAGGATCACGTCAACATTTCAGTCAGGCTGATGCTATATACATCACAGTGAAGCTGGCACATCTAGAACACATTCAACCCTTTCATCTACAAATGTCAGCTTGTCTTCCCCGACCTTGATCAAACTGAAAAGCCTTTTCTTCTTTCCCAAGAAGGTGACTGAAGAGTCTCACACACAGACACCAGGACAGTGCGGTAGGTGCCGTGGGTGAGCTGGGCCTGACACCTGACTCCACAGCCTGCAGGAGGAAATGTTCGGCTGAGTCCCACTGCAGAAGTTTGGATCAGGACTGCGGGCTCTAGAGCTGAAGCACCAGGCCGGCCTTGTGGGGCTGAGGAAAGCCGCTCAGTCCTTGGTGGCTGGAAAGTAGAGCTGGGAGCAGCTCCAGGTAGGAAGGGGCAGAGCACAGGACCTGTACCAAGGTCTGTGTCAGGAGCACAGCAACACACAAGGCTGTGGGCTTCCCCACTCCGCGAGCTGGTTCCATGGCCAACCCAGCCCTCACAGCCTGCACAGTGAAGCTCACTGGGGAGCGAGTCTACATTTGGTTCCACACCACAAAGTGATGCCCTTAAACTGAAGCGGCCTTGCTTTTCTCTGCAGTTTACAGCTCTGATGGCAAATGCACACTTTCTCCAGCATTCAGAAGTACTGCACTGAACCAGCCCTTACTCTTCTCTGTCACACCAACGCCCGACTTGTGGGAACTTGGGAGATCTTAGTGCTTCCTCCACTGCTGTGGTGACATCAGTACCTCGATCATCCTAACAGGATCCACATCTCTAAGCCACTCTGATCTTTGTTCCCCTGCCAACGCCCCCACTCTAACCTGTTCTGTAAAACTGTCATGGGCAACAGAGATGAGGGCGCCAATCCACTGCCCAGGTGCCTGTCTGAGTCACTGCTTCAGTGGCAGGAGGCCTCCAGGCACCCGCCTTTCCTCACCCACACATTACAGATGCCGCAACACCCAGGATCCATCGTGCCCTGCCCCCACCCCATTGCTGAGCCTGGTGATTGCACTGAGCACCTGAGCAGAAGGCAACATGCTGTGTTCCCTCTCCTCTGCACACCTGCCCCCTCCCCACCTGACCCTGCCCTGTGCACCTGCGCCTGTGCATGGCTCCGACCCCACTCTAACCAGCAACTCACCAGGCAGAGCTCACCCCTCCTCTCCTCTTCCAGCCCCCTCTGCCAAGGAGTTTTGGTCTGCAAAGCTGACCAGGGGGGAGGGGTCCTCAGGAGTTTGGTTCCCACTGTGCCAACTTCTCTTACATTCCTCCTCAGGCTATTCCGGCCCGAGCACAACTTGGAGCTGTCCCAGAGTACGTCCATGTCTCCGTCAGCCTCGTGGTGTCTATGTCTGGAAGTCCCTGGCAGGCAGGAGCTGAGGCCAGGGCCTGTGTCTGGGTGCATGTTGTGGTTCCTCCCTGCCCGGCTGACCACCCTCTGCAGCCTAGTCCTCCTCCGCTCCCCCTCTGCACATACCAGCTCCCCCATTGAAAGCCCTGGGTTCTGTGATCCCCTGAGCTCAGCCTGCAGGCAGGACCTGCAGGGTGACGAGAACTCAGCTCCACGTCCTGAGGTCGGCAGCTGGAAGCAGGACAAGGGTGTTGGCCCAGGCCAGCTCAGAGGTCTGCGTTTGCCAAGACCCCTGTGAGGAAGTGCTGGGTATTAGGGTGAGGCTTCTGCTTGGGTTTACAGACTTCCAAACATGAAGCTGTTGGTCTTGATTTCTCAGTTGGGCTAAGTGATGAGTGAACATTTCCTAAGGTAGAACAAAGGTCAAAGGTGATTGTGTCCTGAGTGCAGGTGTTGACGCACAATAGTAAGCATTTAGTTTACTTAATGGAAAACAGAAATGAATCAATAAAATCATGTTTGAAGTAGATGTCAGTGTTCATTTGTTAAAAATAAAACTAAAGGGCCAGGCATTTAGCTCAGTGGTGCTGCCTCCAGCCTCACAAGAGCAAGGAGCGGCATTCAATCCCTGGTAACAAAAAACAAAACTAAATAAAAATTACTTTCTTAATAGTCACAAATTAATATATCCCACATTGTTACAAGTTTTTAAATTTATACAAAAATGAGTTTTCATATAATTCCTTAACAATAGCAAACATAGTCAAAAATTTGAAATGAAGAATTAGTTCATCTTGTAAATAAAGCACTGAATGTCCTTGAAATTAGCAGTGCAAATTCCAATTTAGTTAGTGAATTATTAGAAGAAAGCCTTCCCCTAAAATATAGAGATTTTCTTGTTATTTCTTTTTGTATACTAAATTGAACAGGTATTCTATATACCTGTTCTTTTTCATTCAAGTATGTTTCTTATAATAGTGCAACAATTTTAGCAGGTTTCCTCTAAGTCACAGTCGTGTATTTGCAATGTGTGTGGAGGCACAGATAGGTCCCTTCCTTTCTTCTCATGCAAAGCTTTCCAGTAATAATGAACTTACAACAGTGTCTGTAATTTGCTTTCAATATTCTTCCCAATTCATTGCCAACATTTGACATCAAAGCCTTCAATATTTAGGCACACAAGCTTCATCCAGAACCCCAGCCATAGCATGGGTTAGTGTGGGCAGATCCTGGCGAGCAACACTGTGGACCAGTATGGCCTGCTGGAGGCAGATCCCAGCCAGGGCTCTGCCCAACCCAACCTTGGGCACACCAGCAGAAACCAAAGGCCCACCCAGAAAAGACCTGCACAGGTACACAAGCTTTAGCCAGATTCCTGCCCCATAGATATGGCCACAGCCAAGGCCACGCCTGATAAAGAGCTGCACAGGTGCACAAGCAACAACCTGAGGCTAGGCCTAATACCATCCATATGTGCCCAGAGATCCTAGCCAAAAGCATGCTCAGTCAACAGGAACTGGGTAGCACAGCCCCCAGGCAAAGGCCCTCCCAGACAACAAGCACATAAAGGCCCCAGCAAGAGGCTCACCTAGAAACCATCCCAAGTGTGCACAGGCCCCAGCCAGAAGCCTGCCCAGAAAACAGGTGAGCTCAGGGAGCCAGAAGGCCACCGTTCTGAACACAGGAGTTAGTTTACTGGTGAGCAGAAAAGAAAAGGCCCCTCAGTGGCTTGCTGAGAATTGAAGACCATTGGGTGAGCAAAAAGTTACTTGAACAAAGGCACTGAAGGCTGCATCTGTTGAAATAAGAAGACACATAAACTGGTCTCAAAACCAGACTTTCAGATCAACTAAGAAAACCCCAAAGGGAGGTGAGATAGAAATACTGATGCTCCGTGGCCTGGACTCCCTGAACAGAACACAAAAGGGGATCTGGAAAAATGAAATAAGAAATAATTTGTCAGGTAACAGCAGAGATTTTTCCCATAGTGAAAGATGTGATTAATAAATCTAGAATGGATACAGATAAAAAACAATGGTGGAGCTGAGGAACATGATGGAATCCTGACATGGGAAAGAAATGAAATCCATAAAAGAAATACAAAGAGATTTTCAAACTCCAAAGAGATTAGAAACCCCACTGAAACATTAGGCACCAGAATGAGCCAATGTGCATATAGAATTTCAGATACAGAATATAAGACAGCAGTTAGTGATAAAGAAATGAAAAAATTTCTTAAAAATAGTAAAGGACCATGAGAAATCAATCCAGTAGTTGCTAGATGATGCAAAGAAGAATAATGTAAAACTGATGGGAGTCAATGAAGAAACAGGAGAGAGTGCAGACAACATTAAAAAGCTGCTCACAGAAGTAATGGCAGAAAACTTCCAAAGTAAAAGAAAAAGCTTCACATACAGATAAGTGTGGCATATAGGACTCCAACTAACCATGATTAAAATAAATCTACACATAGGTATATAATAGTTAAGATTCCAGAAACCCATTGGAAGAAAAAATTCTATAAGCAGTCACAGAAAAATAATAAATGATATAAAAATGGAAGCACATCAGGCTCACATCAGACTTTGCAACACAAACTTTTAAGGCAAAAAGAGCCTGGGGTGATGCATTTAAAAAAAAATAATAAATGATATAAAAATGGAAGCACATCAGACTCACATCAGACTTTGCAACACAAACTTTTAAGGCAAAAAGAGCCTGGGGTGATGCATTTAAAGCTCTAAAGGAAAACAACCTCCAACCAAGACTGAGATACCCTGAAATACTATCATTCAAAAACAAGATACTTTCCTGACAAAGAGAAACTTAGGAACTTCATGAATACAAAACCAGCATCCCGAAAGATTTTAAACTATATCCTAGGCAATGGCAACAAGAATCACAGCCTCAGGAAGCCTAGCAGAATGCAACCATCTGGTATGACAGAAATTAAATACAAAAGGTTAGAATAACTATCTTGTACATGAAAACAGAGTCAAGGGGAAACAATTGGGGCAAACAATTCCTTTTACAATAGCATTCAAAAAATGAAAATAAGGAATCAACTTAACAAGAGAAATCAAAGATCTCCAGTCTGAAAACTATAGCACTCTGAAAAAAGAGATTGAAGAAAGTATCAGAAAATGGAAAGACATCCCCTGCTCCTGGGTGGGAAGAGTTAGCATAGTGTAAAGGGCCATACTTCCAAAACTGCTATATAGATTCAAAAAAATACCAATTGAAAACCGAACAACATACCTCACAGAGCTTGAGAAAACAATCCAAAATTTCAAGGGCCAGGGATTTAGCTCAGTGGTTCTGCTGCCTGCTTTGCATGTGCAAAGTCCCAAATTTGATCCCTGGTACAAAAGAAAAAAAATCATTTGGAACAAGAAGAGATCTAGAATAGCTAAACCAATTCGAGGCAATAAAGACAAGTAGGAGTTATCACAATCCGTAACTTGAAACTATACTACAAAGCTACTGTGTAAAAACAAAACAAAATAAAACAAAACAAAGAACAGCATGGTACTGGCAAAGAAACAGAACCAAGGACCAGTGGAACAGATTAAAAGATGCAGAAACAACTCCAGGCACACTCAGCCAGCTCATCTTCAACAACAGAGCCATACGCTCTCACTGGAGGAAAGAGCCTCTTTCATAATGGTGCTTGAAAAACTGGATTTCAACTTACCAAAGATTAAAACTAGACCTATATCTTTCACAGAGCACTGGAAAGAAATCAACATGAATTAAATATCTAAAAATTAAAACAGAAGCACTAAACTGGCTGGAAGAGAAGCTAGGTAGAACTCTTAAAGACAATGGCATAGGAGGAGATTTCATGAACAGAATGTCAGTTATATTTGAACTAGCAAAAAAAAAAAGTGGGATTTCTTCTCTTTAAAAGTTTCTGCACAGCAAAAGTAAACACCAACAGAATGAAAAGCCAACCACAACGTAGGAAATATGTTTTACCAGCTGTTCCTCAGACAGAGATCTACTATCCAGAATATAAAAAGAACTTAAAAATGTCAGACCTCCCAAATTTAAAGACCCAGTTCATAGCTGGGAATCTGAAATGAACAGACATTTCTCAGATGAAGAAGTAGAAATATCAAATAAAGATATGAAGAAAATATTAAACATCACTGGTCATTTGAGAGATGGAAATGAAAACAATGCTGAGATTCCACCTCACCCCAGAAAGAAATGGCTGCTATCATTAAATCAATCCATGGCAAGTGCAGTCAGGGGTGTGGGGAAAGAGGAATTCTGCTCCACTGCTTGTGGGAGCTAAGACAGGTGAAACCACAGTGCAAATCAGTGTGGAGATACCTCAAACCACTAGGATTGGAAGTTTCATTTGACCCAGATATTTCCCTGATAGGTATCTTCCCCAAAGAAAAGAATCATACCACAGTGATATATGTGCACTCTTGTTTATAGTGGCACAATGTTTAATAGCTACAACTTGGAAGCAGCCCAACTGCCCATCACCTGGAGACTGGATAAAGAAAATGTGCTTTTAAAAATAATATAATGACATACTACTCAGCCATAAAAACTGATAAATTAGAAACATTTATAGCTGAATGGATGCCCATGGAGGTGATATTCTTGAGTGAAATAAATAAGACCCACCTGTGTAAATATCAAATAGTTCCCTTGGTATGAGATACTAAGAGTAAATAAGTACCAAAATGTAAAATTCATGATGTGAAATGAGAAGAAAAGTTCCCAAGCAAGTAGGGGAAGTAGCAGGCAAAGGGGAAAGGAAAGAAGGGAAAGGGAAAACATGAGAATAAGAAAAATGGAAACACAGTCTCTATAGGAGGGGTGGAGGGGCTGAAGGGAGGGCAGGGGAATGGGGAAAAACGTGAACCAAGATGGATTACATAAAGGTGTAAATTTCTAAAGATGGATGTCATTATGTTGTATATCTTTAATGTATCCCAAAAATAATTAAGATGAAAAACATCATTAATGTTTTACCCCAGATACTGATGGGATTTATTAATGTGCTTTTTAAAATAATAACATTGTACAAGGCTTAAGTTTCGACAAAATTGACAGGAGATCATGAGAATGATGTGGGCATCCCTAGGCAGACGTTTAGCTCTTCAGAGAGTGACATGAGTAACAGAGAGGATTTCCTTTATGAAATGTGTGAAGTGGGTGCAACTGTGCTTCTCTGCAGTTCCAGGTTTACAGGGACATCACCGGCTGTGCCCTCCTTGCATACAGTGAGAGTGCAAACTCTGGCACATGGACGCACAGAAGCGGGGCCCATGCTCCTGGTCTGTGCAGGTCGCTGGTGCTAGCTGAGAACACCACACTTTATGAGTGCGTGCGTGTCGTTCTCGGCTGTTTTTACAAATTTTTATTGTAATTTGGGATTGTTTGCTAAAATTAAGTTATACAGAAATGTAGGATCAATATGTTAATACCACAGGCAATCACAGTATAAGTAATATGTTTAATTTTTAAAAAAGTGATATCAGAGAAATACATATTGAAGTCAATTCCTGTCAAAATTGTTGCCCTCACTTGGGACACATTTATCTGGGTGCTGTCACTTCTGATGCAGGTCTAGAAACCTCTTTTTTATATCGTTAGAGGTGAGATAAAAAATATAGTGAATTCTGCCGACCAGGACAATCTGATGGAAAACATCCAAGCGTGTTTTCATCCATTTTCTCCACCAGCGGTGGCACCAGGCAAATTCTGGCCCTTCTCCAAGTTCAGAATCACCACGGAAGGGCAATTGTTTGAATCCATTCAGGACATAACGGGGGTCATAACAGCTCTACTAATGACCAGAAAACAGGTGGCGAACCACTTCAGAAAGTGGCAACAAGGATGGATAAGCATGCTCCTGAAGTGAAGGGTTCAGAGGGGCTTCAGGGCAGTGCCTTTTATAGTGTTATTTTTTAAAACTTAAACACTCAGCAGCATTTTGCATCAGATCTCATAATTTGAAACATTGCAATGGTTCCCTTGTTTTTGTTTTACATTTGCTCATGCTAATAAAATGCCATTCTTACAGTAATGAAAAATATATGCTCATTATTTTGGTGGGGAAAAAGCAAGAAAAATTAAAAGTTATCACCTTGCACACCCATTTGTTATGTCATATCTTAAGAAGTTTAAATCTTTAAGATTAATTTTAACTCCTGAGGTTGTAATAGGAAATGAGTTTCTAGTGAATGTCTGCTCAACAAGTTGAGGCATAAATTTGCCTACATTTTCCCAGAGCAGATTCTCCAAGCCACTCTCCTCAGGGCCCCCAGCACCTCCTTGTTCCTCAGGCTGTAGATCACGGGGTTGAGCACTGGGGTGAGGATAGAGTAGAAGACGGCCAGAACCTTGTCTTCTGATGGAGAACGGAAGGACTTTGGGCGGAGATAAGTGTAAGCAAAGGGTGTATAGTAGAAAGTCACCACAGTGAGGTGGGCGCTGCAGGTGGAATAGGCCTTCTTCCTGCCTTCTTGTGAGTGCATGCGGTAGACAGCAAGAAGGACACGACCATAGGAACACAGAATACCCAGGAAAGGGAACACAAGAAAGAGGATAGTGCTAACAACCACAGTGTACTCGTAGACCCTGGTGTTCCTACAGGTCAGAGTCACCATGGCTGGGACATCACAGAAGAAGTGATCGATGGTCCTGGACCTACAGTAAGGCATGTGGAATACATATGAGGTGTGAGTACAGGCATTGATGACACCCATGGCCCAGGAT
This sequence comes from Fukomys damarensis, assembly GCF_012274545.1. Classification (NCBI taxonomy): domain Eukaryota; kingdom Metazoa; phylum Chordata; class Mammalia; order Rodentia; family Bathyergidae; genus Fukomys; species Fukomys damarensis. The sequence continues at coordinate 46,752,291 of NW_022900915.1, forward strand.
CCCAGGATCATCAGCACACACACTCTTCTGTTCATGTGGATGGGGTAGTGCAGAGGGAAGCAAATAGCCACGTAGCGGTCATACGACATAGACATCAGGATCAGCGCTTCTGCACCTGCTAAGGTTGTGAAGAAAATACTCTGACTCCAACACCCAATGAAGGAGATGGACTTGTTTCCAAACAGGAAGCCAGAAGCCATCTTGGGCACAGTGGTGCAGATGTAAATGAGGTCCATGAGGGAGAGCTGACTGAGCAGGAAGTACATGGGTGTGTGGAGCTGGGCGTCCAGGAGGATGAGCAGGACCATGCACAGGTTGCCAGTCAGGGCCATCAGGAAGATGGGGACCATGAGAGTGAAAAGGAGAAGGCCAAATCTCGATGAGGGGGACAGGCCCAGGAGGATGAAGTCAGTGGAGGTCTGGTTGTAATTTTCCATTGAGAATCAGTATGGTTCACCCTAAACAGACAAATCAGTGAATAAGTATAGGTCATCACTGACTTTCAAAATTTCCCTAGAGTAACTAATCCGTGATTTATTTTTAAAATGTCTACTTTCATAATGAAAAATAAATTTTGACAAAAGTTGTGGTATTTTCATACAGAGACTCTACTATTTTTGTTATAATAATTTATGACCTAAAACTTTTCAAAGAAATCAAAATAGAGGACAATAAAATCTCTGTTATACTTCAAGCATTCTAAATGGCTTAATGCCACATACTAAAGTCATCAAATTCTGATTTATTTCCTAAATTTATGCTAGAAAATCCATGTGAATGCATATGTTAGCTTCATTCTAAAATAAATTTTAATATACTCATACACAATATTTTTCTTAAACATTTATTTTCTCAGGCTTAATTGAAGTACAATGGTACCTTTTTCCATGAACACTTTTTTTGCAAACAATTTGGTTAGCAAACCGAAGTTTTTGGCATAATTTTGTTTTTATTTTCAAACTCTGCCTTGGTTTACAAACAGGACCATGGGCATTTTTCCCATCCAAGCACAAAGGTGGCCTTCTTTTCCAAAATCATAGAACAAATCAAATTCTTGAGCTGAAGTACCACTGTATTTCACCAGGCTAGCACTAACTTTAATGAACTCTATAAATACATGAATAAATAAATCTCTCCATACGGAGCCTTTTCTTCTTCTGCTCCATGAAATAAATATAAGTAATCTGCATGAAGGCCACTGTAAACATGTCCACTTCCATCACTTTTCTAAGTTCCCCTCGAACTGCATAGTGTAGATCTGTGCCTTACCGACATTCACCAGGAGGGAAGGCACACAGAAAGTCGGGCAGCAGAGTAACAGAGGCTTTGGGTCTGAACTCTGTGCTGCTGGGAGGAGAGGTGGAGGCAGGGCCGTCACCGGCTGTCCTCACCCGGTGACCAAGAAGTGACAGGGTCCATCCCGAGCTGAGGTGGTTATGACCCAAGTATTAGTCCCTTTAGGTTGACATGTACAGAGATGTGTTATAGCTGAGAAAACTGAGGTGCAGGGATTGTAAGTGAGCTGTTCTAGTGCAATACCCACATGCCCCAGAGTGTATAAAGTATGCATGTAAGTGTAATCGCATGCACACGTAACTATCCACACACATACATACAGCATCTGTACATTTATACATTTTTATATTCCATATGCAAATGCATGGAAACAATTTGAAAATGCTTTAAATGTGTGTTAATATTTATAATGTCTTTGGGAAGTAATCTGGGAAGAAGGGTGGTTCACATTGCAATAATTAAAAAAGAAAGAGAAAAAATACATTTAATTCAAAATTTTCTACAGGAGCTAAATTATTCAGAAAGTATGTGGAAATCTTTCTGTGCAAGATAATTACCTTAGTGTGTAAAAGTTATCCACTTTGGCATTTTACTGTGTATTTTTTATCAATTTGTTTTACTATTTTTCCAATTAATACTATCACAAATATAAATATCAACAAAGAATAATGTCTTCAGAGCATCTAAATAAGACCGTATTTCTCAATCCCTGTGATAACCTGTCCCTGAAAGGAGAATTTGGGGGCAGAGCAGGACCCCATGATCTCCAGTGAAAATCAGGTGCATATTCAGCATCATAAACATAATTCCCCAGATGCTGCCCATGAAAGAAAATGAATTCTGTGTTATCGTCATTTGTAGTTGACTGCATCATTTCATTCCATAGACCTCTTTTTCTTACTCTTTTATTTAGAATAGAAAATAAGATGACAAGAACACCTCTTCTTGGATTTCTGTAGTGATAAATTAATAGACTTTTCAAGTATATCTTCCTCTTCATAGCAGGAATAAGAGAAGCACAGACACTTGAGTCATTGGTGGCCATAGAGGAACCAAGAGAAAGAGCTAGGAACCTAGGAGCAGCTCCTCCTAGAGTCCACACGGTGCAGTTTCTGCAGAAGCACAGCCTCCGCCCCTCTGCTCTCTGTGTGTAGAGGATTCTGAGAGACAGGAATTTACACAGTAATGCTGCTTTCACTGCATCTGTTCTGATCACTTACAGAGGTTCAGCAAGACTGAATTTAGCAAACCATAGGTTTCCTTCATTTCACATTGCAGGGAGTTTCCTATGAAAGCACAGACTCAAACTAAAAGGCCTCTACATGAAACAACCTGGGAAAGACTTAAACACTAATCAAATCAACAAAGGCGTGTTTCTCACAAGCATGACACCATCAACCTGCTTTGCAGAACTCGAAGTCACTTTTCTCTCTCAGGGTACCTGACTTGACCCGTGCTCCTGTCTCCCATAACGTGACCCTCCTAGCTTACAGGTCAACCTGAGGTTGGGTCAGGGGTGGGGAGGGCCTTGAACTTCTGACTCTGGAAAGCCAGCCACAGCTCTGTGCACAGAGCTGGTCCTGCCTGAGTGTCCCTTCCTATACTGAGACATATTCTGCCCTCACCACAGTGAACTGGAGCTCACCACACTGTCAAATGACTGCTATAGAATCTCAGAAGTCAGGAAGGAACTTTTTCACGTGTGTGTGTGTGTGTCTGTGTGTGTGTGTGTGTGTGTGTGTGATTCCCCTTCTCTGCTGTGTTTCCTGAGACTCCAATGGAGAAGGGAGGGGAGTGCCCAGTCTTCTTTTTCATTTTACTGACTAATTACTGATCTTACTTAACATTTGCTTCCATTTTTTTTCAGTTGTCTAGAATGAGATAAAGCATGGTTTTTAGGGTATAAAGAAGACTGAGCAACCCAGCAATTATTTTTGTGTGTCCCTAAGTTATACACCTGGAGGAAGTTCCATAATGATGAATAAACATTTAATAAATAAATAGGTGAAGAGGCAGAAAAACATTCTTTGATACACTGAAATCTATCTCATTAATATATCCCCTAAATTTTTTTCTAGGCTGAGAAGGACCTGTGCTTTATTGTACATGTGCACGGCAGAAAGATGAGCTCTAAATCTGCCTCTAATCCAGCCCCTGACCTTTAGAAAGGCAAACCTGGGCTGAGCAGGTCTCTCAGTGTGCAGAGACACAGAGGTGGATGCCTACACACACCTGCACACTCAGGGAGGGACTCGGCCCAGGACACTGGACAGTGTGAGGTTTAGAGTGTCCCACGGATGCTGCTGTCCCCATCAGCAAATCATCAGCATCCACGTAACGTAGTTTGCAACTATGAGTGCACAGTGGGATTGAGAGCAGTACATCTCTGGGAACCACGCCCATTCTGTTCTCAAAAGAACTTTGCATGCTCAGTAAGGCAGATTCATTATTACTTATCTGAAACTGTGTGTTCTGAACAGGAATCAAAACAATAGGAAAGTTAAAAAGTAAAATTGTAGGCACTGCAATTTGGCACAAATTGAATCTGCATAAAACCTTGGGAAAACTATCACACAACTACTATGTGTTTGGTTGCCAGAATCACTTCCAAAGGACTTTTTAAACTTAAACATCTAAGTTATTACTTTGCAGTGTGTTCATTTTAACCAGACTATTTTGCTTTTACCATAAGGTCCATTACATATTTTCATATTGAAATAATGATAATTGTCAGGGAGTTGAGCACCATATAATGGATTCAGGGAAGGTAAAATAGAAAGCAGGCGACAGTGTTAAGATTGTATGTGTGCAGGTAATCACTCATCTCAAAGCAAACAAGAGTAAACAAAACAGAACAAGATCTTAAAAGGAAAAAGGAACGAACTGCTGTCCTTACTGTGACTCTAAGTGCTGAATCTGTTCGTCCCTTGTCGCGAGAGCCCATGCACAGCACGTGCCGTGGAAAGGGCTCTCGGTGCGTCCACTGACACCACTGCCGCCGTCCAGAGAACAGACTCACGATTAGCTCTCAGATCAGCTTCCGTCCTCTGCACCTCATCCCATAGAATTTGTGCTAGAGAGTAGTATGAAAAGTATAGTGATTCGTCTCAAGTTCAACCTCCAGTCTGTTTCTGAAGCTAAATTCTCTCAGGCACGTGACTGAATTTCTCCTTCCATGAAATATATAAAAGCAGAATTAGGATTCTACCACAGGCCGTCCCATTTCGCACCACTCACCTCTTCCCTGCGCTGAGGCACCGATCAGCTTTGCACTTGCTGGAAAACACACCCAACACCCACACCACAAAGAAGAGAGGGTCCGCGTGGCTCCCGGCTGCATTTGCTGGGCGCTGGCTTCACGTCAGGAAGCGCGTGGTGAAGAGGCAGAAGAAGCAGAGTGGCTCGGGTCCAGGTGGCCCGGAAGCTGAGTGAAAGAAAGAGCAGCAGCAGGAGTCAGAAGCTCGGTCAGTGCCACCTGCCCCCGACCTCCCTCCACAGCACTCAGCTGGACACCAGCGGGTCAGTCCACTCTGCTCTGTCACCCCGGACCTGCCCACCTCTCCCAGATCTCCTGAGCTCGCAGGTCCACCATGAGGCCACAGTCACAGCAGAGCAGTCGTGCTTCCTAGTGGACCCCTTGAGTCCTGCGCTGACAAATGTACCCATAAACATCTCACCCCACCTGGCATCTCAGAGACCTCCGGGAGACTGAGCAGCAGCCAGGGTCCCTCCTCTTGTGGCTGCAGACTGAGTCTCAGCACTGCCCTGACCCTAGAGAAGGTCCAGTGAGACCAACAGGAGAGCCAGTCACTGAGGACATGGCCTGGCCTGGGGCCAAGGTGAGGACAGAGCCCTGCGGACACTGAGATCTCTGCAGGCTGCCCTGGGGAGGACCAGGCAGGTTCATCCAGACCTTCCTGGACTATGCAGCTCTGGTTTGTCCTGCAGCCTTTGGTGTCCACGCTGTAACTCAAGGCCTACATGGGGATGACACACCTGTACGTACTGATCATTTCCCACTTTTTATACAAGTACATGAAAGTGAAATTAGTTTGATAAAAACCCAACTAAAAATTCATAGTGTCACACAATTAATATTATATAGGTTCGAATTTTTCCTTTCTTTTCAAACTGCCCATAAAATTGTGAAACAGTTTTTCTTATTAAATCAATCATCAAATGACATTACTATGGATATGGAAGTGCATTACTCAAAGAACATTATGAAGCTGCGTGTGGTGCCTCACTCCTCTTAACCCAGCACCTGGGAGGTAGAGGCAGGAGCGTTGCCAGGAGTTCAAGGCCAGCCTGAGCTACATAATGAGTTCAGGGCCAGCCTCAGCCATAAAGTGAGTTTTTCTTATTAAATCAATCATCAAATGACATTACTATGGATATGGAAGTGCATTACTCAAAGAACATTATGAAGCTGCGTGTGGTGCCTCACTCCTCTTAACCCAGCACCTGGGAGGTAGAGGCAGGAGCGTTGCCAGGAGTTCAAGGCCAGCCTGAGCTACATAATGAGTTCAGGGCCAGCCTCAGCCATAAAGTGTAAAGTGAATTTCTCAGAAATGAAATAATTTTGCCTCCTCTTTAGAAAATGATATTATTTTTTTCTTTTGAAGGACTTAAAAATATTTGTGCTTTTAATTTTCTTTACCAAGGAAATTCCAGAAGTCCAAAGGCACAGATTTTGCAATATCCTTACTGATGAGAGTGTAATGAATTTATTTTTTCTTTCAAACATTTTTACCGCATGCTTGCAGTATGTAAGGATTACGTTCATTGTGGGAAATTGGTTCATGTACGCAATGCATAGGAATGCTTTTCACGTCACCTTCTCTTTGTCTTCCTGTCACCTCCTTCCATCCTTTGATTTTCTTTCTTTTCACAGAAGATCTCTCCCTCAGTATTTCCTATTAGCTATATTTCATTTTACACTGAATTACTTATACTTTGGATTTTCGTATAGGGAAATCACATAATATTTAAGATTGTGTATCTCATTTATTTTGCTCAGTATTATAATCTCAAATTACTTTCATTTCCCTACAAATGACACAAGTTTATCCCTCTTTATGGAAGAGTAGTCCTCCACTTCACATAACTTCTTTATTTTCTTTCGCCATTCATCTGTTAACAATAATGTGCTTCCCAGATTCTTAGAATTGCAATATAACTTGAAATCTGGAATTGTGTTTCTTCCTGTTTACTCTTTGCCCTGGATTTCTTTGGATATTTCCGTTGGCTAATCTGGGGATCTTTTGTTTCTATATCAATTTAGGAATCTATTTTCTTTTTCTGTGAGGAATGCTAATGTGAGTTGGATTGCTGTTGCACTAAATGCACATGCGAGTGTTAAGAATGGACATTTAAATATCACTGGTACTGAAGATACAGAAATAGGAAATATATTCCCATTTTGTGATGTTCTCTCCCATCTTTTTTTCAGAGTATAGTAGTATGCATTGTAAAATTCTTTTACCTCCTCAGTTGGATTAATTCCTAATTGTTCAATTTTTCTGAAGCCATTATGGATACTATGGTTTTAAAAATTTGTTTCTCAGTGATTTCATTACTAGTGTACAGGACCACTATTGAGTTTTGCATGTTGATTTTATATCTTGATACCATGCTGAAATTGCTTACTAATTCTAGAAGTCATTTTGGTGTAATACTGTGTCTTCTATTAAAGGATCTTGTCATCTGAGAATAAAGTAGTCTTGCTTCCTCTTCTGCTATTGTGTGTGTGTGTGTGTGTGTGTGTGTGTGTGTGCTGCCTGATCATCCTGGCTGAAATTTTGAGCATTATATTGAACAGGAGTGGTGGTAATTGATATAATTGTCTTGTTCCTCCTGATTTCAGGAAAAAAATCAATTTGATACCTTTTTTTTTTTTTTTGTACCAGAGATCAAACTCGAGTCCTTGTGCTTGTGAGGCAGGCCACCAAACCCCTGAGCTAAATCCCAGGCCAAATACATTGTTGACAGGCAGTAGATTTGGTATGAATGTTTTTGTCAGATTGAGATGAGGTCCGTTGATTCTTATTTGTTCAGGATTCCTATTTCTTTCAGGATTTTTATTGTCAACAGCCATTGGAGTTTACAAAAAACTTTTTCTGTGTCTATTGAGATGCTCCTATGATTTTTGTCCTTCCTTCTGTTCATGTGATACATGACATTTATTGATTTCCAAATGCTGAACCATCCCTGCCTTCATGGGATGAAGCCTACACAGTCCTAATGTGTGATTTGGATTCTGTTTCCCAGTACCTTGTTGAGGGTCTTTCCACCATGTTCATTGGTGAGATTGGACTGCAGTTTTCCTTTTCAGGTGACATCTTGTCCAGCTATGCAATCACGGTAATGCTGGCTTCCAGGAATGTGCTAGACAGTGCTCTTTTCTCTTCTTTGCAGTTTCATTGAAGAGACCGAAGAGTATTTGTGCAAGGTCTTCCCTAAAGTTCCTGTTTAACCAGTGGTGAATCCATCACCTCTTGGATTGTTTTAGCAGGTGGGTTTTTATTAGTGCCTCAATATCTTTGCCTGTTCCTGAGGTATTTCAAGGTGTTTTTTGCTCTTGGTTCACTTTTCATAAATTATAAATATCTCAAATCTATTAATTTCTTCTGGATTGTCCAATTTATTTGAAGACAAGTATTTTAAATAATCACTAATAATCCTCTCAATTTCCGTGATGTTCCCCGTGATTTCACTTTTCTCATTTCTTCTTGCACTGCTGTGTTCTTTCCTTTCACTTCTTTTAATGAGATTAGGGAAGCCAACACATGGAAGTAAGTTTCGTGAAAATCAGATAATCAGTGAACAACACCCAGTGAAAAAACCAGAGATTCAGAATTCCTGAGGACAAAAAGAAAATAGGTCCACAAGGCAACAATAAAAAGGAAGATTACAAGGCTCTGCAATGTCACATTTTATTACTGTGATATCTGGATGTACACAAATAGAACAAAAGGTACAGTTCATGATTTGAGCTCACAGTTGCTTATGTATGATATTTCTAATAATTTTGACAAAGTAGAAAACATGATTTTTGCAGTCATGTAACTTTTGAGTATCTAGAGTGCTGTGCACTGAGGATGTGAGCGAATGAATGCCTGACTTATGAAGTGTTGATACTGAAGGCACTGCATTTGGCTTGGGTACACAGAAGGAGTCCAGTGGAGAATGAAGTTGGAAACCATGGAGGTAGTGTTGGATCAGCTACAAGAACTGCACATCACATTAAGGAAAGTGATTTCATTGCCATGATTTTAGTTAGATGACTCCAGAGATGATTTTAACCTAGCTTGGTTTCTTTATGATTTTTATTGTGTATGTAGATGGAAACTACAGTGATTAGATAGATGCAAAGCATTAATTAGAATATTAGCATATCCTCCTATAAAGCACCCTCCATAGTCCCTGCCTCTGAGCGAGCCTCATGAGCAACTACAATTTACGTTTTCCAAAATGTAGTATGAAATGTGATATTATAACCTATCATTTTGAATGTGCCTTAGATTGCTAGAATCATGTATCCTACCTGAATGAAAAGTTGAACCATTTAACATACTTCTCCCCATTTCCTGCCAATCAGGAATCCTGGTGATCACCATGTTATAGCTGTTTTGATGTAATTCACTTATTTTGCATCAAAAATGTGACTGATGTCATATAGTATTTATTTTTCTTTTTACATTGTTGAGAACTGAAGCCAGAACCTTGCATAATTTAGGTGACCACACTCCCACTGAGGCACATCTCCAGGGCTTTAAAAATTTTATGGTAAATGCAGTCTCCTCAAATTGCCTAGCTATCTGGGAACTTGTGGATGTCCTGCCTCAGTTTATCCAGGATGTGGGATTAGGGAGCTATGCCAACAAGCTTGGCTAGCATTTGTATTTTTCATCTGAAAGTGATTTGGTTAACATTAGGTAACCATAAAGAGATTTCTCCTCATGTAGTAAGATAATCAATTACAGATCCTAACTTTGAGAGAACAGATGAGAATTGACATTGGGATCCTCTGCAGGAAGTCTCGGGCCAGCATGCCTGAGAGACACTGGGCATTGGTGGTGAGAGAGAGGGAAAGGCTGCCCCTCTGCAGGGATGAGAGCCTCTTTCCTCCTGACTGGTGGGGACCTCATTCCTGCAGGACAGGTCCACTTGGTCACGGATTTCCTCATGAGCTCTCTCTGTGACACCCCTGCTCTCCCATGTCTATTTCTCAATGTCTGTCAGACATGAATGGAAAAGCTTTGCCCCACTGGGAAATAGAGATCATATCACTTCAAATTTTCCATCTGCCATGTTTATTTCCCCCACCTCCACATCTAAGCCAAACTTCTCACATATTCCCTGTCTCATTCATAAATGAGAAAAGAGTGCACATGGGACTCCTCCCTCAGCATGACTTCTGTACCACGGTCACAGTTATGTGCCTGAACTGTCCTGTGGAATCCTCAGAGAGAAGACACGGCTGGATTGATGACACACTGCCCATCCCACCCACCTGACTTCCTCAGGGGTCTGTGCATTCAGATCCAACCTGCATAGGGCACTGTCCTAGGGACAATGCCTGCTCTTGAGCTGAACATCACCAGTGCTCTGGAGCTTCAGCTCCTAATCCTGGGCTCCATTTCATGCCATTTGGGGAAGAACACTGCCTTTCATACAAACAGTGTCAGACTTGAACTAGAATTGCCTAGAATGGCATCTTTTGATCAAATCCTCCTCCATCCTGATGACTCTTCATTGCCTTAATGCGTGGGACACTTAGGTCTAGTTTTAGTCTTCAGCACTTGGAAAGGCAGTTTTTCAGTACCATTTGTGAGAAAGGCTACTTTTTCTTGAGTGAATGTGTCTGGCCCCTTTGTCAAATGTCAGGTGGTTGAGTATTTGGGGTTCTTTCTGCATCTTATCTGTTCCACTGCCCTTCAGGTCTGTTTTCTTGGCAGTACCATGTGGTTTTTAACACAGAATCTGTGTAGTATAAATTCACGTCAGGGATTGTGATGCCTCCTGTCCTGCCTTTGTTGCCCAGAATTGTTTTTAATCTAGGTCTTTTCTGGCTCCAGGTGAATTTTAGAAGTGATCTCTCTAGTTCTGTGAGGTATGCTGATGGTATTTTGATTGGGACTGCAGTATGAGCATTTTCACTACATTGGTTCTCCCTACCCAGGAGCAAGGGATGTCTTTCCATTTTCTGAGATTCTCTTCTATCTCCTTTTCAGAGTACTGTCATTTTCATTGTACAGGCTTTTTACTGCCTTTGTGAGATTGATTCCTAAGTACTTCCTTTTTTTCACCATTCCCCTTTTGACTCCCTTCCCCAAAGAATGAAAAGCATCAAATCACAGCATGCACACCATGTTTGTAGCTGCACGGTTTGCAATAGACAAAGCATAGAAACAGCACAAATGTCTGTCAACTTATAAATAAATAAAGAGATGTGGTCACTTTAGATAATGGAGTACTAGTCAGCCATAAAGAGTGATAAACTAGAGACGTTTCTAGGCACATGGGTGCACCTTGCGAACATAGTCTTCAGTGAGATATATTGAACACAGGTCTATAAATATCACATTGTCTTTCTGGTTTGAATAACTGCAAGTGTAAACAAGTGCAACATGAAACGATAGATGTGGTGAAATAGGAACAAAGTACTCAACTTATACAAAAATCGGGATGCTTTCTTAGTATTTAATGGTTTATAAAAATGAGGTATGGGATTATTAAAGGAGCTGAAAGGTAGACTATAAAATACAAATGGGTTCTTTTAAGATCATGATACACAGGGCCCGGGATTTAGCTCAGTGGTTCCTGCACCTAATTTGAAGCACAGGGACATGAGTTCCATCGCTGGTACCAAAAAACAAAAAACAAAAACAAACAAACAAAAAGATCATGATATACAGAGTATTTACCCTTTTTTCTCTAATAACTTTTGTTACAAATTTTCTTCATAAACGGATTTTATGTTTTCTTTATTAATATTTTTGTGCATTTAATTAAAATTTTTTAAAATGGCAGAATTGTCTGAGTTCAGTTTCCTGCTCCAATTGAAATGAACTTATTTCTTAGTTTTTAGTGCACAATTGTAGCTGAGATCAGAGTCCAAATCCCATTTGCATCATTTGCTAGAAATAAAGTGTGAAAAGAAGCATGTAGTCATGGAGGAAGGCAACGCGTGACCTTAGAAATTGAGAAAAATGTAACTTTAAAATTTTTAAATTAGCTGAAATTTAAAAATTTTAGAACTAGTTTCAGTGAAAGCAAACATGAATGAAGTTATCCTAAAACTTTCAAGCTCTCTCCACTTTGAGTGTCACGGGAGAATTTATGTGCCCCACAATTAGGGGCTTGGTAAGTATGTGGAGAACAGAGGTAAGCAGCAACTCTTCTATCTTTGCTTTTCTTCTTCTGCAAATATGAGCAGCACAGAAAATAAAAAACACAGCCTTTTCCATATTGTTATGGTATTAGCCTACCATTCTTTGTGCTAAAAAGTGCTCGCATCACAAGCACTGAGATAAACAAGTCCCACTCTTCTGCCTTTCTGCAATCCCAGGGTGGAGTTCGCTAACAAGCAAACCCTCAGTGCCCAGCTTCATATGCACATCGCCTGTTCAGGAGCAGCTCTCCTGGTCTGGGACATCACCGTCCCCAGGAGGGACACCCAGTCCCTGCCTGGTCCAAATGGAGATACACGAGGCTTTCTCTGCTCACTTTCTGTATTTTTTTATTTTCATCTGTCATAGGATAATGCCAATTTTACTAGAAATGCTCACTTGTGCTCAAAAATGACCTTTAGTCAGAGTAAATGTTAGAAAATGAATTGGAATTTTCCAGGTGTCATGGCTGAACTCTGGGCAGATCTTTTGGATGTGTAACTCCTATAGGATTTGATGAGGTAAATCCCAGGTCTGTCTCGAGGAAGATAGAAACTTGCCCCACTTCCTCCTGAGTGGTAAAAGGACTTCTGCATGTCTAAGAAAAAATTTTCAAAACATTTACTGTTCTTAGCTACAATAAGAGTTTTGAAAAAAAGATCAAATTTGCATTATGTCTTAAAAGTATGCCTTCAGAATACCTTGCTATAAATGAAGTAAAAATATTTGGAAACTGGACAGTACGTCTAGATTATATATATATATATAACATATAGTGGTAAAAGGACTTCTGCATGTCTAAGAAAAAATTTTCAAAACATTTACTGTTCTTAGCTACAATAAGAGTTTTGAAAAAAAGATCAAATTTGCATTATGTCTTAAAAGTATGCCTTCAGAATACCTTGCTATAAATGAAGTAAAAATATTTGGAAACTGGACAGTACGTCTAGATTATATATATATATATAACATATATAATATAAAATCTTGTGCAATTAATATATTGCTACAAGAAATGATCACAATATGAGTGCTTAAATTTTTACAACATTTCTAGTAAAGTACTCATTTCCATTAACCCTCACTGAAATCCTGTCCCATGATTCATACACTTGTTGCACTGATGCTGTCAGTACAGACGCAGTTATGGAAGTCGTCTGCTTGACTGTACTTTTGAGATAGGACAGAAAATGGAGAGTATTCTGCTGCCTAGTAAAATCCAATGGAAATTCTGGATCCTAAAATATGACAGCGTTTTCCTTCACTTTCTTCACCAGAACTAGCACATTGCACCAGCTAGTTCTTCTCCAGAGTCAAAGCAAATAGACAGGTAAACAGTTTGAACCAAGTCAGGGCAAGAGGGTGGCCAAAATAGCCCAACTAATTAGAGGAGAGAGGCCTCCAGAACTGCTTCCAAAAATGACAACAATGATGGGATGTGTATGTTTGAATGAGGAGGAGGGGGAATTAGAGTAGGGATTGTGACAAGGAGCTTTGACTATAATATGAATATTTTAAACAATTCACCCATCCCAGAAAGGTTTTTTAATCATATCTCACATTCCTAAAGTTCTCAAACATTCCCACATTTTCCATTTAATTTCTCCAGATTCTTAAAGTATTGTGCTCACATTAATAAACCACACAGGTCCATTATGTTGATGAGGCAGAAGCAAAAAGAAAAAGACAGGAACATTATGATTTAGAATACACAATGATAGTAAGAAATTTTAAAGATGTAAAATCTCCAGATTAGTGCCAGAGCCCCTGAAATTATATATTTTTCATATGAAATCCACTCATAAGCACAGGGAGGAAAAATGTACCTACATTTTCAGAGAGCAGATGCTGTGAGTCACTCTCCTCAGGGCCCCCAGCACCTCCTTGTTCCTCAGGCTGTAGATCACGGGGTTGAACACTCAGATAAGGATGGTGTAGAAGACAGAGACCAACTTTAATGAGGAATTGAAAGAGAAACTTTCAAAAGAATACAATCATAAAATAACAAGAAAAGAAAAACCCAAGAGAATTTTCCACTGGGTTTTGCCTGCAGCTGACTTCCTCCGTTTTCCTGCTGGGCAAATGGTCCTAATGACTTAGAGCTTTGCAGAGGGAAGGTTCTTAATCCCCAACAAGCAGAAACCTTATAAGCCTGGGACAAGATCAGCCTTCTCAGGACAGGGAAGGAAAAGGCTCCCAGCATGTGTGCCTGGACCCTGAACATCTGACCATGATGTGTCTGCACATCCACCTATGACAATGAAGTCAAATGCAGGTGTGTGAGCTTACAGTCTCATGAAACCGAAGCAAAGTGACCCCAAAAATGTCAATCACTATTCTGCAGTGTCTTGGAACTGAGTCCTTGATGAGAGGCCTTCATCCTTCCAGTGCTTTTATACCTATTTCCAGTGAAAAAGAGAAAAGCATGTCATTCCTTGGATGATTTTATTATATATCATGATAGTCTCTTCAGATGGACCAATGGTTTCTGTTATCAACCATGTAGAAAGGTGCAGAAACAAGACAGAGAACATTTTTCAGGTTTGAAGGGATTTGGAGAGCACAGTGAAGACCATTTACTGTGTCCTTCTAAGCCATAAAAACCAGGAAGCCAATGAGACTGGATCTTCATCACCGCAGGTGAAAATAAGCCTGGGGCAGCTGTCCTGAGAAAGGAGTAGCAAAGCACAGGCCCTTGTCCTGCAGACCTGTGTCGGGCTGGATGGATCCACATGTCCCTGTGTCCCTGTCCCATCCTGCACCCCCTGCACACCAGGCCTTGTTCAGCAGTCAGCACAAAAGCTCTTCCCACCGGGAACGGGCAGCACCTATGCCTGAACCTCCACGTCCACTTCATCTCTGAACTGCTCCTTTCCCACACAGACTCCTGCACCCATTCGCTAAGTTAGATTAGGTGTGGAATTAAGTATGGGACGGGGGGTCACATAGGGATCTTTTCCACTGCAGACAGCGATCAGCACAGCCAACAGGGTCAGCCAAGGGATTCTCATCTGTTCCAGCACCTCCTGGGCCTGCAGGAAATATTCCTACTCCCGGGACTCCTCATGCACCTCACCAGGGTCAGACTCAGGAAGGTTCAAATTGTCTCCACGGTTTTCCTGCCCAGGAGGTGAGCACAGGTCTGGACCTGATGACCCAGCTTGTCCTACATGATGATCATTTAATGGGAACCATGGATTCTCCTGTAAATATCTAGTGTGTTTAATACTCAGGGAATTTCACAATTTACGTCGTTTGAGTTCATAACATTTTAATTTATGTTGTAAAAATAATGTTATTTAAAGCAGGCATAATTTCAAGAAGAGAGTATAAAACAGTGTATACTACAGTCTTGCTATATTCATATATCAAGGAATTTAATTTATAGAGAAAATCAGCCATTCTCTGGGTTTATCATTCTCTCTATCAACTCACATTATGTGTTTGGAATCACTCTCATCTTTTCTCATTTTTATGATAATTTATGTTTTAGATAAATTTCATATTTAAAAAATAATGAGCAGGTTCACTCTCTTCATTTGAAGGAAAAATCCATCACTCATATACCAACTGTCTTTTTATGTGTCTAAATTTGAAAGTCGTGTTAGCCAAATAAAATTTCCTTCAATGCTGTCTTGCTAAAAAAAAAAAAAAAAAAAAAAAAAAAAAAAA